>NW_015175365.1:1106054-1149352 GCF_001447785.1 Gekko japonicus | reverse complement strand
CCCGCGAGTATCGCGGGTCCCCCCTTGTAATAAACTACTATTGATGGCACCAATAATTAAACTGCTCCCGGAGGCTCCCTATATACATGCAGGTAGATGTAACTAGAATTGAGGAGGGCAGGCAGATGACATCAATTCAAGATGGAAACAATGCAGATGGAACAAAGCAACAGAGCAGCAGAGCAAGGGGAGGCCATTACAATTTGGATTCGCATCACCTCAGCCATAGGCCTGGCAGAACACATCTGTTTTACAGGCCCTGTGGAACTGCATTAAGTCCTGCAGGGCCCGGATCTCACTCAGGAGACTGTTCCACCTCCCAGACTGCATAGGATTTTAAAGGTTAAAACCATTTTAAAAAATCCTAAGGTTGATTGTGGATAACTGTATGCACAATATAATTTAATTTCAATATTGTGGTGACTTGTAGGAAAATTCTGGAACAGGTGTTTCTGCATCAGAGGAGCATCCTGCCTCTGGAGAAGTTAGGTCTGGGAAGTGGAAAGTGCCTACATATAAAGATTACCTGGATCTTTTTAGAAGTTTACTGAGTTGTGATACAATGAAGGTAAATAATGCTGAGATATATTGTCTGATAGAGAATTACTTTGCTCAAATGCATTTTCCCGTCTTTTCTATGTAATTTCTTGTCTACCGATAGCTGTATCTGTCTGATTCTCCCTGTTCTTCCAGGTTTCTGAAATGCTACTATAGCTGTATCTATGGTGTTAATCCATTTGTGCTTCTGTATCATCTCCAATGCATTTTCCCGTCTTTCCTGTGTAATTTCTTGTCTCCCGATAGCTGTATCTGTCTGATTCCCCCTGTTCTTCCAGGTTTCCGAAATGCTACTATAGCTGTATCTACGGTGTTAATCCATTTGTGCTTCTGTATCATGTCTTCTGAGACATTTGTGTATTTAATGCGGTTCATAATTTAGGAATAACTTTGGCCTTTTATCTGAATTAACTTCTTTTCTTCCACAAAGGACTCTCTGTTGGCAGATGAAACTTGTCTAATGGCAAATTCACCACTACAGTCTCTAAGTCGTTTGTTGTATGATGAGCTCATAAAGTCAATCCTAAAAATAATTGAGAAGTTGGAACTTACAGTTCAGAAACAGAATGTTAACGACGCAAAGGTAAAATATTAATTCGCAATAAAAGATAATTTTGCCACCTTTTTCCTATACAATTTCCTTAGTATAACCTGCTTAGTATTGCTTAGTATACCTGAGTATAATTTGCTCATGTTCACATATAAAATCAACGTTCATTTCATGTTATTCATAGGT
This sequence comes from Gekko japonicus, assembly GCF_001447785.1. NCBI lineage: Eukaryota > Metazoa > Chordata > Lepidosauria > Squamata > Gekkonidae > Gekko > Gekko japonicus. The sequence continues at coordinate 1,148,058 of NW_015175365.1, read as the reverse complement.
CTTGTTTTAATTACATTTGATATGGTCCCTTTGACCTACTCCAGTCAGCATTCTTGTCACAGCATTCTATACCAGTTGTAGTTTCCGAACAATCCTCAAGGGCAGTGCCGCATAGAGTGTACTGCCATAATGTAATCTAGATCTCACCAGGGCATGCTCCACACTGGGAAGATTCCCCCCCCCCACAAAAGGCCCCAAGCTGGCTTCTAGAAGGTGCTGCCATTTGCTTAGCCACGAAGAGGCCCAGGCCAAGTAGCACGCCCAAGCTGTGAACCTGCCTCTGTAGGGGGAGAGTACAGCCCCATCCAGGAGACTTCTCAGTTGCTCTATCTACAAGTAGCATCTCTGTCTTATTGTGATTAAGTTTCAGTTTATTATCCTCATCCTTCCTCAAACTGTCTAGCTTCAAATATGAGTGTTCGGTTACAGAGCAGTTGACAAGAATGCCTTTATTAAATAGATTGTACACAGATACTGTGATCAAAAAGATATTCTTACTCAATATTAAAATCTGTTTATTAAAACTAGTGGCTTGTTTTAAAAACTGTAGACATGATGGGCCTCCACTTTGACTCATTTGGTGACACTGGTTATGGAGAACGCCAAGATTTGTAGCAGATTATTCCAAATAGTTCAAATTGTAGTAGGCCACAAACAGCAGCTGTTTGCCAATTGCACAGTGTACCTGCAGAGCAGGGAAAAAACATGTCTGCTGCCAACTAAAAGATATGTTGCCTTTATTTCCACCCTCCACAGGATGCAAATGAAGCTGATGCTGATCTCACAATTCCTACTTCTGATCCAGCCGCAAACCTTCATCCTACCAAGCCTAAAGATTTTACAGCATTCATCAACCTAGTAGAGTTTTGCAGGTATGATATATTCTGTGTATTTAAAGGAAGCATCAAGCAGAGTTGTAAATTACACTATGCTGTGCACTGAGTTAGTCTGACTCCCTCAGTTGGTTACAGAGGTAGCCAAACCCTGCTTAGCCTCAATTTTATCTGGGAGCTGGAGACTACATGGCCCCATGGACTAAGTACTTCTTCACTCAAATAGCAATTTACTTGTAGAATTCACTGGCATAAGGTGTAAACATTGCCAATTTAATTGGCTTTAAAAGGGGATTAGACAGATTCATGGATGATAGTTTACCAGTGGCTATAAGCCATGTTGGCGCTGCGGTGGCTCAAGTGGTTACACCAGGAGCGGGGATTGTGTGTGATCAAGCGTATAGTCCTAAGCAAGGCTCAGAGGCCAAAGATTGCCCCTCATTGTTACCTCCCAGAACTGGTTACTACCTTTCATGTTCAAAGGTAGTAACCAGTTCTGGGAGGTAACAGTGGGGCTCTAATTAAGGCTCTAGCGGTGCTTAATTAGATTAGATCAGACAAAGCTGCTCTTATGTTCATTCTTCATTAGCTGGCAGTACTTTCAAATGGTTGGAATACTTGTAGTGACTTGGAATGGGATGAGCGGTATCTCCTAGCAGATAGAATAGTGTTGTAGGATGTAGTATAGTGTCTGGGTTATGCAGAAACTTGGGATGGCACAGCGGTACAGTGAGATACAGCAAGTTGGTGGACTGGACACTTAAGAAGTTGCTTTTCTTACCTGTAAGTTTGTCATTGATGGATCTTTGTTAGGAAAGTGACAAAGACCAGTATTAAAGATGTATAAGCCCAGGAAACCCACAGTGCGTCTCCTTCCCCACCTCCTTTTTTTTTTAGTTTTCAATTTTTCTTTGAGGATTTTTTTTCCTGTGGGGAGAAAGTTTTGGGAAACATTGAAAGTGGTGGTGATAATAGGAGCCAGTTTACTGTATTTGGTACTTCCATTATTCTGTAGACAAGTAAAACTGTCCTTACTTGCTGTCCTGGAATATAGGCAGAGTAAGGCAACAGAGCTAGATCACAGTCAAGAGTCCAGTCCAGGGGTCAGATACCGGTTTAGCAGCAGTCAGAGTTCATGGGTTGTCCAGGAAAGCAGAGTCAAGGCAGTCCGAGGTCATTGGTCAGCAAGGTTCAGGCAGGTCTAAAAAGCAGAGTCGGGTCAGTCCAAAGGTCACAGGAGGCATGCAGAGTCCGGAGCTGTGGTTGCAGAGTTCACAGGGTTGTGACAAGTTGCTTCCACAATCTGCAGATCTCCAGGTCTGATTTATGTAGGCATTCCTTAACAAGCCTGATTTACAGCCATCTGCTTGGACATACTCCTGCACTTACTCAGAACTGCTATCATTAAGCAGCCGGCACCAAGCCAAGAGGCGAGCACTCTGTCTGCATGTTTTTAAGTCTTGTCGGAGCCTTTCCCTTCGCTGTTCAATTTACGAAGTGGAGCCTGGTGGGCTACTTTCCTGCAGCTGTGCTTCGTGGGCTACTTCAGAGTGGTGTCAAGGTCATCTGCCCGCAATGAATCTTTGAGGCTCCGGTATCTCCAATTCACTAACTTGAGCTAGTTCAGAGCTGCCTGCCTGTGGTTCCTCGATTCCTGAGGAGTCTTCAGTCACGCTGGACTCAGGCTGGTCAAGCTGGCCCATGACACCTGCTTCAGATTCTTCTGCCTTCTGCAATTTATGAAAGAAGCTGATCCATGCATCAGATCAATAAATAAGCATAGTTTTAATTGCATCAATATACTTTCTTTAGTCTTGAATTTAGTGTTTTCAAAATATATATCATTAATGTTCAAACTCTGTACATGGTAATAGAGACTAGGTCAAGCATGGCTGTATACCAAATAGCCATTCCCACTCTCACTGTGTGTTCTCTCTTCTTTGTCTCCCTTTACTCTCTTTCTGTGTCAGTTCCATGAAAGTTTGTCTACTATTAGCTTTCTTCCTCCTCTGTCTATTGTTTTTGTACGATTTGTCAGGCTGGGACTGTCTTCCTCTTTCTGTATGAGAGCACTTAACAATTCAGAGCCCTCTTACTAATTCACTTGTGCAGAGTCTCTTCTGGATACCTTTTTCTGTGCTTTCTGCTTTTAGTTACACTTCTTCTGTCCCTCTGTATTATTCTGTTAACAAGTTTCCACTCATGATTACCCTGTCTGCCTTAAGGGATTTACAGTGCTATCCTGTTCAGTTCTGCACCTGTCTAAGCCTGTTACCTTCAGTGCACTTTTTGTTGTTCAGTCGCACAGTCGAGTCCGACTCTTTGGACCACATCACGCCAGGCCCTCCTGTCTTTCGTCATGCTCCGGAAGTGCACTTAGAAGGGTATAACTCTGCTTAGGATTGATTGAACTGTTTGTGTTAGTGCCAAAGTAGAGTTTAAGGAGAGGTTCTTGGAAAAAGGAAGCAATGATGCACATCATGTGACATTTATATATTTACTGTACCATTAAATATTAAATGGCAGTAATAGTGCCATTAGCTGTTGTAGATTTTCAGGGCTGTATGGCCGTGGTATTGGCACTGTAGGACCTGACGTTTCGCCAGCAGCTGTGACTGGCATCCTCAGAGTTATAACACAGAAAGATGGAGTCTGTGTCAAGGTGAGAAGAAAAATGGTAGGCAGGTAGTTTATATCTACTCAGGTAGGTGGCCAAGACCACAGCCATACAGCCTGGAAAATCTACAAGAACTAATGAACTCCATCCATGAAAGCCTTCGACAACATATTAATAGTACCATTCTTTGAATTCTGCTATGGATTGCTTGTTTTCCATTGTCACTATCATCTTCACATTATTTCTGCGTTTTCCTGATTGAAAGCTGCTACAGCTTATCATTGGTCTGTTTAGAATGGTTTGCATTCTCACTCTTTGCAGTGTAGAATGATGGTTTCCCTGTTGCTTTTCTCTTTATTTTCACAGAGAGATCCTTCCAGAGAAGCATATTGAATATTTTGAACCATGGGTGTATTCCTTTGGTTATGAACTGATCATACAGTCAACACGTTCACCTTTTATTAGTGGATTCTACAAGCTACTTTCCATTGCCATGAAAATTGCTAAGAAAATAAAATATTTTGAGGTGAGAAAATCATGTATAGTAGAAGAATCTCTTTCTAAAGTGTTAAAGCTAGTGTTACTGTTCTGCTGAGCATTGCATTCCTTTATGTATGTGTTGAGTATAATTGTGATTCCTTCATTTTAATAGCTAAGGGGAAAGTTGTCCATGTACATAAATCACGACCAGACCAGAAATTAAAAACAAAACTCCCCCTGTTTGGGTGTCCTGTAAGAGCTGATATCCAAAATGAACAGAGAACAAACACTACGTTTCTTAGTTACTAGGGTCAGTTTTTGGAGACTTTGCTCTTGAAGCTGAATTTTATTGTTTTCTAGAGATTTTGTAGCTATAGTTTTCCATCCTTACAGATTTAGTTTAGTATGTTTTTATCCTCTCCTAGCAACAGCCTATGAGAGTAGGTTGTGCAGAGAGAGAGAGAGAGAGAAAGTGACTAGCCCCAGTTCGCTCAGCAGGCTTCATAGCAGATTGGTGAATTGAACCTGGATCTCCCAGATCCTGGACCAGCACTAGAATTATGCCACCCTGGCTGTCTAGGGGCCCAAACTGTCTGTCCCTTAAAATTGTGTTTCAAGGATCATTCTGTGGCGTTGTGCACATCCTACACCAGCCTGTTCCCTCCCATGTGTTATAGTTCCCTGCTAGCCTTAATCATAGTTAGTTATTTTGTCTGCAGCCAATATTAACCAGGTTTGATACAAATAAAAGTTTGTTCTTAGGTTTTGAAATTCCTTTCGAGTTCTGACTTAACGTTGGGGCAGATATAACAAAGCATGGTTAAGCTAATGTATAGCAACATGTAGTCCCATGAATAGTTTTGACACTCTTTTTAGAAATGTTATTTGTAAAATTTTAACAAGGATGTGTGGATCACATGCACATGACTTGGAGTACATTGCTTGTTTATGAATAATCCCATTATCCAGTTGCTTCTTGTATTATTGTATTGCATTAGAATACTGAAGTATGACAAAATCTGTACCATTCTGCATATTCTTATGTTTGACAGGGTGTTGCTCCAAAAAGTAAAAAAAAGTGTCCTGAAAATCCTGAGAAGAGTTCCTGCTTTGCATTATTTGCAAAATTTGGAAAAGAGGTGATCAGTTTTCTGTGATCTCTAATGTATGTATTGAAAGAGTCTTGAGGTTATGGACAAGAGAGAAACTTGTGACTATATGACTTTCCCGGACAGTTTCAAGCATAAACTGTGTGCTTTGTACCGATTGCATTACTTAAATACAAACACACAGACTTTGCATCAGATGACTCCTCACTCAGATTACTTCTATTTAGGCATGTCAGGGCTGAAATGTAAGTCATCAACCTTTTTTTAACATAAAAAATGGTTGATTTTAATGGATCTAAGAAAGAATTCTAAGAATTGGAGTTTTAACCTACTTCCTATAGCAAGAGCTCCTGCACTAAATGTAGGACTGAGTCTCAGCGGTAGAGCATCTGCTTTACATGCAGAAGGTCCCAGGTTCAGTCCCTGGCATCACCAGTTAAAAGGTAGTCCCATGTGGAATGCTGGAGAACTGTTGACAGTGAGGGTAAACAGCACTGACCCTAATAGATCAGTGGTGTGACTCAGCAGAAAACAACTTCATGTGTCTTCAAATTAGTATTTCCCAGGATTATTTATTTTAGGTGATTCATTTGCAATGTGTGCTAATATGACGCATTTCTCACATTAGGTAACAGCAAAGATGAAGCAATACAAAGATGAACTTTTAGCATCATGTCTGATCTTTGTGCTTTCCTTGCCACATGACATCATCATGCTGGACATCAAGGCATATATTCCTGCTTTGCAGGTGTGTCACGGTGAATGAGTAGCATAGCCGTTTTGTGGGTTTAAGCCCTTTTTCTTTGTTTTTATTTATACAAGATGCATATTTAGATTGTGAGCATTAATGTCTGTACCAGTGGGTGAATTAATAGGCATATGTATGGTAGCTTTATTGTGAATAATTGTTAGCCCATATATCTAACCTGTAACTCATTCCAGAAGCAGGTTTACTTAAACTGTAAGACATTAGTTGCGCATTTTCCCAGAAGGAAGATGAATCTGAATGTAAGACGATTCCACAGGGAAAAAAGGTTACATACAAAAGGGTTTTATTATTATATGTGAATTTAAGATGGCCCCTTCAGCACGAGAAAAAAATGTAGTCTTTTAGGTGAATAGGATATTTCATCAGAATGGCAGATGGAAATTTCTGCAATCCAAAGATGAGCTTCAAAACACCTAACGGTTTTCTTTATGCTCACGGAATAGAATGCTTTCAAGCTGGGACTCAGCTATACACCAATGGCTGAGGTGGCACTGGATGCTCTGGAGGACTGGTCAGCTCACATTCCTAGATACACAATGCAGCCTTATTACAAAGATATCTTGCCTTGCCTTGATGGTTATTTGAAAACTTCTACATCAACAGGTACATGTTAAAAAATGAATACAGGAAATTGGAAATTATATATTTAAGAAAAAAATTTTGTATACTTGTGGTGGACCAATTTGCAGAAATCATTGCCTTTTGGAATGTCTTTGTTGTTAGTTTATCTATGCTGGCATCTTTTTTCATAGCCGAGAGCTTTTAGTTGATTCTGTAATAGAAAATTAATATGTATACATTCTGTACTGTCAGCGGTTCACAAATTTTGGTTTGGTTCAGTAGTTATTTATTTATGCATTTATCTATTTGTATTTTTATGCCCACCTTTCTCCTGAGCATTTCAGGACCCCAGTCAAAGTTTCTTTTTCAGCCTTTAAAGTCACAGTGATTCTCATCTCATTAGAATTGTTATGGCTATGCTGATGTTTCTCTTGCAAACTGAAGTATATCTTGAAACTGGGCTGGAGTGCCTCCCATTGGAAGGATGAAATCACACAGTCCTGTCTTTGTGGCATCCCTCCTAGTGTTTTTTTCTCTTTGCATTCAACACCAGCCTATGAAATAGCATAGCACTACTACTACTACTACTACTACTGTAGTACAAAATGATATATTACCATGAAAGCACAAGATAAGATAATTATTACTGTAAATATCATACATGGGCATTAATAAATTGTTTCTTATAAATTAGATGACTCTCAGAACAACTGGGAAGTGAAGAAACTTTCACAGGCTGTCCAGAAGGGGTCTAACAAAGTCGTGATACAGCGTCTGAAGAAAGCAAAGAGTCTTGCACTGGTAAAGTTTCCTTGTATTCATCTAGAGTATTCACCTTCTGAATTGGAAGACAAAAAAAGTGGTTATGCGAGTACCATTCTGTGCTTACTTGCATGATGCATAAAAGAGGATCTTTAGTGTAAAGAAATAATGTGCTTGCAGCCAAACACCCTGAGTAGGGAACATGCATAGCACAGTCTGGATTTGTCATGATTAGTCTTGAATGTAAAGCTTCTTTATAGTTCACAATAGGATGTTTTTCACAGTGGAATATTTTCTTGTGTGATATTTGAATAACACGTCATGCCTTACTGTGATCAGTTGGACCCGGGTCCAGCAGCACCTTAGAGACCAACAAGATTTTTAGGGCAGAAGCATCTGAGAGCCAGAGCTCCTCTCATCAGGTCTGATTAACAGAGTTTTGACTCTTGAAAGCTCATACCATGAAAATCTTGTTGGTCTCTGAGGTGCTGCTGGACTTGGATCTGGCTCTTCTGCTGCAGACCAGCACAGCTACCCTCCTGAAACTATGATCAGCTGCTAAATATATACATCTGCAGTTAGATAGCTTTTGGATAATGAACAAAAAGCGAAGGTCACAAGAAACTATTGCAAAAAACAAGAAACTATTGCAAAAAACGCAAAGAAGCTGCCACACAGAGTGCTGCAAAGTGTAAATATATTAACACATACAAATGTCACAGTATATCAAAGTAGATAAATATTATTCAAAGAGTCCTTTTTAAAGAATCATAAGAAGACATTGACGAAATTCCCCGGAGTATGCTTCCATTTCGTACTGTACTTCTTCTGAACGTAGTCAGGTAAACAACATTTGTGTCCTCCAGTTATTCATTCATTATGGATTGCAATCATTCAGAAAAATATTCAAGATGGTCCTCATCCATTATTCTAAGTAACTCTCAAAGACGGGCATGCTGACATAACACGATCATAGTAGGAAGAATTAATAAATACACTGCACCATCCAGAAACATATAAGATTCAGCAGCACTGTGTAGATGTAACTGCAAGTCTGGATGAATTGTCACTTTAATAACATATGAGCAGCCTTCCTGGATGAGACTAAGGAGCAATTGTTTCTCATGCTGTTTCTGAACAGTACCAAAGAGATGCAGCCTTCAGGAAGCCCACAACTGTGCATGAAAGTAATACTCTTCCCCCATATTTTACTTACAGATTAAATTTTAGAAGTCCAGCTTCTCATATTCGCAGGAATATTGCCATCATGGCTAATAGCTTCCCCATTTTGGAAGGCTGAATTGAATTTGTTACTAGGTTGTACGTGAAATTGAAGAAAGGATAAAATACAGTGGGTAGATAATGTTTTGTTTGTGCAACCACAACATATCATGACAGTTACTTCAGTGTGGTAAAATCAGTGTGTCAGCAGTTTTCAGTGCCTTCATGGAATTAGGATCTGGGAGATGTAGGTTGGAGTCCCCACCGTGCAATGGAAGCTTGCAGGGTGACTTTGGGCCAGTCGCCCCTTTTCATCCTAACCTTCCTTATGGGGTGGATGTTGTGATAATGAGATGGAGAAGAGCATAATATTGCAACCTGCTTTCGGTCCCCATGACAGAGAAAAGCAGAGTATAAATATCTAAATATTAAGCAATTTGAGGGAAGCACATGGTTTAAATTCTTACAAATATTTTCCCAATACTAATACATTCTACTTAAAGCTCTTAATTTGTTTGAGTGTAACATTTAAACCACATTTGCTTTATTTTTTCCTAATCAAATATTTCACATCAAGTATTTGTTGCTGTTGGGGCATAAGATTAATTCTTAAATTTTGTTTACTAAATATATGTCAAAATTAACATGCGAAATCAGATCATGCTATTTAGGGCATTAAAAATTTTCTGGAAAGCTTTCCAATTCAATTTTTTGGGAAAGCCCGCATGACTTGTTTGAAACATTGGAGCTCTATAGAATTCTGAACAAGAAATTCTTATTTTTTCCTCCTTGCTTTCTAAAACTCAACATGCAAAATGCTTTTAGACTAAAGACGACTTAAATAGGCATTTCTTCATTTATACATGTATGTTGTTCCTTTCTTGCAATTATATTTTTATATAGGAAGAGGATCATTCACTGGAAGCCATAAGAATGAGAGTGGCCTGCCTTCTTGGATCTCTGGGAGGACAGATCAATAGGAATTTAGTTACAGGTGAGGCCTAAAAACGTGTCTCTAAATGTATAAAACTAAACCAGCACATTTTGAGACATCAGTTTCTGTGCCCACTGATGCATGAGAGAGGAATGTGACCAGGACCACCTTGTCTTCACTGCTTCCCTCTCCTCTTCCCTGCAGCAGCCCCAAATGCCCTGCCATGCTACTCTTTAGGGATATGGGGGCCCCAGGAGGAAGAATGAAGGAGAGTCAGAGGTCTGCAGCAGGTGGGGTGGATCAGCAAGAATTGTCCATTCTTCCATTTGTGGGAATCCTCCACAGGATCTAACCTAAAGTTTTTAAATTTAAAACTGGGCAGGACATTTGCAAGATCATGGCTTATGTGTTTTTTTCTTCTCCTGTGCTTGCCATTTTGTGTTATTTTGGAGACTGGCCAGGTTCCTGGAACGTGTGCATTTGGCTTCTCAGTTAGTGTTGCTCAAAACACAGTTGTGTGTGCAAATGATTTGCTTTTGTCTTTGATCAGAGCTCACACATGACTCTGGGAGTTGTATGAATGGGGCTTCCAGGTTTTTTTCCCTTGAAAAAAAATCACACATGGGTTAGAATGAAGTACCATGTTCTAATCGGAATCATTATGGGGGCGGGATAAGCCTCATGTTTTGCTAATCTACCTGCTGCTGCTTTGGTTTCATACTTGAGAATATCGGTTGGGTTTTTATTCTGCTTAATTTATGTATCTAAACACTACTGCAAGCACTTCAGGAAGGCAGTTAATGACCTGAACGTTGTTGTGTTTTGTTTTCAAGTCACAGCTGACTTAAGCAACCTTGTTGGGTTTTCAAGGCAAAAAACATTCAGAGGTGGTTTGCCATTGCCTGCCTCTGTGTCACAACCCTGGTATTCCTTGGAGGTCTCCCATCCAAATGCTAGCCAGGGTCCACCCTGCTTAGCTTCCGATATCTGGCAAGATCAAGCTAGCCTGGGCTGTCCGGATCAGGGCAACCTGAATATATGGAGTCTTTTTTGAATGTATACATTTCAGCTACAGAAATTATGTAGGACTAGATCCTGCAAATTGACTTCTTCACCCAGTGTGCTGCTTTGGAAAAACTTGCAGTATTATTCCATTGTGTTGTTGTTGGTTGTTAGTAATTGCTCGCTTAGGTGCCTAAAAGTGCATTTCTAGGCAGAGCTGATCTAGTTTATGTAATTTTGCCTAGCATTTCACTGTAATTTTTTGATACTCTGTGACACAGCCCAGCTTCATAATTATATCTCTAAAATTAGGATGTTTTGTTGAGAAATGCATCACTAGCAAGGTTAGCCAGGGTCCACCCTGCTTAGCTTCCGATATCTGGCAAGATCAAGCTAGACTGGGCTGTCCGGGTCAGGGCAACCTGAATATATGGAGTCTTTTTTGAATGTATACATTTCAGCTACAGAAATTATGTAGGACTAGATCCTGCAAATTGACTTCTTCACCCAGTGTGCTGCTTTGGAAAAACTTGCAGTATTATTCCATTGTGTTGTTGTTGGTTGTTAGTAATTGCTCGCTTAGGTGCCTAAAAGTGCATTTCTAGGCAGAGCTGATCTAGTTTATGTAATTTTGCCGAGCATTTCACTGTAATTTTTTGATATTCTGTGACACAACCCAGCTTCATAGTTATATCTCATAAATTAGGATGATTTGTTGAGAAATGCATCACTAGCAAGGTTGGGTTTAAAAATCTGGTTATTAATGTAACATTTTTTGTGCTTTCTTCCAAATATGATAGCTGCTTCTGCGGAGGAGAGGATGAAGAAATTTGTGTCTTGGGACACAGAGAAGCACCTGAGCTTTGCAGTACCATTTGCTGATATGAAGCCTGTTATCTACTTGGACGTATTCTTGCCTCGTGTCACTGAATTGGCTCTTTCTGCTAGTGACAGGCAGACAAAGGTACTGCTTTTCTAAATTTTCTTGATATTGAACAAAAACTTTTAAGGCAGATACTGTAAAGAAAATTTGAGCAGTGGCTGTGTGCAGTGTGCAGTGGCTAAACTGTGTAGCATGAACACACAACGAATACTCTTCATGTGTCTAGGTTAAAACAGGTACCATAAACTGCATCACATCAGAAGAAGGAATCATTTTACAGTTCTTCCAGAATGCTAATAGTGAAGATGTCTTGACGTCCTTGTGGATGTTTGGATGGGCTACAGCGATAATGTTTGGGGTCCAAATAGCTCAGCATGCGAACTGAAAGAATTTCCACATGTACATGGTGGAATTGCTGAATCCCCCTTCTGGCTGTATTATGTTTTATTACATGTGGCTCTGCCCTGACCTGGATTGCCCAGGGTAGACCGATCTTGTCAGATCGCAGAAGCTAAGCAAGGATGGCCCTGGCTAGTATTTGGATGGGCGACATCCAAGGAGTACCAGCGGCATGACTCAGAGGCAGGCAATGGCAAACCACCTCTGAAACGTCTCTTGCCTTAAAAATAAGTCTAGCTTGTCACCTAGTGGTGCATAACGCTAAAAGAGCTAGAACTGCTGGCTGCCAGACAATCTTAGGATCTCTTGGCTATAGTACAAAAAATGCCATATGATAATTACTAATTAATAATTATTACATGTGGCTCTATAACTCGTGGGAGCAGGTGTATAAGGAACTGTAGGAAGGGAGGGTAGGAAAATTATTTTGTGCACAGAGCGACAAACTTAAGCTTATTTTGTGCTACAAACCACTGAGCCCTGCCATGCTTTGCTGGAAGGGATGGGAGGAAGTTTCTTCGTTTTTTTGTGTCTAATGAAGCAAATGCATTTTCTTAGATTCAGGTCATAATGTGGGGTCAGAGGCTAGTTTATGGAAATTCTAAATCAGAAGTCTAAGAGAGAGACTGTAGGTTTTATGACTGTGTTCTACATATTTAGATCCTAACATGCTTTCTTTGGGGCAGGGATTGAAGCAACACAAAGCAATGGATGCCTTTATTGTAGGAAAATTCATGAAATGTGGTGACAGGGTTTACAGAAACAGATTACATATATTTTTCCTTTGAGTTTTTGTTGTTTTTTAAAATAATTGTGACTTAATCGAAAATTTGACACTAGTATTTGGTTAGTAAAATGCTGTTTTCTGAGCAAAGGACTATTAGTAGGAACTCTCTCAGATTATTTGGAATGATTTTATAAAAGGTTGGAAATTCTTCTTAAGAACAAGTGTGCTATTTCTATCCTCATTTATGTGGGTAGCTACTTAACCAAAGCAGTTTTTCCCCATAGGTTGCAGCCTGTGAACTTTTACATAGCATGGTTATGTACGTGCTGGGGAAGGCGGCTCAAATACCTGAAGGACAAGAAGTCTCCCAGCCAATGTCTCATCTGTATAAGCGTACATTTCCTATTCTACTGCGACTTGCCTGTGATGTAGACCAGGCAAGTAAATCCAGTTCTTTTGTTTGGATTGGTTTGGGTGGCTAGCTGCTTGAAAGATTTTTTTAAAAATTAGAAGTTTTTGTGATTACTTTGGTTGTCTTGAATTTTGGCTTATTGGGGACACCCATATTTTTGTATCTTAGGAGCCATGGAAAAGGAGAGAAGGGGAAACTGTACTACAAAGCTTACAGCATAGCCATAATGCTTTTTTCCACATTTGTTAATTTGTCAGAAAAAACTGGCAATTCAGCTGTTTCTAAAATTTGTTTTTAAAGGTTCATTTGCTGCTACTTCAATATTGATATGCAACAAATAGTTGACTACTAAGTGTTGTCTCCTATTAGCGGAGTGGTGTGGATTTAATAGGTGAATTAATAAAGAATAGGAGGACTAACGAGTTTAGTGCTTTTTACTTTAGTGAAAAGATGACAAAGAGAGTGTATCTTAGGGGTTTATAAAATTAGGCATGGAGTGGAGAAAGTGAATAGGAAGAACTTTTTTCTTTCCCTTCTATAATACTAAAGCTTGGGAGCACCCGGTGAAGTTGATGGCCAGTCACAGGTTCAAGACAGGGAAAAGAAAGTACTACCTCATACAGTATTTAATTAACTTGATGGAACATGCCGTCACAGGATGTCAGGATGCTAGCACAGATGGCTTTGAAAAGGGACTAGTGAATTTTAGGGAGGATAAGGGACATCAGTGACTGTTAATGGTGATGGCTGAATGGATTCTTCATGTCTGGAGGTAGTATACATCTGAATACCAGTTGCTAAGGGTAACAGCAAGAGGAGATTTGAACCTCCATACTTCTGAGCCTTCTGGTACATCTGGTTAGTTACTGTGTAAAAGCAGATGCTGGTCTAGGTAAATCACTCATCTGATCTGACAGTGCTCTTATGATCTTGTTACAGTGTTAATGCTAATCTTAATCATAATTCAATACGATCTCATTTTTTCCCTTTAGGTTACAAGGCAACTCTATGAACCTCTGGTTATGCAGTTAATTCACTGGTTCACCACCAACAAAAAGTTTGAAAGTCAAGACACTGTGACATTACTAGAAGCTATTTTGGTAGGCACCTGATATATCAGTGAAGTCATTTTTAAAGTTAAAATATTTTTTGTCAAAAATGTATAGCCTCCTCTCATTTTCAGATCCTTTTTGGTTGTTGAAAAAAGTCAAATTTATTTATCACTGTTAGCCTATATCACTGTTTCATTTTCAGTTTATTTGGGGATGGATAGTCTCCTGACTCACCACTGTTTCATTTTGACCATTTTCAAATTATCACATTTTATTAAAGCCAGCAAAATTCTTATTAACCCTTTAAAAGATCTGTATGCCATGATTTTCTTTAAGAGGATCCTTTTTTAGAAATGCAGAAGAGAGGTGATTCTACTCTTAGCTGTTTCCCAGTAAACTGTCTGTGAATTTTGAGCTACAGGGCAGATTAAGTGTTTAAAACAGACTGGGAACAACGTACAACATACAAATTTAGGATGTGTGGAAGAGTATTTTCTCAGCTGCCTCTTCCTATCAAACCATTCATCTTCATCACACCTTATGTAATGACGAAAACATTTACTCTCAGTTCCTGGTATTTGAAGTTGAACACAGAAGAATCTTATTTAGTGCTGTTTGGAGCAGAGTTACACTCTTCTAAGTCTATTGAAGTCGATGGGATTAGAAGGGTATAACTTTTTTAAGGGTTTTACTGATAGCAAACCAAGTTTGCTCTTTCTTTCAGGATGGGATAGTGGATCCTGTGGACAGCCCATTGAGGGACTTTTGTGGTCGTTGTGTCCGAGAATTTTTAAAATGGTCCATCAAACAGACAACGCCACAGCAGCAAGAGAGAAGTCCTGTGAACACCAAGTCTCTCTTCAAGAGGCTGTATAGCTTTGCTCTCCATCCCAATGCTTTTAAGCGGTTAGGAGCTGCACTTGCTTTTAATAGCATCTACAGAGAATTTAGGTGAGAGATGAAGCTGGTGCTGCTTCTAAGCAGGATAAAAATATATTACGCGATGTTGGTGCTTTGCATGCAGGGTGTATTGACTACAGAAATTCATGCTCCTCATAATTTTAAGAGGATATGTTATGTAGACCAATTAACAGCTCTTCTCTGTGAGCTAATATCCAGCTTTAGACCCTAAGATTCTCCTTCCTCTGAGGACAAGGAAGGGTCTACAAATGGACGAAGCAGGTGGGATGGGCTTTTGCTGGAGGAACAACAAATCATTTCTGTTTCGGAAGCCTTTGAGAAGAATTTAGTAGCTTGTTAGCTGGATTTTTAAAAACCTTACATGTAGTATATGGCATGCTTCATTTGTTTGGAATAGTTTTGCAGGGATTGTATTGCAGACCTTTCTGGAGTCATGAATGTTATTTAATATAACTCAGTGGTTTGCCCTAATTGGAATGATTTAGGTTGATATGTACAGGGATCAGCACATGGAGAATGTTCTCTTAGGGCAGCAGACTGAGTTACATGACTTTAAAATCTGTTCAAGTTCAGTAGATGTGGTGTTGTGGCAATCAGTACCCATGTTTTATTTATTTATTTATTTATTTAATTATTTCCTCAGATTTCTTGAGTGCCCTTCCCTGCTTACGTGGGGCTCAGGGCGGTTTACGACAGAATAGTTCAATACAATTATAAAACCAATTCAAACCACATGAATTCAATATTAAACATTCCGCATAAATATTTAAAACATTTAAAGAACAAGATGGCATATCTAGCATTCAGATTTGGGGGGGAGGGGAAGGTGCCGGGCAGATATAAGGAACCGTCTCTGGCCTCAACCAAAGGCCTGGCGGAACATCTCTGCTTTACATGCCCTGTGAAACTTTAATAGATCAGACAGGGCATGGATGTTATTCGGCAGAGCGTTCCACCAGGCTGGGGCCAAGGCTGGGGAAGCCCTGGCCCTGGTCAAGGCCAGCTGGATATCTTTGGGGCTGGGAGCCACCAGGAGATTCTTATCTGCTAATCTCAATGCCCTTTGGAGGACATATCAGGAGAGGCAGTCCTGAAGGTTACGTAGGTCCCTGACTGTTAAGGGCTTTAAAGGTAAGCACCAAAACCTTGAATCTGATCCGGTGCTCCACTGGCGACCAATGCAGCTCATGCAGCACTGGGTAGATATGTGCCCTCCATGGGGTCCCTGTAACAACCCACGCAGCCGCATTTTGTACCATTTGGAGCTTCCGGGTCAGTTTCAAGGGTAGCCCTACATAAAGTGAGTTAAAGTCTGCTACAATCCTCCACACCCAAACATTTGCACTCTGCTTTTAAAAATGTTTCAGACAAATGTAAAAAAATATGCCTTCTTGTCTTATATTGGAAGTATCTTAAAGCCCAGTTTTCCAAATAATAGAGTCCTTATTTAATTATTTTTCTCTTGTTTCATAGGGAAGAGAATGCTCTGGTGGACCAGTTTGTCTTTGAAGCATTGGTTTTGTACTTGGAAAGTCTGGCCTTGACACATGGAGATGAGAAATCTTTGGGTGCATGTTTAACTAAAACTTCTTCAAAAATATTGTTGGATAACGCTTAAAGAAATATAGGCAGCAATATGTTTTTGGGTTTCATGTTAAAATGTTTTAGATTTGAAAATGTTTCAAATATCGACATTTGGATAAAAATGGTTGTGCTATAGAAAAATGCTGGGAAATTGACACATTAGGAAGGACATTTTGTTTTGAACATTTAGACTATTTAATTTATCTGTTTTAAAATATTTTGCTCCTGCCTCACAGCACAAGCCTTTAGAGGTGGTTTACTTAATTAAAATAATAAAACATAAAAACAAAATAGCAGAATTATTGGCAGTAATAAATATGAATAAAATGGCAGCAGTTCAGCAATAAAAGGTTAAGCCCTAAAAACATATTTTGATTTTCTAATTAGGTGCCTCTCCAAAGAACCTCACAACAATTACCATATTCCGTGAGGTAATCCCCTGGGACCACAGAACCACCACAACTGGGTGTCCCAGACACCCAGGCCAGAAGTATACTATGGTTGATAGTATCAAAAGATGCTGAGAGGGAGGTTGTAATTCTCCTGTCTCTCTCCTCTAAAGCTGGCTCAGAAGTTACATTGAAATGGGTCTAGATAATGTTTTCTCCAGTCAGTGTCTGGTTCACTGGTTCTGATACCCTGTATGTGGGGCATTTGTTCTACATTTTAAATAACTTTTTGGCCTCATTATTGTGCGTTTTAAGCATACATTTGTTAAGTAAAGTGCATTTCATCTTTTAAGTTTTCATTGTTGTGTACAGGAGGAGAAACAGCCCAGATCTTTAAAAATAAATATTTGAGGCCTGCTAATATACAGACCTTTTCAATTTGAAAACAGGTACAACTCAACAGTGTTGTGATGCAGTTGATCACCTGAAGCGAATAATTAAGCACAAAGCATCTACTTTGAACAAAGAAAGCCAGCGGCGATTACCTCGGTTAGTAATCTCTTCAGAGTTCTAAGAAGTACACTTTCATTGGGAAACAACCACACAGCATTTAAAATGCATACCTGCCCCCTCATATGCTTTTCTGAAAACACACCCCAGCAAAAGGCTGCAGTCCTGTGCGCACTTATTTGGGAGTGAACACCACTGAACTGTAGAATTTTCTTCTGAGTAATATTTCTAGTATCAACCTAAAAGGGTTTCCATGTTTAAAGTAGTAGAAATTGCTGACAAATTGCAGTTTAAGAATGAAATGCCTTATTTGCTCCCCAGCTTACTTGCTGGCAAGAGAGGACTTCCTTTCCTAGAACTGGGGAGGCAGAGAGCTAACAGCTTGTTTTTTGTGAATACATTTTCTGTCAGACCTTTCCTGGGCAAACCCTAGTCTCCGCAGTGCATACTATAGCAAAATAACTTTACTAGTAAGGAAGATAGGGGCAATGCTATTTGATTTGGACAGGTATTGGGAAATGGAAGAAGGTACTGGTCATCCACAGTTTTGTTTTGCATGTAGCAGAGAAAAAGAAAAGAAGCATGGTATTTCCTGCACTAGAAATATGAAAAGTCAGAGGCTTGGAGTACAGCTTGAATGGATTGTTATCATATGTGTGGATCAATTGTCATCTTACTAGACCACTTGGAATTGTTATTGTTGGATTTAAATTTGAGTAGTGTTTAACCAACTAATTGCTAGTGTGGATTCAGTTAATAATGTCAGTTAATATTCTACTGTTACCATCATATAGGGGATTTCCACCTGCTAAATCTATATGTTTAGAAGATATTGTCATGTGGCTTTTTCTGCAATGTGGACGACCCCAAACTGAGTGTCGGCATAAAGCCATGGAACTTTTCTTTGAATTTATTCCACTGCTACCAGGTTTGTATACTGCATAGATAGTATTCCTGTTGATATGTCATAGGGGCTAAGAGACTGTACTATGGGGCAGGAAGCCACTGTTCAAATTGCATCTCTGCCATGGCCTCAGTAAGTGAGGCAAGCCACTGATTTTCTCAGCTTCAGTCTTCCATCAGAATCCACACACACTTTTCTTGTATTGTAAGTCAATGTGTTCTGCAGGAAAATATTGTTAGATATTAAGACTGCAATCCTGGACACAAAGAGAACTTTGTCATCATCTTATCTGTATGTAGCAACTTAAAATCTCTGTTAGGTAATAGATAAAATTGCTGCAAAATTATCATTTAAACTTTCTCTCACTGAAATTTGTATAATCTTGCCAGGAAAATTCTTACTCTCACTACCTAATGCGACAGTGTTCTCTAGGTATACTTCTGAGCGGAGATTCCTCAAGCACCTTTCTCCATTGGTCAGGGAGTAATTTTCTAAATCAGCCACCCATGTGGAAATAATCTGGAATGAGTTTTCATAATGACCCCATATTTACAGGGGGGAAAGTTTGGTCTTTGTGGCACAAAGGCGGCAGCAGATGCCAGGAGAGGCTCCACTTAGAAGAGAAGAAGAAGATATTGGATTTATACCCCACCCTTCACTTGGAGTCTCAGAGCAGCTTAGTGGGCAAAAGGCAACAGATGCTCCAGGATAAGGCAGGGCATCTCACAAGATGTCAGTAGCAGCCTTGTGCAAACCCAGCCGGAGTAGGGCAAAGCAAGGAATGGGTTTAAGAGCAACAAGGCTCTGAGAAGGGAGGGGTGGAGGTGGGCT
This sequence comes from Gekko japonicus, assembly GCF_001447785.1. Classification (NCBI taxonomy): domain Eukaryota; kingdom Metazoa; phylum Chordata; class Lepidosauria; order Squamata; family Gekkonidae; genus Gekko; species Gekko japonicus. Next base: position 1,129,158 of record NW_015175365.1, on the reverse strand, counting down.
TGACCAGCATGGGCAGCGTCCCAGGGATGAAAAGGGTGATGCCAGAAGAGACGGAGGAGGTCAGTAATGGAAGCTGGCTGAGTAAAACTGAGGAGGTGCAAAGAAGAAAGGAACCTAAAGGAGGAGCTGGAGCCGGGGGCAAGATAAGGCTCCCAAACTGGGACAGGCCTTGTGGAACTGCCGCAAGGCAGAGGCACAGCTCAGCCCCCTGAGGTCTGAAGGGCAGAAATTGGCAGGTGAAGGAAACTGTGCTTGTGAGGACGCCTGTGTGGACTTCACTGCATCCAATAAAGAGACAAGGCAATTAAGATTGTGTCTGGTGAGTCTCTGCTGACTACGGAAGTCAATTATGACGTCCTGTGGCCTCCCCGGGGGGGGGGGCACAGTATTGCTTTCTGGACTACTAGTACATTTTTTGTGCCACTGCCATATTATGTGGAAAATGTTGCCTTTTTGTGTTTCTCTGTCAGGAAGCAAGTCTCCATCTTTATGGCTGGATGATATCCTTCGGAAACAAGAAATCTCTTTTCTCATAAAGAAATTTGAAGGAGGTGGCGATGAGGGTAAAAGTGTGTCTGGAATCTTGTCTCATCCGACTCTTTCTGGTCTACAAGATAATTTTAGTTTACGAGCTGTTGTACAGTGGATGGATATGCTTCTGGCGGCTTTGGACTGCTACAATACTTTTATTGAGCAAGGAATGATCAAACCAAATGAAATAGTAGGTAGGTGAATCATCTTATCTTCCTAAGTCTGTTCCAAGAAAGTGGAGAACTGTAAATATCAGAAAACCTTTTTCGGTTTGAATTTGCCGTTCTGTTTCTTTTAAATGAAGTGCTGGGGTTCTTTTGGCTCACCAACCTGCACAAAGCCCAGGGTGACATCGCATGCAGATGCAGTAGACTGAGGCAGAAATGAAAGAGGTGATGGCGGGTGCTACCTCTGCTCCTGGGCCAAGCACACACAAAGAAGGTGCCAGGAACTGAGGGTGGGGGGAGAGACCCCAGATAGTAGGGGCTGATGACTCCCTGGTCATTTAGGGGCAGCCGGCAGGATGGAACTCTTTGAGGGTGGTGCCTCATGCCCTAACAAGAAGGGGAGAAGGGGAAATTCAGTGTCCTTGACACACTGAAAGAGTGGAAAACTGATCCAGTTAAGGAGAAAAGGCAGAAACCCTGCAGTGTAAGAGACTAGGAAGTAGTTGCATGCCTGAAATAAAAGAAGATACTTTATTGTGCTCGGAGTCATCTCTCTTTCCTCCCTTGTCTGTCCTATGGAGGAAGTCAGGCAAGAGGTCTCCTTTCCTGAGCCAAAGGTCATGAAGTATCTTGATTTTCAGGATGAAAATGTTGAACTGAGTGCCAAGTAAATGCTCAGCCAAGTTCTGAGGACAGTGTGTACAATATACAACCCGCAGGGGGTATGCCCCACATCTCACAGTGGAGGCATCTATAACTTGCACACTAGGGAGGGCAAAACATTGCCTGCCATCTGAGAGAGAGGCAGCTCAGATAAACTTTCTTCCTCTCGGAATGTCTGCTGTGTCCCTGCTTTGGATAAGGCAGATTTTTCTTGGGGTGGGGGTTTGCTTGTGATTGCAGGCACCTGGGATGAAATGGAATTCCTGCCCCATTGCATCATGGGGCCTTGTGTTTGCAAGCACCTGCAATTGCATCCTGGGTACTTGTAATCACAAGACTCCAGGATGCAACAGAATCATTTCTCTGCCCCCACCTTTTTCTACAGTGAAACATTGCAGGTTTTAAAGTCTGCTGGAGAGTTATGCACTCTTCAGTTCTTTTGTTCGCCTTCAAATCACAGCTGACTTATAGTGACTTCACGGGTTTTCAAAGTAAGAGATGTTCTGAGGTGGTTTGCCATTGCCTGCCACTGCATAATGACCCTGGTATTCCTAGGTGGTCTCCTGTCCAAATATTGCCCAGGGCCAACCCTGCTTAGCTTCCGAGTTCTGACAAGATTGGGCTATCTTGGCCTATCCAGGACCTTTTCTCCTATATTTTGACAGTGGCTATTTAGTGGGTAGGAACTGTTCTGCATATGCTCAAAGGCACACATTCCTTCACAATGAAAGAAACTGTAGGGTGGCTAGTAATGAATGTGTAAGAATTAAGAAAGACTTGCCCTTGTCCATGAATTACTATCGGTGTAGTTTCCCTCCTGAAACCAGACGGGATTCTTCAGTAAGATACATCTCACTCAGGTGGTGTTGTTTTTTTGGCATAATCTGACTTGTTGGTGCTGACACTAAGGAGAGAAAGCAAACAAGAGAATGGAAAAAGTAAAGGAGAAAATTTTATGAAACAGCACACAAGGGTTAATACAGACGGTTAAAGGTTAATTGAAGGGGGGGGAGACACAATCCATCTCTATAGCTCACTTGCAGTTTTCACTTACCTTTCCTTTGCAAGGCAGTGTGGTGAAAAGAACCCTTGCTTGTTTTTGCTTGTGTTAAAAACGATTTAGAAGCATTACAAAAAATAAATTCAGACAGGGACAAGACATATCTTTAAGGGACTGTGCCTCCAAAGGAACATCTGTAACTTCAGACCTGCTACCAAGAAGCGTCCTGTTCTACCATATCATGCCTTCTTGATGAAGTGATCAAATGCTGCATCTGTCCTCCCAGATCTTTCTGGAAGACGTCAACAGTTGCTTTACTCTCCCATAGACAGTTCCAAAAAACTACCTATGAAGTTTTACGTGCTGTCAAGTTGTTTCTGACTTAAGGCAACCTTTTGAATTAATGACCTCCCAAACAGCCTTGTTCAGGTCTTGCAGGCTTCCTTGCTTGAGTCAGTCCATCTAATTTGGGGTCTTCCTCTTTTCCTACTGCCTTAATACTTCTGTTTGCCCTTCACTATATTACTTTTCTTCTCTCCACAAACTCTGTTTAACCTGTACTGTGGGCAATATTCAAGAAAGGTTTTTTAAATGAAACTATGGGCTTTCCCCCCGTTTATTGCAGAGATCTATTTATTTCTCTGTTTATAGAATATTTACAAATAGAATATTCATTTAATAAATGTGCCTCCCCATTTTCGAAGTGCAGTATAACTATTGAGAAATTAATATAGTATTAAAAGGGAAACTAAGTAAGGAATAATTCTAAGGTTTTGGGGGGGGTGTAGAAAAATTATTCCTTCTAATTAATGTATATAATTAACAAGATAATACAGGACTGTATTTTATATTTCAACTGTATAATGTTGTTTAATTCTTTGAAGCTACAAATACTGAATCCTCATTTATGACATCAGTGGAGTTCTTCCTTGAAAAACTTGCCTTGAAGGATGTCTCCGGTGCAGAACAATGTTTTAACACTGCGTCAAAAGGCAACATCTTCAGCCCACAAGAAAAAGAAGATTACAATTACAGCAAATGCACAATTATAGTTCGTATTATGGTTTTCGTTAGCATGATTTTGGAAACCTGTCAACAAGATTTCTGGAAGGTAGGCTTGGGTCTGTTGAAAGAGGTTGTAGGTCCAAAAGTTAAAATCCCCAAACCAAGAACACAATCCATGTAATGCTTTTTATTAACAGTGTGTGAGCTTTTGAGTTCACCAGAACTCTTCTTCAGGCTGGACGTTACACTAAAAAAATGCTTAAAAGGAGCTATGGCAAAAGAAAATGCCACAGGACATGGTGTTCTGTTAAAGCCTGCATTATGTGTTAAATGTAGAGCATATTCAAACAGCTGGTTTCAATTTACTCCAGGCAAGAGGTAGTAAAACAGCATTGGTAGTAAAACTAAAAAGTATTCCATGGATTGTCAAACCTTTTGCTGGGTTAGGGACCTTTGTATGAGCTTAAGCAGCTCTTGGGAGCCCACCTATTGCTCTTTGTGCATAATAAGAGATGACCTCTGCAGCTGCACTGACATTGCACTGGTGAACGGGCTGCAGATTCTGTTCTCTGGAAATAATTAGTAGCTAAAAGGAGTGTATCGCCTTTGTGGACACTTACTGAAGTTAGTATTTACTTTATAACAAAAGGAGGACTGATTTTCCTATACTAGATTTCTTTAATAATCCATTTTCTTTTATCAGTTGTATAGGCTGTCTAGTTCAACCTTTTGCTAATTGCAGGAATCCCAAGCTAGAGAGCACCTCTGACAGACGGTTGCCATGCTTCTGCTTAAAGACCTTCAGTGAAGGGAGAGCCTCCTTCTAGCTACTTGGCTTCATTGCTGAACTGTTCTAACCATTAGGAATGTTCTACTAATCATCAAGTGACAGGGAGGTTGGACTAGATGGCTTGTAAGGCCCTGATTCTATGACATTTGCCGTATTTTTAACATAAACCTCTGTGAATGTATGTGTTCTCTCTCTCTCTCTCTCTCTCTCTCTCTCTCTCTCTCTCACACACACACACACACACACACTCCCTCTCTCCCCCACACACACCCACCCACACCCACACACACACACACACACACACACACTATAACAAGCCTACAATATAGTAAACTCCAATGTTCATTAGTTTTTAATGGAAAATCTTAAAATGTGAAAATGCTTGGATTGTCTGACTTTAATCTTATCTTCTCTAGCTTCTGGAGAGAGAGTTGCTTAACAAAAATCTGATAGAACTCACTGTAAGAACAGTATGTGATCCTAAAAGCATAGGCTTTAACACCGCTGATGTGCAAGTAATGGAAAAGCTCCCCGATATCTGCGTAAGGCTTATAAAAGCTTTGATGAGATCTCCCTATAAAGAATCTTTAGTGACCAGCATGAAGAAAGTAATAACTCCAGAGAGGTAGGCTGTCTCCTGGAATAACACTTTTTTTTAATGGAAGCACAAGCCTTTTGTTAATATGACATAAATATTATAACAACACAGTCCTTATTTTATTCACCTTTGCTTTGTCAGTATTGAAGAGTTTTATGGTGTTGAGCTGTACAATCCAGATTCTCGTTTGGATCATGTTAGACTTGGTGCCATTCTGTCTGCATGCAAACAGCTGCACAGAGTTGGACTGCTTCACTGCACCTTGCAATCTCAGGTAAAACTGTAACTTAATGCTTATATTGGCTTTAGTATTTTTGCAGGGTAAGGAAAAAATATAAAATGTTGGGGTTTGCTGGAGTAGTTTTTAAGTAACTTAAATATATGTGAAATATTAGTAGATCAAAGTGCTGGCCACTATGAGGAGACATATATTATTCAGAGCTAGTTCCTAACTAGTCTGAGTAAAGTGAATTTTCCATCTTCTACCCTCCCCTTGCAGCCTGCTGTATTCCCCCCCCCATCATGCCTCTGAGGACCAGTACATTTCCAAGAACAAGGGGGGAGAGCAAAGTGGGGAATTGGCAAAAACCGCCCCCTTCTTGGAACAATTTTTTCCTCACATCTACCAATTTAACAAATGGTTGTTCCTTGTTGTACGTCTTAACATTGCTGGGTCAGTTTAATTCTGGTTTTGTTCGTATTAAAATACCTCTAGTGATAATCATGAGACTTAAATACAACGTTGAAAATTGTCCAGTTCTTGTTGTTGGTTGTGAGTTGGGAGGTGAGGAAGTGAAGGACAGAACCTTTCTTCTGCAGTATCCCAGACAATGCTTTAATCCAAGAAGAATCATAAAGGTGGTTTGAGGTGAACAAAGAGAAGAAAATGTAGAGCCTTGGGGGGGGGGAAATCTTCACTTTAAATCTGTGTTCTCCCCCTCCCCTGCATGTTATAAACATATTTTCAAGTGTATCTTTTGTTATTTCCCCCCCCCTTCAAGGGTGTAGGTCTACATTGCGAGGCTGGTTCTAAGCTCCTTTTAGTTATATACAAAGGTATTGCACCAGGAGATGAAAGGAAGTCCCTCCCCTCATTGGACATGAGCAGTAAACGACTGGCTGAAGGACTATTACAGCTGGCATTTGCTTTTGGTGTACAGGTAGGAGGCTGATTTACGAGTGAGCGGTTCTTTCTGTAATATTTATATCACCAGTATTTAATGTGAATGCATATAATTTTAAGTATGCCAGTGTCTGTAGAAGTCTCACATTATGTTTTTAGGCTTTTGTACTCCACGTTTCTCCCTATCTAGAGACTCAAAGCACTTTACCGAATGAATGCAAAAATACAACTTCAAATAAAAACATAAAGAGAGCCAGTTTGGTGTAGTAGTTAAGTAGTGCGGACTCTAATCTGGGAGAACCAGGTTTGATTCCCCACTCCTCCACTTGCAGCTGCTGGATGACCTTGGGCAAGCCATAGTTCTGACAAGAGCTGTCCTTGAAAAGAGCAGTTTCTGTCAGAGCTCTCTCAGCCCCATCTACCTCACAGGGTGTCTGTTGTGGGGAGGGGAAGGGAAAGGAGTTTGTAAGCCGCTCTGAGACTCCGAGTGAAGAGAGGGGTATAAATCCAATCTCTTCCTCCTCTACCACTACTACTATACTGTATTTCACCATCCTTATCCTGGTGCTGGTTTCTGTAGTTGGTTCACTCATGGCTGCAGGCACCAAGCCATGGGTTAAGAACTATAGGGCCAAGGCTCCTTTTGCTTACACCAAAGGTTCAACAGCTCTGGCCATGCTCAGGCTCAGCACTTGTATCATTGGAGACATGCTCAGTCCAGGTCTCCTTCAGCTGGCAACAAGATATGCCCAGCCTTTCTTTCTGTGGCTTAAAGACTGGAATGTGGATACATAGTCTAGACTATGTTAAATGTGGTTGTAGCTGTACAATTTATAATTATAAGTAACTTTTAATTTAGACTGGAAATGATGTTATGCAAAACACTTAAAAATACTCTGAATAGAAAAAGATTCTTCAGGTGTAGCCAATGCAATTTGGGCTCATAAGAGAAAATTGTTGTAAAATATTCTGTCTTTGGTATTTAGATTCTCACTGAGTAAACAAAATATACAACAGTTGTCATGACTAATGGAACAGTCGTCAAGTTTCAGCCAAATTCCTCCATTTGTTACTCCATCTGTTACTCCAGGGATCACAGTATGATACAAGTTTCACTATCTGCCTCAGAAAATTATTATACTTAAATAATGGTACAACCCCAACTATTAAGATAGGCGCAAGTAAAATGTGGCAGTTTACGAAGCCCTCAAAGTTTACAGAAATTGTCAGATGGAAAGATGGAAGACAACTGAAAGGAATATTCAAAACTTCATTGGGACCCCTCCTGCAATTCTCAATTCAAGCTTTGGTCCTGATAACCTCTACTGTGTAGGAGATCATGCCTCAAGGGAATTAGCTCTTTATATTTCTTTATACAGTCGGGGGGCTTAAATAAGCCCTTTACTGACAGTCCAGACCTACACAGAGTCACTTTTTCCATGTTGGTTAAGACCTGTTCACAATTTCCTTTGTATCTAAGTGTAGCCCTTCTGTTGTTTGATCTGTGCCTTGACCTGGATAGCCCAGGCTAGCCCAATCTCATCAGATCTCGGAAGCTAAGCAGGGCCAGCCCCAACTAGTATTTGGATGGGAGACCTCCAAGGAATGCCAGAGTCATGACGCAGAGCCAGGCAATGGCAAACCATCTCTGAACATCTCTTGCCTTGAAAACCCCAATGGGCTTGCCACAAGTCAGCTGTGACTTGGCAGCCCCCCCCCCCAAAAAAAAAATGTTTGGTCTATAGGTCACTTAGTGATGTATATTTTCTTGGTATCAAGTTTGAGTCTTCTAAATAGCAGTCTCCTGAAACAGAATGAGGCTTCTCCATCAGGGGAAGGGGGGAGGATGAGTGTCAAGGATCCTTATTTTGTATGGGCTGGATTGAGGAGCTGCCGCCAGACCTGGCTAGCAAGCTAGCCCTTGATTGGTGAGGTGGGCAGGCAAGCACCAGGCTATTGTATGGTTGTGTGTTTGTATGGGGAAGGTAGGAAGTCACCTGTGCATTTCTCTCTACACTGAGAAGAATAAGCATTCACATCAAATAGTATCTTCTTTTTTCCTGCTTTAAATCTTTCAGTGTTTCATGATGAGAAAATACTTAACAGATATATTGTTGTTTGAAAGATATATTCATGATGTTGAAATGCATGAAGGTAACCTTTTCTATTTATTTCTTATAGTGCAAGGAACTTGTGAGTCTCTTGTTGAACTCATTGATGTTATCTGTGCCATTATCTGGAGTATCGCAAAGGAACCTTATCAGCTTTTCTCACGGAGAGTATTTCTACAGCTTGTTCTCAGACACCATTAACAGAGAGTTGCTGAAAAACCTGGACGTAGCAGTACTTCATCTTTTGAAATCATCTCTAGACAGCCCCAAAATGGTACTTGCTTCAAAATAGTTCATTTCGTAGCTTTAGAATTTCCAAGATTTTACTTTCAGGACAAGCGAAGGGAGCAAATCATTTATTCCTATTTTTGAATTATGTTTATAATTTATAAAAATGTTCTTTTATAATTTAGTGAGCTGCTAAAATCCATGCAACTATTTGGTATATTACTGCTTTATCCATGCCAGAGGTTACAACAAAAATGCACAGTAGGGATACTTGTCCTGGATCTTTGCAAGCAATGCAAGCAACGAGTGCTTGTAAAGAATTTTTTTTCCTACTTGTAATAATGTAGATGTCTCTGGGTCATGTTCCCTCACTATAGAGCCAGCTTGGTGTAGTGATTAAGAGTGGTGGACTCTAATCTGGAAAACCAGGTTCGATTCCCCACTTTCCCACTTGAAGCCAGCCTAGGTGACCTTGGGCAAGTCATAGCACTCTCAGCCTAAATATAATCAAATATCACCACTTAGTGGTGCCAAAAAAAGAAGCTTACAGCTTCAGGCAACCAAACAATGCTACGGGATCTCTTGGCTGTTCCACACACAATGCCGTACGATAATTTAATTTCCCTCACTATAGAGCTGGTCAGAGCCAGGACTGATGAATTATGCTTTTCTGTGACCAATAATCTGGCCAATATTGGGGTATTTTTAATGCACATTAGCAGTTGCCTTTCTGTGAGGAAATTAGGGTTTTTTAATGCTAAATTCCTACACTCCTCAAAATATATTTTCCATCATTCTTTGTAGAATTCATGACATATTTCTGCTGACACTGTGGCAATATGGAGCATTTACAAATAATTTTTTGAATCATTTGACTTGCATACCTTTTGTTGAAGTTACCTTGCATAAAATGCTGTCATTATTTCATGTATCAGTATCTTGTTTTTCAGGTTGGTACTATCTTGAATGGCATGTTAGACCAAAGCTTTAGAGATCGTGCTGTTCACAAGCAACAGGGTGTGAAATTAGTGAATGCTATACTGAAGAACTGGGTACATCTTGACAACTGGAGGACCAGAGATTCAGCTCCTGAGAGCAAAATGGCTGTTTTGACTCTACTGGCTAAAGTTCTCCAAGTAAAGTTACTGTTTTATTTCCAAGGCTGTTAATTGTGCTGGTTCTAGTGAGGGAGCCTACACCCACTCCTTGGAGCGGATGGTGTCCAAACCAACCTCAAAGACACAACATTAAGAAAAATCCAAGATAGAATCCTAATTATCAATTTCAACTTTTTTCCTGAGGTTGAGGTATTTTGATTGGTAATGATGTTTTGAACAGTATGCAAAATATTAACACAGTCCAGCCTGATGGGTCCTGTGGTTGTAGAGGTATTTATATGCAGAAATGTTTCCAAGGACTAGATATAGCCAACATAATTCAGCCCATGGGAATTGCATGCTTCAAGAACCACTTCTGTACCCCTCCCCTGCCCCTCATACAGCTTGCTTTGGCACAGCAGTAATAGCTTTAATCGTCCTCCAGGGAATGTTATGGCCTGGAAGCAGATAATCTAATAACTGGAGTCAAGGGCATTCCAGACATGTAGGTTGCTCATGTTTGGAGTACATTTGGGATTCAAACCTGACCCTGGCTGCTTTTCTGGGCTTGGAAGGACAATTTAGGGGAATTTTGAGGAAACTAGCAGGGATCAGTAACTTTAGCCTTATTGGGATGCACTGGGAACCCTGGTGCACTGGTTCTTGGATCCAAATGGCTGCAGAATGCTAGTCTATGTGGCCCCTTTCTGGTTTCCTCGGATCTCCTGGGATGTAGCCTGATAAGTTTTAGACCCCATAGTAACTACTGCAACATCCCTTTTTAAAATCCCTCCCCCCCCCGACTATTTCCAAATCAGAGAGAGACTCAGGAACAGGGTTGGGATGTGACATGAAAGGTTGTAGTGGGTTGGTGAAATCAGTGGATATAAAATGATATTTCCTGACTGATATGCAAAGCTTTTCTGTAAAGGAAACAGAAGCTTATGCAAACGGGGTAGATTTCTGCTAGAGTTGCCAAGTCCATCTTCCACCCCCAGCGGGGGACTTTGGGGGCATTCCCGGAGGGGGCGGGGGGAATTCCTGGAGGGGGCGGGGCATCCCCGATGTGATGACATCACATTGGGGATGTCCGCCACCCCACCCCGCCCATGTACCAGGTCTCCAGAAACGGCAATTCCCTGCACTTAAAGGAGCCGGCGTTTCCCCTTTAAGAGCAGCCGTGTTTCCCTTTTAAGAGCACAAAGCTGGCATTTCCCTGCAAGCTTGCGGAGATCAGGCTTGGGAAGAAACATGGGTTCCACACACTTAAAGGGAGAGAGATGGGTGGGTGTTGGGGATGGGGCTTCCCCCGCTGGCGACGGGTAGAACCCCCAAAAAACGGGGGACCCCGGCAAACCGGGAGGGGGGGGTTGGCAACCCTAATTTCTGCTGATTTTCATTTATTCATATGAGCTCCCGCTTGACATTCCACATTGTTCCCAAGGGTTCCCTCAACCTTTCAGGGGGCACAGGGGGCTCGATAATGTCCTTTCTGTGAACATTCATTGAAGTTTAGCTTAAGCCTCATGTTAATTTGAAAATGTACCTAGTAATATTATTTTTTTACATGGTTTAGTCTCACTGCGTTACATCCAACCAGCTTTTCCACTGGTGAGAAAGGGAGTGGCAGTCCCTTTTGACCATCTTAAAAGGCTATGCTGAGGATCACAGAGCCAGCACGGATAAAAATCAAATGGAATGGAGCTGTTGTACAGATAGCAGTTGAAAAAGCTGGCTGGATCCAACCCATTGTTCTCACAGATTTCATTTTTGAATTAATAGGAACTTGAGTATTAAAAGCACTCAGCCATGAATGCACAATGATATCAGCTATTTCATCAGATGAATCCAAGCCCTAAAAAAAAAAAGATTAGCAAATATATGATTATTAATCTTGATTTCCCCACTTTTCTTTAGATTGACTCGTCTGTGTCATTTAGTACACAACATGAGGCATTTTCTGATGTTTTTAATACATACACAAGTCTACTTACTGACCAGAATTTAGGTTTAAATCTTAAGGTAAGTTCTGTGTCTCTTTTGTACTGTGTTTTTAGTAGCAGGAGTAGTTCTGAAATGGCTGGTGTTTATAAGGTTGTTCTTAAAATATTGTTTTTGTTTTTTACCGTTTTCAAAGAAAAGGGAACCAATAACATGTTAACAGTGTGATCCTAAGCAAAGTTATACCCTTTGAGGGCTGTAGACTTTAATAGGCATGTAGCTCTTATTAGGATTGAACTGTTAACAATGTAGCCCAGTCCAACCAGACACTTTTAAGTACAAAAAAATCCTGATAACCATTAACATGTTATTATACTGTTTTAACTGTACTTATTGTTAATTATTTAAATCTATTGATGTATTGGTATAAATTGAATAAATCAATCAAATCAATAAATCAATCAACATAAAGCAATTCCAGCTTTTTAAAATGTACTGTAAATGTTAGTAAAGGAGCTGCGGTGCCTCAAGTGGTTAAGTCGCTGAACTGCAGGCTGTGGAAGGTCCAGTAGTTCAGCAGTTCGAGACCTGGTGCCGCATGATGGAGTGAGCCCCCATCTCTAGTTCCAGCTCCTGCCAACCTAGCAGTTCGAAAGCAAGAAATTGCAAGTAGATAAATAGGGACCACTTCGGTGGGAAGGTAACAGTGTTCCGTGCGCCTTGGTGTTTAGTCATGCCGACCACATGACCACGGAAACGTCTTCGGACAGCGCTGGCTCTTCGGCCTTGAAACGGAGATGAGCACCGCAACTCTAGAGTCGGATTTGACTGGCTTTTGAGCAAGGGAACCTTTACCTTTACTTTTAAATGTTAGTAAAGAATAAAACCATGCCATTACGTTGGTAATTGAGACCTTTGAATGTGGCATAGCAATGTATTCTGAGTAGCAGTTAATGTATTTTACTTAGGATATTCATTTCTCAACAAATCTGATAGAACAAATGCTGTGTTAACTCTTCACTTCTTGCCCGGACCAGGTTTGAACTTGTTAATTATAGAGCCTAAAGACTGGAAGGAATTTACATAATTTAATTAACCTATCTCCATAGTGGCTTGCACAGGCATTGTAGTCCCAATTCCTGGAGTGAGGGAGGAGACCTAGGGCATTGTGTTCTTCCTCCTTTTCCCATGCAAATTGTCGTCCCCCCCAAAAAAACCCCAAGTTTTTACAGCTTACATTAGCACTGATACCCTCAAGGGTTTGCAGCTAGGTAGGATTTGGAACTCACATTTGAAGCTGGTTTCAAATCCAATAGTAAAACTTACTACTTAGAATTCACTATAATTATCCTTGGCAGATTTTTTTCTCTACATGTTCCTTGAAAGAATAATGATTTTTGAGGTCAGTGCGCATATTTATTTATTTATTTAAATTTTTACCCTGCCCTCCCAGCCAAAGCTGGCTCAGGGTGGCTCACATAAAAGCAGATGATTACAATAAAACATAGTTATAGTTAAAACAAATATAAAATCATAATAAAGTGCTAGTAGTTCTTAATAATCATATAGCCGTATCAGCCAGTATAGATGTGGTCTCATTTTAACCTGCATTTATTTCAGAGCCAAGCAGTCATTATTCTTCCATTCTTTACTAATCTTGTTGGAGAAAGACTTGTGGACCTTAAGAATGTACTTGACCAATTTGTAGCATTTAATTTCCCCTTGAGATCTAATGAGTTTCCTAAAGGAACCTTAAGGTACAACAACTTTGTGGACTGCACTAAAAAAGTAAGTTAAAAATATGTGTAATTTACTGTTTTAGTTACTTACTTTTAAATCCTCATTTGTCTGGGCCCTGTAGAAATTTGTAACATGCTCTCAATGCCATTCCATACACACAGTCTCATGAGTCATGAAAGAAAAATGTATGCTTTACTTCTTTAAGCTAGAGAGCAATCACAAGCAGGCCTACTGGGAATTCTGCTTGGATCTATTAAAATGGGCTTGCTCCCAGAAAAGTGTACTTAGTCTTGCACTGATACTATGGTATTAAAAACCCATATAATCGAGTAAGATATACTATACAGCCTAGTAAGGGATAAAGATCCCCATCCATTTGCTTGGACCTGGCCCTGAGCACAGTGGTGCAATTTTAAAGAAAAGAATAAATGTAAAATGAGTTAAATGCACAAATGAAACATCTGTATGTTTTGGATTCCTTACAATGAAATACTTTCTTTTTTCTGTATTCATATCAGATCTTGTTTTATGATAGGCAGACAGATGGAAGGTTTTTGGATATCATATGTTAACTTATATAGATTTCATGTGCAACTCTTAAGTACTTCTATCCTGTAAAGTGTTCTTTGTTGTGAAAATGTATTTTAAAATACATAGTGTGTAGTATATATTACCGTATTCTGTAACCATATAGTCTTTTCCCCTCATAGTTTCTAGATGCACTGGAACTATCCCAGAGTCCTATGTTGTTGCAGTTGATGACAGAAATCCTTTGCAGGGACCATAGACACATAATGGAGGAACAATTTGAAATCAGCTTCATAAGAATAGCCAGAAGGTAATCCTCATCAGTAGTTGTGAAACAGAATTCCTCTGCAGTTCTTTCAACTAATCAGACATGTCAGGAAGGAATTAGGGATAAGAAGTTAAATACTCAAATCAGAGAGCCTCAGTCATTGAGATCATAATCCGTGTTCCCTCTAAGCTGAGTTAGTGTAAGCTAGCTCACACTTTTTTAGCCTCCAGCTCACACATTTTTGTCTTAGCTCAGGAAGGATGGCTCCAGAGCAAACTAATTTATGCAGCAGCCAAATCGCTTACTCTCAGCTTTAATGCCAGTAGCTCATGAAGTAGAATCTTTGCTCACAAGATTCCACAGCTTGGAGCATTGATCATAATGTATATGTTGAATTTTTCCATTCTTCCATTCAGTTCTCATAAAAAAAGCAGGATGACCCTTATTCAGCTATGGAGGAAATGTCCATTGTGATTTGAGGAAATGGTTCCATCCCAGATTCCTCTGCTTTTTCATATTGGGGGCTTTGATCCATAGTAGGAGTTGTTAATGCTATCTCAGTCTTTTAGCTATTGGGTTTGCCCTGTAGGCTTTAGTTAATATAAAAAAAATATTATCCTTACAGGACATGCAGGGTCAAACAGTTTGCTTGAGTTTTTCCTTGAATCTCACAGATCCAGATTTTGCTTATTTCACTACATAGTGCCATGTCTTTGGAAGAGATTTGGAAATGTGAGTGGTTGTGGTTGATGGTCATGCTTTTACTATAAAGTTCTCTTTGTGTTTAGGGGTAGCTGTTACAAACAAGTGGTGTTGCTCGACACTGTTCACAAAATGTTTCAGAGTGAAACTCTTCTTTCAAGTGCAACCCGTCAAGCTTATGTTGATCGCTCGCTTCTCACTCTATTGCTACATTGCAGCACAGATGCTCTGGATGATTTTTTTTGTAAGATTATTGTGGAGGCCATGGACTCACTGACATCAAGATTTACCAAGGTATAAGGACAACTATGTCTTTTAAAACTAATATTGTTTAATAGCAGTTAGGTTTATATTTTAATTGAAGAAGGGCGGTGTTGAAGTATAGAAATTTGAAGCTAATTAAACATTCTGACTGGTCACTTGAGAACTTTTTTTTTTTATTTTCCAGTCAAATGAAACTATGTTTGATACACAGCTCACCAAGAAAATGAGCTACTACAAGATTTTGGAAGTGATGTATTCACGTCTTTCAAAAGAGGATGTGTATTCTAAAGATTCTAGAATTAACCAAGCCTTTCTGCGTTCCACCTGTGTAGAAGGAAATGAACTTACAAAGACATTGATCAAGTAAGGTTTTCTTGTGTGTCCTTTTTAAACCGTTATGTTAGTGGCTAATTTGATTTTTGAGGTCAGTAAAATAATACTTTTTAAAAGATCAGCTAGTTTATGAACTTTTGAATTAAGACAGTTCCCCTCCTTGGGCTGGATGTTTGAGAGAGTATTTTAAAGGAGAAGAAAGGAATAGAAATTAAAACAACCCTTCAGTAATACCAAACCAATAAAATACAGGGAATAGATCCTTTAGGGTAAAATGACCTCTGGTCCTTGTTTTTAACATGGATAATGAGGGATTTACTCAGCTGGCCCAGATCTTAAGTTGTTAGACCCTAATGAGTTCAGTTCTCCCTGTTAATTCCTGTTGGTGAATAGGGTTCACTCTCTGCTGCTACCAGTGGCCATTAATAGAATTGCAGTCTGACAGCCTGTAGTTTCCCCCAGAAAGGCCTCCAAGGAAAACTTAAGAACATAAGAGAAGCCAATGTTGGATCAGGCCAATGGCCCATCTAGCCCAACCCTCTGTCACAAAATGGCCAAAAATACTAGGTGCCATCAAGAGGCCCAGCAGTGGGGCCAGGACACTAGAAGCCCTCCCACTACTACCAGCCTGCCTCTAAAACCACCCCCACTGTAAATTCCCCACAAAAGGAAGAGAATAGACTAGGTAGACTCTAGAGCTCCTAGATTTGCTCTGTGGTACGGGAGGAGGATCTGGGAGACCTAAGTTAGAAACCCCACCCTGCCATGGAAGCTTGCTGGGTGACCTTCAGCCAGTCACATACTCTCAGCCCAGCCTGCTTCACAGGGTGGTTGTTGTGAGGATAAAATAGAGGAGGCGAGATTGTTGGAAGCTACTCTGGGTCCCCATTGGGGAGAAAGGTTGGGGTATAAATGAAGTAAATAAGTAAACGGACTCTCATGGTATTTTACAAGTGGTGAACACATAAAGTACAAAAATAAGACAGAACATCTGTAAAAATACAGTATTTAAAGCCCTAGGTATAACATGCAAACTCTCTCAAAGTCCTTCCTGAATAAATACATCTTAAGATGATGTTGTCTGGTCCTCCGTGATAGTATCAGTTGCACATACTGAATGCTGGAGCTCCAGAGTTCAGGGGTAGCAGCTGAGGTAGCTGTCAAACTCGGTGGCTCATTTGCCTTGACTTACAGTTGTTAAGGGCCCCTGAGTGGTTGCTGGGAATTCCTGTGGTGGTGTGTGTGTGTGAGTGTGAGAATGGCTTTGTTGCAGTGGCTGTGTAACTCTTTCTAAGTTGCCTCCCTTCTCAGGGATGACCTTGGTTGCTGTCTGTGCTTCCACTGCAGAAATAGATAATGTAACGGTAGACGTACAGGTGGGGGGCTGGAGTGCGCGAAATTTAGGCGGGCTGAATGTTGGTTATGGTTGGACTTGGACGGGGGGGGGGGGGGGGGGGCCTGTTTGAACTATGTATAACTTTGGGCCTTGGCGCCAGAACTTTAGTTCTGACACAAAAGTCTTGGCTCGAAACATCTTTATTCCTCAATAAACAAACCACCGCCAGAGAGTGTTGTTGAGAGTAACTTTGTGCAGGAGTCTGACAATAGCCCTCATGCACATGAACATGAGTTTCTGCAATAAGCCTGCCCCCCTGAACTGAGACCCAAGCAGGTTCATACAGGTGAGAATGATCCTTAAAGACTAAAGCTGTTTAGGACTTTTGAAGTAAAAAACAGCAGTCTGAAATTGTGCCCAGAAACAAACTGGGAATCCATGCAGTTGGTGTTACACTGGTTTTGTATGCTCATTGTGGAGGTTCTATCTCTTTTATGATTGATATTTCAGCTAGTGAGACCACTGCAAGTACTAGATCCTTGTTGTTTTCACTGGTGGATATGGTTAATTTCTGCAATAAAATATGCCAGTTAAGAGGTGAGAAAAAGTTGACATTTGAATGGCATGTTACAAATGTCAACAGAATAGTGAATTACAAGCTTTGCTGAAATATACTGATCTACGTACAGCTTCTGGCTATCTGCTTTTCTCATTTGTTTTGTTTCAAGGTCATGCTATGATGCCTTTACAGAAAACATGACGGGTGAAACTCAGCTGCTGGAAAAGAGGAGACAGTACCATTGTGCTGCATATAATTGTGCCATTGCTGTTATTAGCTGTGTGTTCAATGAAAGCAAATTCTACCAAGGCTTTCTTTTCACAGAAAAACCAGATAAGGTATGGATCACAGCAGCATTCCTACAATCCTTTCTTGTGCAGTGGCCAGCCAGTTACTGTGAGGGGCCATCAGCAGGGCACAGAGGCCAAAGTTGTCCCCGATACTGTCTCCCAGCACTGGTATTCAAAGGACTTCTGCCTCTGAACATGGGAGGTTCCCTTTAGTCACTGTGGCTAGTAGCCACTGATAGACCCGTCTTTCATGAATTTGTTAAATCCCCTGAGGATTAAGGGTCCTCAGTGGCTTCTTGTTTTGAGCAGTAGTGATAACAGACTGGTGGGAGGATTGCTTGGGAGTGTCATGTGTGACTTTGCCTCTGCTGGAATGCCTGCCTGCCAGGCTGAGAACTGAAGATTCAGATGGTAGTAACAGCCACCAGTATTTTCAAAGGATTTTGTTGATGTGTTGTATACTAATTGAGTTTAAATTTTCATGTGTTATTTTGCTCTGCAGAATCTATTAATTTTTGAAAACTTGTTGGATTTGCAACATCGTTATTCATTTCCAATAGAAGTTGAGGTATGAGGAAGTTACTGGCTTTTGTGTATCATCGATAATTGCAGTATTTTTTATCCTTTTTATTAGTAAGTAGAATGTAACAGCAATTTAAAATTTTCTTTCAGTTTTTAGAAGGATTAACTCCTCTCTTCAGAGGCAGTCATTCTGTCCTAAGAGGTGCCAGATTATGATAAATGCTATGGGTTTAGACTGGGGTAACTGCAAGGAATTGCACTATGATGACAGGAACTGAGGCAGGCCTGATTAAACTAGTTCCCATATAGCCTGCATGAATTCCATCCTTTAGCCTGATTCATTCCTTCCGATTCTTCAGGGGATGCTCTGTCAGTGGTTCTTCTGCATGCCACCGCTTGGTCCCCACCCTGTAGTCAGGGCCCTCAGTACGAAGTTCATACTGATTCTCATGTCCACAATAGTTGTGTTTCTCTACCGTAATCAATCTAGTGACAAGGAAACTGTGACTGTACTGGTTTAGCTAGCTCTCTGTTTACAGGGCAACACTGAGCATTGTGGCTGTGCTCGGCTAGCTATGACTGACTGTTTAGTGGTGCCTGCCAATTCCCCCCTGCCAATCCCCCCCCCATGGGCACCAGCGGTGAGGACTGAGTGCATCCCAGCCGGCAGGCCCACCGATCCCCCCCCCGCCAATTTTCCCTCACCCCACGGGCATTGGCAGCGAGGCCTGAGTGCCTCCCAGCCGCCAGGCCCAACGATCTCACCCCCCCCCGACGATTCCCCCCGGCACCGGCGGCGAGGCCTGAGCACCTCCCAGCTGCTGGCCGCCGCAGAGTTCCCAGAAAGTTCTCTGTGCATGCGCAGGGAACGCTCTTACTTTTGGGGGGTTTAAATATCCCCTGTACATTTTTTAAAACTTTTTAGATTTTTCTGTACACCTGGGGACTGCCCCAAGTGTGCAGGAAAATCTCCCTGCCCCCCAAGTGCCCCCGATGTGCAGATTTAGATATCTGCACGAAGGGGGAAACTTGGCTGTTAGATATATAGATTCTGTACCTTCACAGCAGTTGGACTGTCAGCTGCATTCTTTCCTGACCAACTAAATATTTAATTGTACCAGGTTAATGAATCACTATCAAAGCCCTCACTGGTAACATTCGCTGTCTTTCCACCTAGGGATGTGCATGGCTAGTAGACACCCCCCATGTCAATGACTATCTGTATTTGATACTTTCTGTGGAAATTTAGCTTTGGCAGCACCTAAATAATCTTTTAATTGTACACCTATTAGTCTGAAAGCAGATTGAATCTTCTTTTAAAATTTTGCATATTCTAGGTTCCTCTGGAAAGGAAGAAACGATATATTGCCATTAGGAAAGATGCCAGGGAAGCAATGAGTGTGGATTCAGGTACTGTTATTTGCTGTTATTAGAAAAACTGTATTGCTGAGGATTTATTTATTTAAAGTCATCAGTGTACATGGTGCTTTGCAGGGTAACATCAGACATCCTCAAAGAGACCCCATTTTATTTTCTGAATTTTGACCATTGGGAAGGCAACAAAGTGCAGGGAAGCAAAACATAGCTAAACTGCTTACTTGTCCCTGAAAGTACTAAGGAAAGTGAGGTTTGGGGAGAAATGTAAAGGAAGGGAATAAGCACTATAAATTCTGGGAGGAAGTTCTAAATTTAGGAGATTAAAATGTTAATTTAATTTAAATTGAAATGATAAATATACAACATTTTCACCAAAAACAAATCCTTTAGTTATGAGAGTGTTCGTAAAAGCACATTTGTATTCTGCATTTCTAATACTTTAATGCACCCTTGGAGCTGTGGTGGCTAAAGTGGTTAAGACGCTGAACTGCAGGCTGTGGAAGGGCGGTAGTTCAGCAGTTCGAGACCCGAGTGTGCCGCATGACGGAGTGAGCTCCCATCCCTAGTTCCAGCTCCTGCCAACCTAGCAGTTCGCAAGCAAGAAATTGCAAGTAGATAAATAGGTACCACTTCAGTGCGAAGGTAACAGCATTTCGTGCACCTTGGTGTTTAGTCATGCCGGCCACATGACCACGGAAACGTCTTTGGACAGCGCTGGCTCTTCGGCTTTGAAACAGAGATGAGCACCGCAACCCTAGAGTCGGATTCGACTGGCTTTCGAGCAAGGGAACCTTTACCTTAATGCACCCTTAGCATGATCCAAATGCTTAAGTCTTATTGAAATTAATAGAATAAGTTAACCAGGGCTAATACGTTCGATTGGATATTTCTAAGTTGTCCATTTTCATACAGAATAAGCAACGTGAAGTAAAGTAACTAAGTGTGAATGCATTCATATCATTCAGTGAGGGGAGAGGCTGATGTATTGCGTGTACATGTAGCATTTCTAGGGGATTGGCTTTTCGGTGTCCTAAGTGGTCTCTTAGTTTAACGAAACTGTTTCTTTTGTAGCTGAGCCACACTATTTAGCTTCTGCGTCATATATGGCAGACAGTAGCCTGAGCGAGGAAATGAGCCAATTTGACTTCTCAACTGGAGTGCAGAGTTTTTCATATAACTCTCAAGACCCTACTGCTTCTGCTTCTCACTTCAGGAGAAAGGTGACTTTCTTTGGGGAAATATAAGTGTGTATATTAATTTCTAGCTTATCTTTTATGGGGTTCATATCTGGAAAAGCTGTCACTTTCTCAGTTGTATTTTTTACACCAGATATAGCATTAAAACTTGTCGCAATGACGAGTTTCTAGACAGCTTGGTTGTATTGGACTGGATCTGGCACTTAACCAGGAGGAAGAAGACTGTGAATTTTTACTGCATTTCCTTGCCCCCCACAATCCCTCCTGTCCTGACCCCTGCAAAGTTAATTTCCTGGGGTTTGCAGGCTCTGTGTGGACAAATACCATGGCTTGGAGACATGCAGCGAGGAGGGGGAAAGGGATGGAATTGCCCCCTTTGCCATCCTCACCACAGCCCTATCCCTGCAGGAAAGGACTGCTGGTGTAAAGAAACACACATAGTACATCATTTCAGTTTAATTTTGTTTACAAAGATCAGTATGGCATTGTCAAAACTAATTGGGTTTGATTTTGTTTTCAAAAGGAGCCCACAGAATCTATGGGTCTGGGTGACATTATGGAATTAGAAATGGATGAGCTCAACCAGCATGAGTGCATGGCCTCTATGACAACCCTGATCAAGCACATGCACAGAAATAATATCACACCCACAGTAGAAAAGGTCAGTATCCGTTTGTAGCTTCATATGTAGTAAACACTGTACCTGTTCCTTGGTCTTCTAGTAGGACTGCCAACAAAGGGGACCTACAACAAACTGTTGCATGGAGGGAAATAATGATGCTCCTTCCCTGAAGCAGAAGGGCAAGAGAATCTTTTCCATCAGTGGAGGAACTTATCCTTTAATCTTGAGTTGTGCCTCCTCCATGCTTCGTGGGCAGGGCTTATGCAAGTGAATTTGGCACGGCTTCCTCATCGTTTGGAGTTGGACACACGCACGCGCGCACACACACACACACACACCGGTTCATGTCTTGCCTGCTATACAAGGTTCCTCTGTTCACTTGCTTAAAAGGGAGAAAAGAGAGCAAGAAAATAAAACAAAAAAATGCCGAAACACAAAGTCAGCCACCATCTCCTCTGCCTCCTACCGAATTGCAACAGTGACAGGGACAAAAAGAAATACTTTCACTCTCATCAAGAGTGCCTGGCCTTGCCGGGAGCCGGGCTGTGGCTAGGACCCAACATTACCGCTCATCCTGTTTCGAAGCAGTCTCGTGCCTCTGCAGCATCAGCCAGCTCCTCAGCAGTTGCTCCTCTCTTCATTTGGGACAGAGAGCACACAGCCGGCCCTCTCCTGATCCAGGGCTTTGGCAAGGCTGAATGGCGAAGCCCACCCCATCACCATTCAGCAGCTGTCTTCTCTCCTTCACGTTTCATAGGCACCAGCAACTGTCGGCACCTCCTGGGCATTTCTCCCGTCCTGCCACCATGGAAATGGATCAAGGAGGCAATGAGAGGGGGCAGTGGCTCAACATTAAGTGGCTACATTAAGTCGTCCTCTGACTCCATGGCTTCTGAAAGGGATGAGGGGGAGATTGGTCAGGAGACGATACCACAGCTTCATGCCCAGCTTCCCCCCAGACTGTTTCATCAGGAGGACTTTGTGTATCTTTTGGGAAAGGACACTTCGGGCTTGAGATTTTCTATACAGACCCCCTTCCATTACCCCCTCAGGTCACCATTGATTGAGGCTACTCCAGATTTTTTCACCAACTTACATCTCCTTCCACTGTGCCCTTTCTTGTCCACTTCATTGCGGCCCTCCATAGTGATTAGGCCGCCCTGGGAAAGGGGAGAATCCTGTCATCCATTGCAAAACAGATGTACTCATTGCCCTCCACCACCATGAAGGTTCTCAAGGTAGACACCACAATCGCTGCCTCATTTCTGTTGTTGTTCTTCCCAGGAATGGAGACAGCACTCTCAAAAAATCCCAGGCCCATGAAACCTCAGCCTTGACTTCAGAGCTAGCTCTGTTTCTTTTGTCTTCTCCGTGACCTCTCCCTTCCAGACAGAGGAATTTTTACAGGACCCAGCCTCTGACCCAGTCAGAATTGATTAAAGATCAAAAGGGCTTCTGAATTCTCAAGAGATGCCAGCCTGGGTGCTAGAAGATGCCAGTTCTCTGGGTGTACTCTAGCTTCTAACATTATTTGTCTCATTCTGTGGCTGAAGTGCTGGAAAATAGATCGCCTTTGGAATGTCCTTCCCCCTTGAGGCTCACTGGGTGCCTGCTTTACTTTCTTTTAGGTGCTGGGCTAAAATAGATCTTTTTACTCAGGTTTTTAGTTAGAAGTTTTTTCTTATCAGCTTTTTAGTGGTCTGCTTCTGGTTTATTCTGGCTATTAAAGTCCAAAGGCTTGTTTTTTAATATTGTGGTTTTTAATTGTAAATGGCCTCAAGCAGGACTCTGAAGAGGTGGCATAGAAATATTCTAAATAAATGAAAAAAATTGCATAAGCCCTGCCTGTGGCGCAAGGAGAAGCCGTAACCCAGTACTAAATATCACTTATACTAATAGCCAAGTCGCCCCGTGAGTGCGGATCGCTAAATCCGCGCTCAGGAGCGACCTGGGGGGCAGGGAGATTTTTGTGCACTCTTGGGGCAGTCCCCAGGGGTGCACAAAAATCCTAAAACTTGAAAAACCTTTCGGGGGGATGTTTAAATCCCCCCGAAAGTGCAAGAGCGTTCCGTGCGCATGCGCACGGAACGCTCTACGAACGCCGCCGCCGCTT
>NW_015175365.1:1047029-1105886 GCF_001447785.1 Gekko japonicus | reverse complement strand
GGGGGAAGCCGCCGGGCGGCCGGCCGAAAACCAGCGAGCGGCGCGGGGGGGCCCACGAGGCCTGGGTGGCTGCAGCCTCCCAGGCCTCAGTTCGGAGCCGGCCGCGGGGGGGGAGGCAAGGGGGGGAGACGGGAACCAGCGGGACGGGGGTACTTACCTCCGCCTTCTGCTTCCTCTGCCTCCCTCCCGCGGGCCCCGCCCCTTGGAAGGGGGGAAGGGGAAGGGGCGGGGAAGGGGTGAGTAGAGCTGGCCTCCAGAGGCCAGGTCTACCCATGCAATAGGAAGGAATGAGTAGACCTGGACTCCTCCGGAGGCCAGGCCTACCCATGCAATAGGAAGGAGTGAGTAGACCTGGCCTCCGGAGGCCAGGTCTACCCATGCAATAGGAAGGAGTGAGTAGACCTGGACTCCTCCAGAGGCCAGGTCTACCCTTGCAATTGGAAGGGGTGGGTAGACCTGGCCTCCAGAGGCCAGGTTACCCATGCAATAGGAAGGAGTGAGTAGACCTGGACTCCTCCGGAGGCCAGGTCTACCCCTGCAATTGGAAGGGGTGGGTAGACCTGGCCTCCGGAGGCCAGGTCTAGCAATGTAGTGGGAAGGGGTGGGTAGAAGTGGACTCTGGAGAAGGGGGTTCCACTCCAGGGCAGGGGGAGGGGAAGATTGAGCCAGGGGGTGGAGGAAGGGTGGAGGAGACGGGGAACCGGCGGGATAGGGGGGGAACTTACCTCCTGCTGCTTCCTCTTCTTCCTGATAGGCGTGGAGGTCCCCCTCTCCCGCGAGTATCGCGGGTCCCCCCCTTGTACCTTCTAAACCCTCATGGTTTATCCAACATTTCATTTCAGTTCACACACTAAATATAACAGGGGAGGGGGGAGACTTGCTGACCAAACTGTTGATTTCCTACTTGGTAAGTTCCCCTTTGGTTTGGTCATAGAAGATGATCAGGAAAATTTTGAAAGTTTTCCTCAATCTCAGCACCAGATCTGGGAGATTACAGGTTATCTCTTGGCTTTGGAGAAATGCTGGAGACCTCAGTTCCTTTCCATGGAATCATGCGGGAGTCCTGTGTATGCTGTCTTCTTGTTATTTTGGTGGGCTAGACTTTGGAGAGGTGAAAGCCAAATGTTCCTGCATATTGGGGAGTGTTCTCAGTTACACAGAACTCTTCCCCTTGAAGGGAAAAGGTTTGAGTGTTCAAAGTCTGTTCTGTTGATTTTTAAAGTATTTGTGAAGGCAATAGTTTCCATGTAAGAAAATCTGATTTCACATTCAGGAACATACTTCTAGACATACAAGTTTCTGTAACGGCTTAGCAGAAACAATATATTTTATTTTCTCAGAAAACTGCTGTTTCTGTGGAATGACATTTTATCCGTAGGTTAGTTGTGAGGAATCACTGCTACCATCAGTCAAGGGAGAACTGTGGTATGACTTCCTTGATTGCTGATTTGTATATGATGCAGCTCTCTCCTTAAGGCACACACCTTCTGCCAAAACCAAAAGGTACAATAAAGATTTCACAGTAGTCTCCGAACGATACATTAAGCTATGCTTCTGTTTAATCTAGATCTTAGTGGTTATAGTCCTTAAAAGCTTTCACATAACATTGTTAAATTTTGGATAAAGTAGGCCTGGGCTGAAACCTGATACAAAAAGTACAGAAGCACTGTTTCTACATAGTTTTCTAAACATTTGAGGTAATATTAAATCAGTTATCATTAATTATACTTGTATTTATAATTTTTTCAGTTTATTATTATGGTCATAGACAGGCAATTGTATTTATAATATTTCTGGTTCTCAGGGTGCAGTTTTGCCTGATCTCCCCCCATGGATGAAGTTCCTACATAGCAAACTGGGGAATCCGTCTGTACCACTAAACATTCGCCTCTTTGTGGCCAAACTAATTGTGAATACGGAAGAAGTGAGTACAGTTTTGTTTTTGATAGCCACAAAAAATGCTAATAGTTTGAGTCCAGTAGCACCTTAAGAGACCAATAAGATTTTTCAGGGTATGCTGTCATAAATAAATGGGAACTGCTGACTCTTTGGCTTTAAGTCTCCAGTGCAACAAAGTAGAAGCAGTCTTTTTGCTCCAGTATGTAATGTTTATGAATTTGCTTAAGGATTGTGTTCTAAAGGATTATTTTTTTTTTTTTTTTTTTTGCCTTGCAATATTCCATCTGGCTGAAACCAGGAAGAAGAGGAGCAGGATGCACAGTATTCACACCCAAAAAAAGATTAAAATAGATTATTTGAAAGGATTATTTTAATTTTTAAAAACAGGATCTGTTCTAACAATGCAGGAATTTATTTGCTATTTTTGAACCTGGTATATTTCTATACTATTTTATGGTTTTTCTGTTAATAAAATATACTAACTTTCTTTGGGAATCTTAAATATAATTTTGTCAAGAAATATTGGCCCCATAATGTACAATTATGTGTTGTAACTGGTTTTTATAAAAAGCTGCTGCAGTTTACAGTACATTGTAAGAATAATTCCTCTACTGGTTTAGTAGAGACAAATTAAAAGATGGTAGATTTGAGAATTGCAGATGGATTAAATTCTGTCAGTGCATCTTGAGTTATAGGTGTTTCTTTCCATGCAAGAAACTCTGGCATCTAGCAAAGGAGGAACATGAGCCCATTCCTTTACCAGATAAAGGAAGTTAAACTTCCTGAGTGCACTGATACTTTTCTGGCCCATAGGCAACAGTGTGACCTTGTGTGCTTATAATCTATGTTGTGGCCATTGTTCATGTCAGTAAATTAATCTACTACAAGGAAGAAATTGGAAGGGTAGAAATTGATAGTTTGTAGGGAAGTGCTAACTGGAAAATTAATAATTGCATTCCAGTGTTATTCCATTTCAGTGCTGGGTAAATTTATCAAAGTGGTTTTCTGTCACTCTTGGTTTTTCAGTATCTACTTAAATTGTGTTTGAATGTCTGCTTATTAGCTCATCACGGAAAATGTTAATTTCACTTCAGCTTTGCTAAATTTGTATTAATTTTTGCTGCGGTTAGCACTTTTCTCAATAACATGGTAAGAGTTTCTGTTTAAAATGCCAGATAACATTTGTGCCTTCAGCTGTAGCTCCTAATTTGGGGAACTAGTAACAGAAGGGGGAATTTGATTGAAAAACATATGTAATTGCGATACACATTCATTGTTTAAATGTAACTCATCTGTTCAAACAGTAATATAAACTTAGAAAAGTTAATACTTGTTTTTCTATATGGACATCATGAAATGATTTATCACTAAAGCATCAAATGTTTTGCTTTTACAGTACACTTTATTCTCAAGCAAATTGTCTTACCCATTTGGTTTTCTGTATTATTGCTGTATAGCAATTTCCAAAATGGCATTCTTCTTTAGCTGAATTCTTATTTTTTCTTTTATAGGTTTTCCAGCCATATGCAAAGCAGTTTTTAGGCCCCTTGTTGCAGTTGATTGTTTCTGGAGATAATGGCGGAGAGGGAATTCATTACATGGTGGTGGAAATAGTGGTCACTTTGCTGTCCTGGACTAGTATTGCTACTCCAAAAGTAAGAAATTTTGTCATAACCTAGTGGAGGTTTGTGTATTGACCATAGACTAAGTAGCCAGCTTTTAATGGGGGGAAATTCAGTGGAAAGGCCTTTATGTTTTTGGAGTCATAGTAGATAACTCACGAAAAAAAATGTTGACCCAGTGTGCAACTGCAAGAAAAAAGGCAAATGCTATGCTGAGGATCATTAGGAAGAGAACTGAAAACAAATCAGCCAGTATTACAATGCCCCTGTTTAAATCTGTGGTGTGGCCTTATGTGGAATACTGTGTATAGTTCTGGTCACCACACCTCAAAAAGGATATTATAGCATTGGAAAAGATGAAGAAAGGGCAACTAAAACGATTAAGGGGATGGAAAACTTTACCTATGAAGAAAGGTTAAAGAAGTTAGGGCTCTTTGGCTTGGAGAAAGAATGACTGAAGGATGACATGACAGAGGTTTACAAAATTGTGCATGGGATAGAGAAGGTAGAGAAAGAAGTACTTTTCTTCCTTTCTCACAATACTCTGGTTTCTCTTCAGATCGCATAAATCTTTCACCTTTTCACAATACAAGAACTTGTGGACATGCAATGAAATTGATGAGCAGTAGGTTTAGAACAGATAAAATTACTTCTTCACCCAAAGAGTAATTAACGTGTGGAATTCACTGGTGCAGGAAGTCGTGGTGGATACAAGCATAAACAGCTTCAAGAGGGGATTGGAGAAACATATGGAGCGGAATCTGTATTCTTGGTGCTTGGGGGGCCACAGTGGGAGGGCTTCTGGAGTTCTGGCCCCACTAGTGGTCTTCCTGATGACACCTGAGTTTTGGCCACTGGGTGACACAGAGCTTTGGACTGGATGGGCCATTGGCATGATCCAGCACAGCTTCTCGTATGTTCTTATGGTACCTTTGTAATTTTTGTTTTACTTCAAGAAGTTCCTGCATGTAAACTAGCTATGCTGCTTTGTAATCTCTTCACACTAGGAAAACATTAAGGATGAAATCCTTGCAAACAGGTTGCTTGAGTACTTGATGAAGAATGCATTTCATCAGAAAAGAGCAGTGTTCAGACATAATCTGGAAATTATAAAGACAGTAGTAGAGTGCTGGAAGGACTGTCTCAGCATACCTTACAGGTAACAATCTAATAAAGACATTTTGTAGTTGAAAAATATACCTAGAGTATTTTATTTATTTATTTATCTATCAAATTTATACCCCCCCTTCCCGCAGAAGCAGGCTCAAGGCGGCTTACAGAAAAGATTAAAACACATCGGTAACAGTTAAAACAATCATAAAACTTTCTAATAACAATCCAAATATCATATAGTGCTAGTACATTTTAGGTCTGGTAATAATTATGTTGTTTGGCAATGGTTGCAGCAATTCGATGGTCTCTCCTATTGACCTGCTCCTTGTTCTGTTTCTTATGTGGCAGGCACAAGCTGTAGTTGGTGACTCTGAAGGACAGGTCTTACAAATTATTAAGGGTGGCTCCTTAGTTGAAGGTCTGGTGGAAGAGCTCCATCTTGCAGGCCCTGTGGAACTGCATAAGGTCCCGCAGGGCCCTGATCTCTTCTGGGAGCTCATTCTACCCATATGGAGCCGCCACTGAGAAGGCCCTGGTCCTGGTTAAGGCCAGCCTGGCGTCTTTAGAACCCAGGAGGGTCAGTCGATTTTGGGATCCTGACCGCAGTGCTCTCTGGGGAACATGTGGGGAAAGGCCTCAGGTATGTTGGCCCCTGACCATAAAGGGCTTTAAAGGTAAGAGCCTTTATGCTATCGGTAGCCAGTGCAGTGCTTTCAGCACAGGCTGGATGTGCTCCTGGACAGGGAGACCCATCAGAAGCCTAGCCACTGCATTTTGCACTAGCTGTAGCTTCCAGATCTGAGACAGGGGCAGCCCCATGTAGAGTGCATTACAGTAGTCCAGTCTTGAGGTTACCATCGCATGGAGCACTGTTTCCAAGTGATTGCATTCGAAGAAGGAAACCAACTGCTTGATCAGCCGAAGATGATAAAAGGCTGACTTGGCAGTGGCTGCTACCTGGGCCTCCATTGTTAAGTAAGCATCCCGGAGCACTCCCAAACTCCTCACCTCCATGCTGGCACCAACAGCCCATTCAAAGGTTGGGAGTGGGATCCCTACCCTTGGCCCACCCTGGCTCAGGCACAGGACTTTTGTCTTTGTTGGATTCAATTTCAGTCAGCTCAGTCTAAGCCATCTAGCCACGGTTTGTAACGCCCGGCCCAGATCTTCCAGTTTAGAGTCAGACTGGCTGCCCAACAACAGATAGAGCTGGGTGTCATCAGTGTACTGGTGACATCCCAGCCCATGCCTCCAGGCAATCTGGGCAAGGGGGCACATATAGATGTTAAATAGCACTGGGGAAAGCACTGCCCCTTGGGGCACTCCACAATCCAGTGGGTGCCTTCAGGATAGCTGCTCCCTTAGTGCCACCCTTTGTCCCCGACCTTGGAGGAAGGAGGCAAGCCATTGCAAGGCAATGTGGCAAGGCAGTGTTGGCAAGGCAGTCGATCAGTAGCTGATGGTCAACCGCGTCAAATGCTGCTGACAGGTCCAACAACAACAGCACTGCCGATTCGCCCCGATCCAGATGCCTCTGGAGGTCATCCGTGAGGGCGACCAGCAATGCTCCCTCTAAGCTATGGAGTCCTGTGAGCAAAAACTCTACTTTGTGAGCTGCCGGCATTAAAGTTGTGAGCAGGTGATTTGGCTGCTGCATAGATTAGTTTGCTCTGGAGCCATCCCTTCCTGAGCGAAGGCAAAAATGTGTGAGCCGGAGGCTAAAAAACTGTGAGCTAGCTCACACTAACTCACCTTAGAGGGAACACTGGCGACCAGTGCCATGTCTGTCCTGTTGGCCTGGTTGTAAATGCTGAACTCTACAAAGATCTATAGTTTGTTGTCACAAAAGCACCCACATAGTTCCAAGTTATCAGTATATCTAATTCTCAGTATGGGTCCATTTATGGATGTTTAAATCTGCAGTGGGAACCATGAACAGGCAAGGAAGATCTGTCTACAAATCTGAGGAAAAACCCAGGTTCGAAGAAAAATGTGAAATCTTTAAAAACAAAACATTGGAGGGGATTAGAACTCCCCAAAATAATAGAAGTAGGATCTGTACCTTAAAGGAACAAATGCCTTCTGTAGTGCCCATTGTGGGGATTGCTAGGCAACCACAATAGTATTGCCAGCCTTCAAGCATTGGTTTCAGTTACTATAATGCAAGAGGAGGGGACAGGGCCCTTTCCAGGCTTGTTTTGGCCTTTGAAGGGGGATTCATTTGGGCCAGGCCCAAGAGCAGCCACTGGCAGGCCTGGTTGTGTATTACTATACAACTGCAGCCACCATGTAAAAGCCAGTGTGGTGTAGTGGTTAGCGGTTCAAACTAGGATCTGTGAGACCCAGGTTTGAATCCCCACTTGGCCATGGCAGCTCACTGTGTGACCTTGGGCCAGTCACACACTTCCAGTCTAACCTATTTCACAGGGTTGTTTAGAGGATAAAATGGAGGATAGGGGAATGATATAAGCTGGCTGAGGTCCCCACCAGGAAGAAATGAAGAAATAGATATAGCTGAAGATGGGAAGCAGATAAAGGTTAAGTTAGCTGTTCGCTGGGAAGGATAGGAGGAAGCAGGGAAATGGGAGGAGCATATGGGGGCTGCCAGGAGGGAGGAAATAGTCTGGGAGGAGGGATATAGGGGGAAATGAGATGTCTCCCACAAGTCATTGTGGATCCCCCACTTGTGCTTTTCAAGAAAAAAATTGTAATGGATGATTTCTAATAGTACTGTTGCATTTATGTCAAATTGTGGCGATTTCATACCTGCTTGTTTAAGTATACTAAGCCTAAAGAATTTGGGCTGTGGAGAAGGAAGTTTGAAACTCTTTGAATCTTAGGTCCTTCAGTCTCCTATCTGCCACATATTCTTAACTTGTACCTGAAAAGTTCTTTTCAGAATAGAAAACTTCTGTAAGCTGAGTTCTGCTTGTGGAACATGACTTTCTTTATTCCTTTTTGTTGCAGCTCTAATACATTATCTCAAAAGTCACTTACAGGTGTCAGTATATCATCTGAAAGGTGGTCTGTGTGATTATATTGCGAGGTTACCTCCTTGCATGGGTTGTGGAAAGTTTTCTGCTCATGCCAGGGCTCCCATTGGACTGAAGTGTTTATTTTCTGCCATTTCTCTGTTGATGTGAGAATTACCAACATGCACAATTGAAATTAATGTTGCAGAGTAGCCCAGAGAGGTGAAATTTCAGAGGTTTCATGACCAAACAAATCAATAGGAGAGCTGGGTGTGGAGAGTGATGAGGAAGGTTGGACTGTGTAGGATTTCTAAAGTTTTCCAGCTTATGAACTTATAACAATATATCAGAATTTGGCCATTGACTTTTTAAAAACATCTGAGTTTACTGTTTTTCATATTTTTGTCTTCCATCCTTTTGTTTTGTTACAGGATAATATTTGAACGGTTTTCTGGTGGAGATCCGAATACAAAAGACAACTCAGTGGGAATTCAGTTATTAGGAATTGTTCTTGCTAATAACTTGCCTCCCTATGATCCAAAGTGTGAAATAGATAATGTGAGGTAAGAAAAATAATTTTTTGAAATTAGATAGGTGTATATAGAGCACAAAGAATTTGCACAATAGAGACATACTTGAAACACTTGCATCTTAGTTTCCTCAAGTTTCTTGTCCTCCGAGGGTGTACAAAATCAATCCATGTCAACAAGGCAGAATCTCAAAATGAAGGCACTGTCACCATTTGGAAGAAGCTGGGATGTATTTCTGGAGGTCTGTAGTGGCAACTTTTTGTAGGGCCAGCCAGTTTCAACATAAATCTTTGCAGTATCACCTCTACAGAGTGTGTGTGTGTGTGTGGTATGTGGTTAGACCTTTGAATCAAATAAGTACAGTGATTGTTGCATGTGTCTGGAATTTCTTCAGAAAATTTGGGCTCTCGTTTTAACTCCAGATATCTCAGTTTGTGCTGTAGCATCAAATTCACAAGGTAGCATTCCACAACTGCAGTGATAGTGTGTGACAGGGAGACCATGCAGATGCTTTCCCCAAGTTAAACTACTTGCATGATTCACCTATCAGTATTTACTGTACACATTTACACAATGTTTTTATTTATTATTTATTCACTTCATTTGTATCCCACCTTTCTCTACAATGGGGGGGCAAAGTATCTTACATTCTTCTCCTCACCTCTAGTTTATCTTCACAACAACCCTATGAGGTAGGTTAGGCTGAGAATGTGCATCTAGCCCAAGGCCACCAAGCAGGCTTCCATGGCAGAGAGGGGTTGGGTCTCCCAGATCCTAGACTGATGCTAACCATTACACCATACTGGTTCTTATACATACTTTATGAGAATATATATATGTGTACTGTTCATACGATATACTTTACATCATAAGTGATAGAGTAGCTTTTGTAGATGTCTTCTAACATTATTTATTAGCCATTAAATGGTATTCTGAGAATATTACAGCAGATTTTTTAAAAATGCTAGATACTTCCAAGCTCTGGCTAACAATATGGCCTTGGTAAGATACAAGGAGGTATATGCAGCTGCAGCAGAAGTCCTGGGACTCGTTCTTCAATATATTGCTGAAAAGGAAAATGTGAGTATAATGTGAAGTGCATTTTACAATTTCAGAACGAGGGAAAGCTTTAGATTTCTGTGTATAACATTTTATTTTGACAGTTGATACTTCAGTAGGTATTATGGCAAACAAAGATTTCAATCTTACTGTGACTAGCATTCCTTGAGAGTGCTAGCCTCCCCAAAATTACCTACTTCTGTAGAAGACAATGATTGACTGTATCAGTATGAAGACGCCTGTATTTATTTATTTAATGCAGTTATACCCTGTATTTCTCCCCAGTGGAAACCCAAAGTGGCTTACATCGTTCTCCTCCATTTTATCGTCACAACAACTTTGTGAGGTGTAGGTTAGGCTGAGAGAGTGTGCCTGGCCCAAGGCCATCCCGTGAGCTTCCAGGGCACAAGTGGTGACTGGAACCTGGATGTTCCAGATACCAGTCCAATGCTCTTAACCACTACACCACACTGATTCTCTGTTGACAGAGGCAGCTATAAACCTGATCACCTAAAAGGTTTTATGACTACTGACTGTAGTAGTAATTATTATTCATCTTCCATCTTCAGTGCAGCCCCACATTGGGACTGTACAGGACAGCCACAATTGGAGTTTAAGCTGCTAGAAACCAGTGTAGGGGGGCCTGCCTTTGGTGCAAGCACAGAGGTTTCCCACCAAACCATCACGTGTTCCAGAGGTGCAAACCTCCTCTCAGTTCCTTTCTTGCTGCCGTTTGATGAGGAGTTTTAGTACTTTGCTCTGTACTTACAGCATTTTTTTCAGCTTGTACAACCTCCATTTGGTGTTTCTGTTACTTGGAGTATTAAACCTGACAAACTGTCACTCCTTTCATTGTTGTGTGGGTGAGGTAGCTCTCACTGACCTACTCCTTCCCTTTCCCCCTTGTAACTGGGTCGGGTTGATAGACTTACCTCTTGCTGTTGGCATGGCTTCCAGTGCTCTCTTCAAGAAGTGCACTTGATGTGCTACTAAGATGATGCGCAGCGAGCACGAGTTGTGCTTAATGTGCTTGGGCAAAAGGCGCATAATGTTGGGTGCCTGTAAAATCTACCAAGGTTTCACCCCAAAAGCCCAATCAGACTGAACTTTTTATTTGAAAGCAGCCTTATGGGAAAACGTGCTCACTTCTGCAGACCCTTCAAAACTGTCCATTTTAGTGCCACAAAAACCAGATGCTTTGGTGAGATCTATGGCATCTGCAGTTGAGCTACATAGATATGTGTGGTTGCGCAACACCACCTCGCCCCTTGACTTGTGTTGCAGGGTCAAAGAACTCCCTTTTAAGGGCTTGACATTGTTTTCTGCCACAACAGGCGAGTTCCTTATTATTATGAAGAGGGATAGGCAGACTGCATAATTCTTGGGGATTCTCCAGCCTGATGCCCCTTGTTAACTTTTTTGTCCATTGTTAGCATGGGTTTGCTATGCCTTTTTATCGATGCCAGAACGCCCAGCATCAACATGCTCCTCAGCTGTATCCTCAACATTGCTCATTCCGATCTCCTTCCTTCCAGAGGAGGAAGAACCCCTCCAGACCCAGATCAGGCAACCATCAGCCTCCCTTGAAGTACCCAGCTCAGTCTACCCCAAAGTTCTGACTATTGGTTTTCACTACAGGGGGCAATCCATTCTTCCTCAATAGGCTAGCCAGATTTTGAGTGGCAAAAGTCTAGCAACTTGGCCCAGTTCTTGGTTAATAATAGTAGACCTCAAGGACGCCTATTTTCATATCTCTATTCTGCCATCTCACTAAAGGTACCCATGTTTCTGTTTTGGTACTGAGATCTTTCACTACTATGCACTGCCATTCGGACTGCTCCTGTTATGAGGCTGTGGGTAAGACCTGCCCCATCGAAGTTCGAACTCACTCCACTAGGGCTCAAGATTCTTTGTCTGCTTTCCATCGGAGATTTGTCCTTGCCAACATCTGCAAGGCAGTAACCTGGCTGGCGGAGGAGACTTTCATGAAGCTCTACGTTCTCGACTTGCAATCAAGAAAAGACCCTGGGGGTGGGGGAAGCAATACTTCATTTGTTGCTCCAGTGAAAGCATCACCCCACCTCCTGTGGTGAGTAACTAGCTAAAATCCCAATGTGGGGTTGCACTGAAGACAGAAGATGAAAATAGAGTTGCACTTACTTGTAACTGTTGTTCATTGATGTCTTCTGTGCAGACACACATTCCTCCCTCCTGCCCCACTGTGAGCTCTTTTCCTGAAGTAATCTGTGATGTTTTCTCCAAGAGGATGCAGTGTCAAACAGGAACTGAGAGAGAGGGATGCATGCCTCTGGAGCACATTACAATTTGGCGAGAAACTTCCATCTTGCTCCAAAGGTGGAGGGGTGTCCTCTCGATTTTTAGAAACTTAAACTCAGATTGTGGCTGACCTGTGCCTGTGCAGTCTGTGTCTGCACAGAAGACATTGATGAAGCACAGTTACAGGTAAAGTGCAACTCTGTTTTTCTTGTGTCATAGTTCAGGAGGTTGTGCTTTGGGGATTTACAAGTGCATAATAACTATGATCTCTTCAATTTTCAGATATATGAAAGTCCAGTTTTCGACATCATCATAAAGCAATTAAAGCAACATCAAAATACTAGGGAAGACAAATTTATTATCTGCCTGAATAAACTGGCAAAGAACTTTCCTCCTCTTGCAGATAGGTATTATGAAATTATGAGTGATCATACACCCTAAAAGTATTCCAGTACGTAGCTGTATTATTGCATCTTGTGCTTTCTTGTTCTTGGTCATGGAAAGGTTTATGAATACAGTCTTCTTCTTAATACCAAAGCTTCATGGGGTGATGAAAACCTACTGTCTGGAAGTGGTAATGGGCCGTGCCCATGGAATACCCAGTTTGTACTTAGAGCTGAAGAGTAAAGATTTTACCCAAATTATGAGTCACAGGTAAGGAACACTACAATGAGTGCCTATTTCTTACAAAGTTCTTTCACTTGTGGTACACAGTCCATTGGAGAACTGTCCTGCAGAAGCCCATTTAAATAAATGGGAAATGCGCAAGAGGGTATTCTGCCTATGGTTTTATGAGGTTTTAACTGTATTTTATGTACTGACTATGAGCCGCCCTGAGCCTGCATTGCAGGGAGGGCGGGGTACAAATGCAATAAATAAATAAATAAAATGAAGACAGAAGGAAACTAGTTTTGTTCTCTTCTTTCAGTTGTGATGAGGCAGTCAAAATTCTTCAGAAAAACTTTCTCCCCATTCAGTGAAAATAAATGGTGGAAGGTCTTTTTTTTACCATTTTCTATATCTAAAGTGATATTTATTGCTCATACAATGTAGATTATTTTAAAATGTAGTTGTACTGCACTTTACAAAAGTGAAGACAAGCCTGTTAATGAAAAGTATCTTTAGAAATGAAAAAGAAATTCCAAAATATTATGTTTTAATTTGTGCTTCTTGTATTTAGTAGTTGAAGATTTAATTCCATGCTGTTGAAAGAATAATGAAAGTAATGCAGGCATTTCCCCCCCACAGAGATGATGAAAGGCAAACAGTATGTTTAGACATAGTTTACAAGATGTTAGCTAAGCTAACACCAGCTGAAGTACAAGAGCTTCTTCCTACAGTCACAGGCTTCATCACTCATCCTTCACCACTGTGTCGGGGGCGGATGTATGACATTCTCATGTGGATATATGATAATTACAGGTAGGGGTTCAAGTGCATGTCTTGCTATAGAAAATGGTCCTGTAAGCTTCCTTTCATTTGTTGCATTGTTTCAGAGCCTGGCTACACATTACATTCATCACAGTAATAGCAGACAGATGTTGAAGGTCAAGAACTGTGAAAGTTCCCTGGAAACCAGCAAATAAAGCTGGAGTGAAATTTTAAGTGAGCTCCACAAAAGCTTCTTGCTGCCTTTCTTCCTCAATTGGTTTTCTTTAAGCAGCCAATTGCATCTACTTCAACAGCCCTGAGGGAACATGAGGTGATCCAAGAAAGATCAGATGAACAGTGTCATGGAGAAAGGTGATCAATGGCTGTAGCGTCCATATATGCCTGCCTGAAGTCTCTTCCACCTTTGTGCCCATTTCTACATTCATACTGATAACTCTGCCAGCTTCTTATGTGATAAGTGTAATGTCTTGCCACACTCTGACTTGTTCATAACTTAGCTTGTGAAGTATGTGCATGTGCGGGAGCTCACAGGCATGTAAATCGCACACTACATTATTGGTTGTACTGTGATGCTGTCTTCAGATGTTTAAAGCTTCTGTGAAGAGACAGAGTTTGGGTGGGGAAATCTTCAAACTGTGTGTCAAGAGATGTGTGCTATCATCAGGAATTATGAACAGAGATAGAGAAGGTAAGAGGTGGAAAAGCTAAGAGGAAAAGTGGCCCAGTTCAAGTGGTGGTGGCTGGTGAAATAGTCACCCCCCTCAAGGTAGCTGGAATGTTAGAGGAAGAATTTCTGGAAGCCTGAGGGAAAGTGATTGAGGAAGGCAGCAAACATTGGGGAGGGAAGTGAAAAGGTGGTTGGAGATGAAGTGGATAAGAACTCTGGGAAGACAGAGCACTAACTTCACATAACTACTCAGCAGGCAGTGGGTTGGACCCAAGCTTCCACAAATGGAGTTTGTTTGTCTTCCCCAGCAACTTCCTGTGGACCTCAAAAAGATGCTGCTGAGGGCTTGGGGCACTTTTCAGAACAGAAGGCAGTAAGAAAAAGGAATCAGCCATCCCCTACCCCAAAATAGAGTAGAGGCAATTTTAGCCAATTCCTCCTCCTTGCCACCACATGACATGCTCTTCTGGAAAATCCCCTGGCTGTCAGTTGTAGCTAGACTGGTAAAAACTACTTCTATAAACTCAGTCCATTCTTAGAAGTAGATTCAGCTTTTCTCCCGTGCACTTTTTGGCATCTTCAAACTGGCTTGTGGAGTCCCTATTGGCTTCATTTACAAAACCACGTTACTTAACATGGCTACATGTAATTTTTTTTCAGCAGAGCCAATAGCAGCTCTGTGGGGGAGTTGTGAGGTTGTAAGGAGGAGGAGGTTGAAAATGTTTCTCCCCATGCACCATGATCATTCACAGAAAAGGGTTGGTGTGTGCCTGGGAGGCACAGAGCTCCCATTGTATGTCCGATGCAAGTCCTTACATTGTGTACTGACAAACATGAGGACTTTGTAGCATGTTGGGTAGCCCTAGATGAATGTGAAGGAGAGGAAGAGGAATCTGCAGTAGTCAGTATTATTTTTTCACCTTCTTCAGGGATCCTGAAAGCCAGGCAGATGAAAAGTCTTCAGAGGTATTCAAATTGGCAAAAGAAGTTCTCCTTCAAGGACTGATTGATGAGAATTCTGGACTACAGTGAGTAATATAGGTGGTGAGTGTAATGGCAAGAGTGTTGGAAGAGGACTGGGGACACTGAGTTCAAATCCTTACTCAGCCATGAAGCTCTCTGGTTACCTTTTGGACCAATCACTGTCTCATTCTAGTCTACATGAGAATATTGTTGTGAGGGTAAAATGGAGGCGGGAAGAAGAACCATGCTTCTTGTATCTAGTCCACCTTGACCTCATTGGGGAAGGATGAAATAGATAGATGATGTATATTTGAGTGAAACCTTAATAAGGGTTTAACTGATTTCAAAAGAGAAAGATATTTCATGATTATTTTTTTCCAGTGCTCCCTCAAATTTCCAATATTAATGTTGGACAAGTGAGAAAAGTCTGGGGGAGGGGCTTTTTCTGTGGCCTCACATCCCTAAATACTGTAATAGTCCAGATTTTCCATTTTTCTCAGTAATTATTTTACACCGAAAAAAAATGATAGAATTTTGATTTTATAAGATGGAGCTGTTCATCTGCTGTTGTGCTCTTAGCTGTTTCATTCAGCTGTCCAGATACCATAGGAATTATTTTTTAGCACAACATTATGGTGTGTTTTTTTTTCTAGAATAGCATGTATATGTCTCCCTCTTTTTCTTTCACAGATTAATTGTTAGGAATTTTTGGGGTGATGAAACTCGGTTACCAGGAAACACCCTTGATCGTATGTTGACTTTATTAAGTTCTCTATACTCCACCAAAACTGAAACTCAGTACTTGAGTTTAGTCACCAATTTTCTACTTGAAATGACCAGCAAGAGTCCAGATTATTCCAGGAAAATGTTTGAATATCCACTGTCTGAATGCAAATTTCAAGTGAGTAGATACTACATATTCTATTTCTGTCTGCCCTGTGCAATAGTGAAAATCAGGTGTTTCTCCCATTCAGTCTGATATGGTTGAGTTGCCAAGAAATCCTGTTCTGCTGTTGTCTTATATGATACTTTAGTATATCCTTTAACTATTTTTAGAAGAACTTCTCAAAGTTTGCTGTAGCTTATCTTTGACTGGATTTTAAAATCAATGGGATAGTTTTATTTGAAAATATTACTAAAAGGGAAGGTTTGCCCCATGCAGTTTGAATGCCACTTCTTGATATGATAGCATTTGACTATAGGTGTAAGGTCCTCAGTCTTTGTAATATTATGCATTTCCTATTTGTAATATTATGCATGTAGATCTTTTGGATCTGCAAATTCTTTGTTGTAAAATATTGATGCCAAAAGTGAGAATCTGGAAGTTATTTTTAATATGCCATCTCCAGTTTTATAGTGATTGTTTTGGTGATGACTTTAATAATTTTGTTGTTTTTATTAATGTTATGAACTACTCTATGGAGTTCAATCAAAAATTAAGATAGAAGAAGAAGAAGAGATTGGATTTATACCCCGCTCTTTACTTGGAGTCTCAGAGCGGCTTACAAACTCCTTTCCCTTCCCCTCCCCACAACAGACACCCTGTGAGGTGGGTGGGACTGAGAGAGCTCTGACACAAACTGCTCTTTTAGGAACAGCTGTGCCAGAGCTTGTGACTGACCCAAGGTCACATCAGCAGGTGCAAGTGGAGGAGTGGGGAATCAAACCCGGTTCTCCCAGATTAGAGTCCTCACAAAATTCAAATACT
Organism: Gekko japonicus; assembly: GCF_001447785.1. Taxonomy (NCBI): domain Eukaryota; kingdom Metazoa; phylum Chordata; class Lepidosauria; order Squamata; family Gekkonidae; genus Gekko; species Gekko japonicus. Next base: position 1,089,684 of record NW_015175365.1, on the reverse strand, counting down.
CCATTTTGAGCAACAATAAAATAATATAGTAGAAAAACTGAAGAATCAGATTTAAATGGTAGGCACTGATTTAAGAAGAAAATTTCGAGTAGGGACATTTAGCTAGGTACCTTTCATAGTACAGTTCCTGAATGAACAATTACAGAGTTGGAACCAGCCAGCTTTTCTGCTGGTGAAAGAAGGAGGGCATCCCCTTTGACAATCCAAAGGCTATGTTTGGGATGATGGGACCTGCATGGATAAAAGCCATATGAAACGAGGGCTGTAATAAGGAGGGGAATTGGGTGAGGTTGAGCAAAAAACTTAGCTGGATGGATCCAGCCTCCTGTCGCCAATGGATGGTTACAACAGAGCAGACTGAAACTGAATCCATTGAAGACAGAGGTCCTGTTCCTGGGTTGTGGAGGACCAGGACTGGGGATTGGGCTGTCAACCTTTGATGGGGCCCCACTGGGGCCGGCATCGAAGGTGAAGAGCCTGGGGGTGTTCCTGAATGCCTCACTAACTATGGAGGCCCAGGTCGCTAGGTCTGCCTTTTTCCATCAGTGACAGATCAGGCCGCATATCTCAACCCCCGGGATCTGGCTACAGTGACCCATGGTCACTTCCAGATTGGACTATTGTAATTTTCTCTACATGGGGCTGCCCTCGACTCTGCTCCGGATCCATTTCAAGGTGTTCGTACTTACCTTTAAAGCCCTATACAGCCAGGGGCCTGCATACCTGTGAGACCGCCTCTCCCTCTACAAGCCCCGAAGGGCTTTACAATCTGACAGTCAGCATCTCTTGGTGGTCCCTAGCCCCAAGGATGTCCGTCTTGCCTTTAGTACCTGGTGGAATGAGCTCCCATGTGAAATCAGGTCCCTGTGGGATCTTTTACGGTTCCACAGGGCCTGTAAGATGGAGCTCTTCCACCAGGCTTTTAGTTGAGGCGGCAGGTGTCCCTCCTCTCTAGTGGGCCTCCCCTTAGTGGGTCAGTGCCTGCTGTGTGGGGAGGGCAGGATACAAATCAAATAAAATAAAATAATGTCATGTGCAGCCCTGTCGTATATACATTCATTCACAAGTGTCACAACAGAGTCCTTAAGGACTTGCTCACAAACAAGTGTGCATACAGTTGTAGTCTTAATATTATTTTTTGTGTTCTAAAATGACAACAGTGGCAGAGATAATTTCAGCAGCTGTGTTTCCTCCCCTAGGAATTTGCAGTTGATTCAAGTTGGCGTTTCCGTAGTACTGTTCTTACTCCTATGTTTGTGGAAACTCAAGCTTCCCAGAACCCCAGCAGGCATCGACCACCAGGAGGTTCCCTTTTGACTCATGGGTCCATGGGTGGCCAACTAAGGGCTACACAGCAACAGTATGAATTTACACCCACACAAACTATCGGTAAGTGTCTATATAGGAGGGATTTGTAGCTCTAGTGTTTCATAAGGAGCTGTCTGTAGAATTCTGGCTTCCTCATTCATATTTTTGTGTAGACTTTTGAATATATATTAGATTCTAAGTAAGCTTCTCAGTTTTCACATGCTCTGTCCTGATCATTTGGTTTTTTGTTATAATTGGGCTATAAACAATAGAGCAATATATGGTGGAGGGATTAAGCTATTTTAATGTGCATTGCCTAGTTAATACTTTCTGCTTATTACAGGTGGGAGGAGCTCTTTTAACTGGCTGTTAGGAAACAGTGTTGACACCTTTGCAGAATATTCAGTTACTTCATCTTCTGAATCCTTGTCTTCATCCATGTTGCTCACCCACAAGCATGCTGACAGGTCGCAGAGAGCTGCTTTCAAACCGTTAGGTCCCAATTTTGGGGAAAAAAGACTGGGCTTGCCAGGAGATGAGGTGGATAGCAAAACTAAAGGTATGGATCTCCCCCCTGCCCTTGTATTTTTGTTTCGAGGTTTCTTTTTTGGTCTAAGCAAGTAGTATAAGACATCAAACACACAGCTTTTAGTCAAAGGACCAGTCACCATTTCAAAACTTAAGCTATTATGTTAGGAAAGTTTTAAAAAGACCTTGGATTTTTCTGTCTCATTTCTTCTTAAATGGTGTTATAGGCGACAGCTTCCATCTTGGCTTTTAATTTGCAAGGTATTCTATACAAAGCAAGATAGTGTGTATTTGGTTTCCTGTTTGTATATTTAAAGAAGGATTTTCCTCCTGCATGTATCTGTTAGGTATAGACGAGCGGGCAGAAATTCTGAGGCTACGAAGACGCTTCTTAAAGGACCAAGAAAAGCTGAGTCTGATTTATGCAAGGAAAGGTGTTGCTGAACTGAAACAAGAAAAGGTTTGCTTTTTCTGAGTAGATCGTAGAGGGGGGAGACTTAGCTAGCACTGCAAGATTGGTTTTAGGAATAGCTCTACTGAAGTACTGTTTTAGGAACAGTGATCAGGAAGTTATTTTCCCATCGAGACTTTTTTTTTTTTAGTTTCTGGGTTTGAAAGCCGCTTTTAGGTTATCTGGGTATCATGGCTACCACTACCTCTGTCTTCAGGGTTCCTGGAGGACTGCTGAATTGTCTTTTCTTCTTGAGCTGGAAAGGATGGGTCATAAATTTAATAAATAAAATATTTAGGACAGGATAGGGTGAGGAATGTGCTTCTTAAATTCATTCCTGTTCACTTGGTGATAACTACTACAAACTATCCTAAATAAAATCCATATTAATTTTGTTAGTTACTGTAAACTTATCAATGATTTCAGGAACTGAAAACTGAGCTGAAAATGAAGCACGATGCTCAGGTCACTCTGTATAGGAGGTACAGGCAAGGGGATCTCCCCGACATCCAGATTGAATATAGCAGTCTGATCACTCCTCTGCAAGGCTTAGCACAGGTATGCAATCCCATGTGTTTAACTGACCAAATACAGTTTTTACAAAATATGTTTTATAAACCTGCTCCAGAACACATTTACCTTCTGAATTTTTGACTTTTGATTTGAATTGTATACAGATTTCATTCAGTCACCCTGGACTAAAGTGTGAAATGTAGCATTTATCCTACTTAAATGAACACTGTTGTTTCATTGCAAGCTGGAGTGGTTGCTGCTGCCAAATGTGGTAGCAGGGGTTGCATCAGACTTTCTGAAAGGTTGTTTTGTGACTTCTTGCCTCTATTTAACTTTGCATGCTGTATTATGGGCTCTGCCATTTACCGTTTTCATAGTAGTTCTATGGAGGAAAGGAAAGATGTGAGTGGTCAAGGCCTTACAACAAAGGTTCTCATGGGACTTCCGGTTTTGGCGGGCTGATGGCGGTCGTTTCCCTAGGGTGCTCCTGGTGGATGATCCGTGGACCAGCTCACTGAGAGGGGGTGCGAATGTACTCACTCCCCTGGGACTCGTGCGATGAGTCCCTTGCCATGGGGCACCGAGGGTCGCCTCTCTGCGAGCACGCTGCCAGCAGATTGAGGCTTCCCTTTGCCCTGAAGGTCTCTGCACTGCGTTCTCGAATGGGACCAAGCTACGCATACCAGGACAAGTGCTTGGAGGTACAGCGTTAAAATCCTTACCTGGCGAGATCTGAAGGACCAGACGTTGAAGAGTGAGTTTGTTAAAGCGAGAATACCAGAAAATGAGCGAGTCCCCGTTTACTAAAGCAAGGGGGGAGGGGGACTCTTCCCCGGAAAGAACAAAATAAGCGAAAAAAGAAAAGCCACTGTAGTAGGGATGGAGTTTTAAAAGGTAATAGACTGTAGTTGAGAGACCCCAGGAGTTAAATAAGCGTTTGGGCAAACTTTCGTGACTTTGGCAAATTTTGAAAAAAGTAAATATGCTTTAAAATGGTGATCGTGAGGCAGCAGAAGCAGCAAGCAAGATCCAAAACAACCATAGACTCTTTCAGACTGCAAGCTAAACCTTTGCCCTCTGCTGGCAAAAACGAGTTACTTTACAAGAACTGTGTTATATTCTGACTGCTATTTTCAAGGGACTGTGTTCACATCGGAGAAGCGACTAGCCTTTGATCATAGGGACTTCCAATATTAAAGAGGAGAGTAATAGTAAGACTAAATGGTGGGGCCTGTATATAGTCGACTAAGCGAAGCTGTAAGCGATGGGTATGTCATACTCGAAAAAGTCTAACGGGCAAAAGGATGGATAGACTCTCTACAAGTTTGGCTCTTAAAAGCAACAAATGGAATGATCCCCACGATTGAAGGCATTAATTTAAACGGATTACAGTAATTGAAAAAGAAAAAGAGACTTTGTTCTGAGATTACCAGTTCCAGTTTCAGCAAGACAACGCCACAGGGAAAATGTTTAAGACGAATGAAGATAACAGCGTGGGAAGAGAAATTGACTGCGTTATACTTATTGAGGGAAATATGATTACTAATTTGCTTTAAATGAAGGAGGGAAAAATGTAAAATGAGATGCCACTGTTCTTTGAAATTTGTTCTTAAGCGAATTAGCGATTTATCCTGTAATGCTCTCTATATAGTCAGACTTGATGGTTTGTTAACATAATTGATGATGATAATTGACCACTCTCAATGTCAAGAAAAGCAACTTGTTAAGCTAACACCTTTATAAGCAATGTATGACCTCCAACTCTTGGGTTTTTAGTGGGTTTTCTTTTCTTTCTCCTATAGTATTAGATTCCCTCCCTAATTTTGTTGTAGTTTTTAGAAAATGCAAAAAAAAAAAGTTCTCATGAGTTGTCCTTTAGAAAGCCTGCTGCTTTACATAGCATATAAATTGCTTATTTTATATAGCAGCATGTCTACAACATGTATACAGCATGTAAAACTTGATAATTCATTGTAGAAATTAGGGGTTTTCTTTCAGACTTGAAGTAATTGTTGTATATTTAGATCACTTTTTTGCCATCAAGTTGCAGTCAACTTACAGTGACCCCATAGAGTTTTCAAGGCAAGAGACAGAGTTGGTTTGCCATTGCCTGCCTCTCTGTAGCAATTCTGGTCTTCCTTGGTTGTGTTCCATCCATGTACTATCCAGGGCTGACCCAGCTTAACTTCCAGTATCTTGCAAGATGAGGCTAGCTTGGGCTATCCAATAATGTATTGCAATGTATTGCTTCTTTTTCTCTTTGCTGTGGAAGTGCCAGTGCAATAGTGTTGTAAACATTTGTCCTGAGACTTCCTGCTTCTGTTCTTGATTACAGAGAGACTCTACACTGGCCAAAGTGCTCTTCAGCAGTTTGTTTGCTGGAATTTTGGAAGAAATGAGAAAATCTAAATCTCAGTCAGAGAAGAATAGCATCATCCAACAGCTGGTGCAGGACTTCAATTGCTTCCTGACCACATCTGTGTTGTATTTCCCACCATTCATCGCCTGCGTCCAGGTAGGGGGGGGGGAAATCACTTCCGTCATTTTGAAAGGCAGAAACTTTAAGAGGGACCAGTGTAGTTGTAACACTTCTGAAACTATCATCATGGTTTTGAATTTGGAATGGGGCCCAAACTCATACCTGGTTTCTAAACTGAGGTTGAGGAGGTATCAAAGGTAACATCACACTTGGGTTAAGTAAGGTGTGAGGAATTTAAGAGCAAGAATGAAAGGATAGAATCCCACAGCCCATTCCTAGTTGATAAACCAAAGCTAATGTCTGGGAGCATCACATCTGGGATTAGCCCGAAGTTCTCTTCCTACAAGGCTCCGTTCTTTCCCACAGATAGTTGCAGAATTCATTGCTTGCCTGTATGAGAATCACTTGACATAATCACCTCCATGTTCTTAAGATCAGGTAGTGGTGCCTCAGGAGTCTCCAAAGGAATCATATTTGCTTTTAAGACAGGTACTGTAGAGCATAGGAAGAGACATCTTTCTCACACAACAGTACAGGCTTTGAAGCACTGTGCTTCTTATATTCTTTGAATTCTACCCAGTGGCTTGGGTTCCTGTGTTTAGCCTTTGCCTAGTCTTCAGGCTGATTTGAGATGTTAAGACTGTGAAACAGAAATATATTGATTACCAAAGAACATAAACGAATAGGGGTGTGCAAACTTTTTTAACCAGTATTTTTCAGTTTGGGGCTATTGGACCCGAAAAAATTACAGGAGTCCTGAAAAATCCCAGATCTGAATACCAGTATAGTATTCGGATCCAGGATTTTTCAGAAATTCTGAAATTTTTGGGGTCCAGTAGACCAAGACCAAAAAATGCCAGTAAAAAAATACCAGCCCGATCCTGGGATGGCTTCGCTTCTTCTGCAGCCCAGTTTAAACCAGTTGGCAGGAGAAGGCAGCACAGAGCTGCACCTGCGGGGAACTATTGGCTCCCCATAGGCACAGTGATCCCAGCTGGGCTGCCCTCTCCTGCCACCTGGTTTAAACTGGGCTGCAAGAGAAGCCAGCCACAGCTAAGGCGGTGGGGAGCTATCAGCTCCCCACCACTCCGGCTGATCCTTGGGCTGACATCTGCAGACCCTTTAAAGTTTAAAGGGACTGCATAAACTGAGAGGCTGTTTTCAGATTTATCCGAAATTCCCGAATATATCCTGGATTTTCTTGGGATTTTTTTTTTCCTGAGAAAACCTGGATACGTTTGGGAAGCTGAAATATACTGGGAAAATACTGATAAGGTATTTGGGGGGAACATTTTTGGCTTGGGTAGATCTGAAGGCATACCCTTATAAACGAAAGGGAAGGGGAAAAATTTGTTACTATAAACAAGCACCAGGACTTGCTTAGTTCTCTTTTTTGGTCATTTATCAGTTTTTATTTCTTGTACAAAAAAAGCTGTTTGATGGTTGCCAAAGCAGCCCCCTGGATCCTCTGCACAGAGTCTCTGGTAGTGTGGGTCTTGGCCAGATGGTCGGTGAACTCCTGGTAAGGAGACGTGTGAACACGGTCTCCTTCCCAAAGGTCAGGTAACTGTACGTCTTGGAGATGGCATCAGAGGTGGCCTGGCAAAGTTGCTGAGGGTGGCAGTGCAGCCCCTGGAGAAGGTATAGCAGTCATCAATCCCAGCCATCATCATCAGTTTCTTGGGAACTGGGGCAGACACAATTCCAGTACCACGTGGTGCAGCTTGCTGATCATGCTTAGCCAAGATAATGGCCCCACGAGTTGCAGTGGTGACTTCCTTGGAGCATTTGACTCCAGGGCCAATGTGGCCATTCTAGTCACCCATGGCAACAGAGGCCTTGAACCTGGTGCACTGCCCGACCCGGGTTTGCTCCTGTACAGGGCCCAGGAAAAAGTCAATGATTTCAGACTCCTTGATTGGAAGAGAAAAGAGGTAAATCTCTTCCAGAGACTTGATTTTCATGTCTTTGACCACGGCCAAGTTTTATCTTTATCTTCAGCTTTTCCACCACAGGCCCCATGGCCCCATTTGCATCCTCTTCCATGGCCCCATGCATGGCCTTGGTCACCACTGCCATAGCCTCTTCAGAAGCCCACTCTGGCAGCTCCACCACCACCGACTCCTCCTGCCCCTCTCGCAGCACCAGCGTTGTCTGCTATTTGGTGTTTGATAGACTAGATGACTTGCTTAGTTCTTCTGATTCAGCTGGTGATACCCGTGATAACTTCAGTAGAATTATGAAACACTCAGTGCCACTGTATAAGTTTTAGTTTAGTGTATGAATAAATAAGACAAAATAAGACAATGTCTTAGAATTGGATAAGATTTTCCCCAATGTAGAGGGACTCTCTTAAAGTGGATAATAATGCAGAGGGAAATAGTGTCCCTGTAGAAATCTAAAAAATAAAAGAAAATTAGACCCAGAACTTTGGTGCTGACTGTAATATTTCCCTGACCAAATGCCATGCTTGTACAGCAACTGATGTGTACAGAAGTTTATAATGTAGTGTTTTTTTCATTTGCTGCTTCCTCCTACTAATACTGTGCTATTCCTAGTGGAGGAATACCTGTGCATCCGGGAATTTGACAGTTATTGGTGGTAGTTAAAATAAATCATTGGGGCTGCAAATTAGCTGGAATTTTGGGCGTAGTGTTGTACTGGCTTATATAAGAGCCCTCTGCATGTTGCATGTCTCTAGGGCCAAAAACAGCCACACATTTAATTTCCCCTTGTTCTGATATTAAGATGTTGGGCATTTCCTTGTTCCCCTTAGCAGGAGCCAGTAATAGGTATCAGGGGTGGGGAAATGCTCAATATCAACATCTGAATATGAGTAAGTTGTCCTAAACGTTATGGAGAGGAATGGGGGAATTAAACATGTGGTTGATGCATAGTGTTCTGGCCCAAGAAAGCATTTCCAATAGCTAATTATAGCTTTGCTGCAATAGGAAATGAGTTATCAGCACAAAGAGCTGCTGGACCTGAACCCTTCCAGTGTGAGTACCAGCTGCTTAGCGAGTTTACAGCAATCTGTGGGTATCCTGCTTCTTGAGCAAGCTTTAGTTCACCTTTCTTCTGAAGAGGAGGAACCACCTGCTAAAAGAATGCGTGGAAAGACAGATCTTTCTCCAGATGTCATTCGATGGATTGAACTAGCCAAGTAAGTTGTTCTTGTTTACTTTCAGTCCTAGTTTAGAGATGAGTTCCAATGGGGTCTGAACTGGTGATCACTGACTAGGAAAGAGACCTTGGCATCACAGTGTATAGCTTAGTGATATTGTTAGTTCAGTGTGCAGTAGCAGTGACAAAGACAAATTCTATGCCGAGGGTCATTAGGAAAGGATTGAAGACAAAACAGTCAGTATTCTTATTTATCTGTAGTGTACCTGCATGAGGCATAATGTACAGTGTTGGTTACTGCATCTAAATAAGTGTATCACAACTGGAAAAAGGTTAGAAAAGGGCAGCCAGCACTGATGAAGAGTTGGTGCACCTTCCCTATGCGGAAAGACTATTTGTGGCTTTTCCGTTTAGAGGAAAGATTACCAAGAAGGAACTTGATTGTGGTTTATAAAATTATGCATAGTCTAGAGAAAGTGAATAGAGAACACTTTTGTCTCAAAACTGTAGTACTAGAACTTGGTGACATCCAATCAAGTTGATAGGAGAGTTGACTGAGGAAAGTACTTTTCCACAGAACTTCTAGAATTCACTACCCCATGATGTAGTGATGGATATTATCTTAGATCAGGGGTCCCCAACCTTTTTGAACCTGCAGGCACCGTTGGAGTTCTGACACTGTGTGGTGGCCATGGCAAAAATGGCTGCCACAGGAAGTGAAGCCAGCCACAAAATGATTGCTGCAGCTTAACTTCAGTCACACAGTGAAGATCCTTGTGTTGTGCTGACAAAGCAAGGGTTGTTTTTTTTAAAAAAAACCCTACAGTTAATCAGATCTCTTAATGGCCAATCAGAAGCTTTGCTGGGCAAAAGGCCTATCTGGCCCTGCCCACTTCCTAAAACATTTGGAGAGCACCAAAAAAAGTGTTGGTGTGCACAATGGTGCCACGGGTACACATTGGGGACCACTGTTTTAGAAGGTGTTAAAAAAAGGCTAGACAAACATTAACTCTTCTGTTAGGTTCCATTTTATTCATGTTAGGTTCTGTTTTATTTATGATGACAATCATATGGAACCTGCATATTTAGAGACCAAATATGCCTGAATTCCTGTTGCTGGAGACAAGCACAAGGAGAGGCTGTGGCCTCTGTGTCTTGCTTGCAGGCCCTCCAAGGGCATCTCGTTGGCTGTTATGCAAAACAGGATCCTAGACTTGATAGACCACACTGGGGACCACTGTCTTAGATAGTGTTAAACTGCCTTAGATGACAGCTAAACAGGGCCTTCCACCAGGCCTTCAGTCAAGGAAACACCTCCAATAACAATTGGAAGGTATAGAGCCCTGTCACCTAGTTTCCACCATCTACGGCCTGTGCTTGCAGCATATACATAAATAGATCAGTGAACTGACCATCAAGACAGACCACCAAATATATCAACATGACTGTTACCACCATCTTTTTTAATGTATTTATTTATATTTTATAGCATATACATTTCAATCCTGGAAATACAGTAGTTTTTGAGTCTATTTTTCCAGCTTGATGTCTAACCATGAATACACTCTAGCCCATTGCTTAAATACAATTCTTCATCAATGTTCCCTCTAAGCTATGGAGTGTTGTGAGCAAAAATTCTACTTTGTGAGCTACTGGCATTAAAGTTGTGAGCAGGTGATTTGGCTACTGCATAAATTGGTTTGGAGCCCTCCTTCCTGAGCGAAGACAAAAATGTGTGAGCCGGAGGCTCAAAAAACGTGAGCTAGCTCACACTAACTCAGCTTAGAGGGAACATTGTAATCTTCATCTTTTCCTTGCAAAACAACATTTAATCTATCCATTTCTGCTAATTCCAACGATTTCTGAGTTATCTCTTCTCTTGAAGGTGTTCTCTGTGTTTTCCAGCATTTAGCCAACAAATTTCTAGCTGAAGTTAAAATATAAGTTATGTAGAATTCATTTTGTTTATATCCATTAGGTATCATATTCAACAGGTAAATTTCTGGTCTTAAGGCTAATTTAGTGTTTAGTATTTCCATTATTATCTTATGTATTTTATGCTAAAGGTTCTGGACATTCCCACATCTCCACCACATATGATAAAATGTTCCCACATTGGTTTTACATTTCCAACATCTATTTGATATTTTCGGATAGCATTTAGATATTTTATCGGGGGACCAATGCCATCTGTGAAACATTTTATAAATGTTTTCTTTATATGATATTGCTCCCATAAACTTCGTTGTCTGCCATATTTTTGACCAATGTTCTAGATCTATACTATGACCTAAATCTTGCATCTGTGTAACCATCGTTGTTACTGCCATCTTAAGCAATATTATTAGCATAGATCTGTACTAGCACTTTATGACAATGACTTGTTTTAGAAGGTTTTATGATTCTTACAATTGTTAAAGTTCAACTGTGTAGAAATTTTGTATTAATTTAACTTATTCATTCATAAGTTGTATTTGTTGTTATGAAAATTATTCTCTTTATTAGAAATCAGGATAGTAATGTCTTCTTGGTAAGTTCAGATTTACCTTTGATGGTGTTCACTTTCTAGGCTTTATCGATCTGTTGGAGATTACGATGTCCTGCGGGGTATCTTTAGTGGAAGAATTGGTACTAAAGAAGTCACTCAGAAGGCCTTATTAGCAGAAGCAAACAGTGATTATGCTGAGGCAGCTAAACAATATGATGAGGTACATTTTATGCTTTATAAAACATCTTATTTTCAAGTGACTGAAGGGAAAAAAAGAAGTAATTGCTCAGGCTCAGTGTTGATTTTTAAAAAGGTTTCCAAATCATAATTTTCTCTTTTTGACTAGGATAGTTGTCCTAATGACTAAGGGAAATGAAAACATGGAGTGTGCATGAAGAAGTAGACTGTAATGAAATTCTGTGGAGTGCTGCCATTTCATGCCCTTTAGTCTTCCATCAGGGCAAACTAAAGCAGAGTCAAACCTTTGTAAGCCCATCGATTTCAGTGGATTTAGAACAGGAGTGTCAAACTCATTTGTTATGAGGGCTGGATGTGACGCAAATGAGATGTCGTTGGGCTGGGCCATGTGTGTCATAAGGTAGTGGAGATATAAACTTTATAAAGGACGCAGACAAACACAATTAAAGGTTTTTAGAAATAAAACATGCTTAAAACACTAGCACTCTTCCAAAATTTTGTCTATACAGTCTCTGATAACTGACACATGTGCTCTGAAATATTGCATCAATATGTCTGTGCAGTAACAATCTTGAGTATGCTGTTCAGGTGTGTATCTGTAAGCTGCAAACCTACTTTTGATTTATTGACATTTATTACAAAAATCTCATGCTCAGTGTCCTAGCTTAGGACCCACAGGAAAACATGAAATGGCTGAGCATTGCAACCTTTTGTACATAAGTTGCTTCATGTGCTGATCAAGAACCTGAGAAGGCTTCGTGTTTGTCCATAAAACTATACTCTTCCCCAGAGAAATAACTACAACTTCCTACAAAGGGGGTGAACTTGGTCTGGACACACACACTCAGTCTAATCCACCTTACTGGCTTGTTGTTATTCCTCCTCTAAAATAGTTCACATTGCTTTCCTGATGAGAAAGACTGGATCATGAGGGCATGAAAGGGGGGGGGGGGGACTGAGTTGAACCCAGGAGAGCCCTGGCATAAAGAGCTCAACGAGACACACAGAAGCTCATACCGTGAACAAAACTTTGTTGGTCTTAAAGGTGCTTGGTAATCTTCCATGCGATTGAAGCAGCCCAGCAAAGCAAACTCTCCCTCATTCCTTCCCTCCCTTCAGGGAGGAGCCTCAGCCAGTGGAAGGAAAGAAAGATTTCCTTCCCTTTTCTCCTGCAGCCTTGCCAGGAAGCAAGCTCTGGCTGTTCCCTCCCTCCCCCTGGGAGGAGGAGGGGGAGGAGCCTCAGCCAGTTCTTTACCAGACTCTCCCAATCGCACAGGAGAGCCTTGCCTATCTACTGTGCGATTGAGAGAGACTAGTAAAGCAAACTGTAACATGGCGGCAGCAGCAGAACTGCAAATGAAAGTAGGAAGCAGCCAGGGCCTTGCAGGCCTAATTGGGGTCCTCCAAGGGCCTGATCTGGCCCATGTGTCACATGTTTGACACCCCTGATTTAGAAGGTTGTTTAAGGATTGCCGAATAAGGCAACTCTACTGGTATGGTAAAAGGCATACAAACTTTGAGAAATTACTGGAGGAACTGCTTTGAGCCTCCTTGTATGTAGAAACAGAAAGGATATAAATAAAAATTCATCTTGTAATCTTTGTGCAGACTGTAAATTAAAGTGTGCAGTGTTGCTACCCATTTATCACTAATGCATTATTCCTCTTTGCTCCTATAGGCACTTTCTAAGCAAGACTGGCCTGATGAGGAACCAATAGAAGCAGAAAAGGATTTTTGGGAATTTGCTTCTCTTGAGTGTTACGACCATCTGACAGAATGGAAATCTTTGGAATATTGTTCCACTGTTAACATTGATGATAAACAGCCCCCAGACCTAAATAAAACTTGGAGCAATCCATTTTATCAGGTTTGAAAAAAATATATTTGCCTGTACAGTTTCTAGCTTTACAAAACTGTATTTATGTATTGTACCATAGTGTTTGAGTCAACTTCTTAGACCCTGTTTGTGTGTTAAGCCAAACTGCAGAGCATGCAGAATATATGCAATTTATCTCTCAGTACTCCCCCCCCCTTTCTTGGGGCAAACAGCAACTATATGGAAAACAGGGTAGGTGGGAGGGCGGGGTATAAATGGAATAAAATAAATAAATAATAAATAAGTTAAGCTCCACTGCCACTGAGAACAAACTGGCAGCCTTTACATTTGAGTTCAAAAGAGAAAAAAAGTCAGGAGATCAGTCCCAGATTTCACCTGAGGAGAGGTTTCAGTCAAGCATTGGAGATGTAAAATCTCCAGAAAATTTAAAACCATGGGGAAACACCCACCCCCCATCTCAACCTTGAAAAATTGAGATTTGGAGGAAGGTGAAATATGTACAATACAAAGGTGGTTTTAAAACACATTGCAGTTGTAGGAGTTTTTTTCTAGTGCTCCTCAAAATACTTTTAGGCTCAGCTAAAATTTGTCCTAACAAGCATTTCACTTATTCCACAGAAAAATAAAATAAAATTTAAAAAATCCATGGGACTTTTATTCAGTGCTTCCCCAAATTTCCAATTTTTCTATTTTTTTCCCTCTGAGCCTTCACATCTGTATGTAGTATTAGTCTCTGGTTAAAATGTTCCACTGTGTGTTTTAATTAATGTGTTTTAATTATGACATATTTTAAATATTTTGTATTGTATTAGTGTTTTGTTTTGGTGATACGATTGTTAGCCGCCCTGAGCCTCCGGGGAGGGCGGGATAGAAATGTAAATAATAAATAAATAAATAAATGAAAAACAACTACATTTGAACTGCATATTGTCCGAATACACTTGTTAAAACATCAGTCTCATAGATCATAGTAACAGGTTCTGCATGACTTCCATATGGTTGTAGGCCAAAAGCAGCATGATGTGCCAAAAGCAGTATTCACTTTCACCGTTCTGTCCTCCCTTGTAGGAAACCTATCTACCATATATAATTCGCAGCAAGCTAAAACTGCTCCTTCATGGTGGTGATGACCAGTCCTTGTTGACATTTATTGATGAAGCTATGAAGACAGAACAGAAGAAAGCTTTGATAGAAATGTACTACAGTCAAGAGCTGAGTCTTCTCTACATTTTGCAGGATGATTTTGATAGAGCCAAATACTACATTAGTAATGCCATGCAGGTGTTCATGCAGGTAACATTCAAGTATATCTGATGCAGTTCTCTAAAATCCGTGCAGCTATGGCATGTTGATATTAGTTAAACTTTCTTGCATTATCCATCTTGAGGAATCCTTTTAATATTTTTCTAACATCAAATGAAGTTTTTTAGAGGGGTGTTAGAGACACAGTTGATTGATTGTGATGGAGAAATTAGGGTTCAGTTGAAGGGGTCCAACTAAGTAAAACTATGTTCAGTAGAAGCCAAGTCTTTATTCAGTTGACCATGGTCAAGAAAAGTATCTATCTCTACGAAAGCTCAAGATGGTGACAACTTTACAGACAAAAGCATAGGCATATATAGGCTAATTGACATCAGGGTCTTGCAGAACGGTTACACCATTTACACAGTGACAATACTGCACCAAATCTAAACCAATAGAAAAGCAATCCATACTTCCTTCTTGACATACTTTTAAGAATACTGCTACCTTATCTATGGTACACTACAAGTGCAACACAAACTGCGGACTACTATAGTTTAAGAAAACAGGATCTATGTTAAAGGTTAGTTTGCCCTGTGAGGCGAGGAATGCAGTCTTTTGGAAACTTCAGCTGAAAACACAGATAACAGTGCTGACTCAGCACTGGGTCAAATGTTCCCCTCAATTCTTTACTTGGCCTTCACAGACATGGCTACACTGTGGCTCATTCACATTTCACCTTTTCCCCCTTCAGTCGCTGGCTTTTTATATTTTTATATATTATAATAATAATAATAATAATAATAATAATAATAATCTTTATTGTCATTGTACATGGTACAGTGAAATTAAAGGTGCATACATTCGGTGATCTACAACTCACACAACCATTCACAACCATCCCATAACTCCCTTAAGGTTCACATTGCAACTTAAACCACCAATGTCACCCAAATTCCAATTTCATACAGCATTTAAAGCAATAATAGCTCTCGAATAAAAACTATTTTTTAATCTGTTTGTCCTTGTTTTAAGTGACAATAATCTTCTGGGCTGTGATGATAACTCTCTGGAGTGCTTTCCTCTCCACAGCTGGCCAACCAGGCACAGACGCAGTATGTTAAAATGCTCTCTATTGAGCAACAATAGAAGAACATCAGTATTTTCTCACTCAAGTTATTTTTCTTTAAAAGTCTGAGAAAAAAGAGCCTCTGCTTGGCCTTCTTCACCAGAGCAGTGGTGTTAGCGCTCCAGGTCAAGTTTTGCTCAATAATCACTCCCAAAAACTTAAAAGTAGCCACCCTCTCTACACATTCTCCACCAATAAACAGTGGCTGGATGTCCGTTTTGTTCCTCCTATAGTCCACTACCAATTCCTTGGTCTTGGTGGTGTTGAGAATCAAATTATTTTCCCTGCACCAAACACAAAGCTGTTCCACCTTGTCCCGATAAGCAAGACTCATCATTCCCAGAGATGAGCCCCACCACAGTGGTGTCATCAGCAAACTTGATGATGGTGTTACTGGGGTGGGTGGGGGTACAATCCTGTGTGTAGAGGGTATAGAGCAAGGGGCTCAACACACAGCCTTGTGGAGAACCGGTATTAAGGGTAAGGGCTGTGGACATATAGGACCCTACTCTAACCTTCTGGGGGCGGGCTGTCAAAAAGTTCAAAATCCAGAAACATATGGAGCTGGAGAGTCCAAGGCCCTCCAATTTGGACACTAATCTATCTGGGAGGATGGTATTAAAGGCAGAACTAAAATCCACAAACAACAGCCTCACATAACTCCCCGGCTGCTCCAGATGTGACAGAGCAGTATGCAGAGTATTCACAATGGAACTGTCATTGTTCTCATCATTGTCTTCCTCACTTGTTGAGGGTTCTGTATACAAACTCTGCCATACACTGCAGAGTTTGCATGACTTTCCTGTAGGTACAAGCTCATGTCTTAAGATCATGGCCTTAAGTATCATCTTTTGTTCCCCATCTATCTCTTTATAAAAGAAATCCAATCTGGATTGCGTTCTGAGGAACTCAAAAGCTTGCACACTGGTCTGTGTAATTTGGATTGGTTTTAGTAAAAAGTATAACATGGATTTTTTTCCTTGAAGGGTTATGCTGTAGTGACGTTGGTGCAGTCTTCATTTCCATGGGCATGAAAAGGGTAAATTAGGTTGCTCTTTAAAATTCTGACTCTTTGAAATTGTCTGGGCGAAATGATGTCAGCGGGGAAATCATAGCACATAGGAAATATATTGGCTAGCAGTTCAAAATGTATTATGTTTTTATACAGAACTATTCCAGTATTGATTCAGTGTTACATCAGAGTCGACTTACCAAGCTGCAGTCAATTCAGACTTTAACTGAAATACAGGGTTTTGTCAACTTTATAAGCAGATCAGGTAACTTTATTTTTCTTTTTTTATGAGATGCTTTTGCATAGGTTTAGTAGATACATCATTACCATTGACTTTTAAGCTTATAACAAATTTAAGTCCAGGTCCAATGTAATCTGGTAAGGTGTCATCTTTTCTTAATGGGTGATGTTCCTGTTATCAGCTTTTTTGATCAGTTGCTTCTGATTCAGAGAGTTACGGTACAGGAAGATTAGGATGCTTTGAATCTTGTGTCTGCATCAGAAGCTGTTTTTTGTCAAGCAGGAAACAGACAACAACAGATTCTAGTGAGCAGTAAAACTGATTTTAAAAAATAAACAATTATGCAATTGTCTCACTGGTCAGAAACATTGCACACCAAATATTTAAGTAAAATCTGGTACTGTCTGTGCTAGTTCCTCAGGGTTTAAACGTCTTGTCCTGCATTGTCTGGCAGTAGACTTGATTTTTAATTTTTTTAACAAAGGTAATATAGCTTCTCAGGCATCCCTGAAGAGACTTATCAGTATTTGGATGAGCAGATATCCAGATTCCAAAATGGATCCTATGAACATTTGGGATGATATCATTACAAACAGGTAAGTGCTTGCTTAGTTAACTGTTACTCAGCTAAGAGTTTGTATATTTGCTTGTTCCTGGAGAAATAAATAGTTCTACTTAGAGGTGTGCAAAAAAGAAGGCATTTTTCAGGTTCAGGTATACTGAACTCAAAAAATATTGGTGTTTTCCGACATTCCAGAATCCCGGTATGGTATTCGGATTTGGGATTTTTTGGAAATCCCATTTTTCCCACAGCTCCGTAATACCCTAGGGGGACCATTATTTCAAAAGAGGGAGTTTTTCTAAATTTAAGGAGTTAGTCTAAAGGAGTTGCAAAGAGGGTATGTTCTTGAGGATGCTTGGAAGTTATTTAAATCCTCAATAATTAAAGCTCAGATAGAATATATACAACAAATCAGGAAAGTTATCATGAAATCTATGAGGACACCAGCATATTGAATGAGTAGGGTCAAGAAGGCCATAACAGGGAAAGTGACTTCTTTTAAAAAGTGTTGGTGTTTCTCAGATGAGGAGTAGAAGAAGGAGTGTGAGCCCTGCAAATAAAAGAAAAGAAAAGAAAGCTGACAATAACGAAAGTGGAAAAAAGAATGTAGGTTTGCTAAGAGTATTAAGACAAACAATAAATCTATCTTTAAATACATCAGAAGCAGTAAGGTAGGTAGGCAATTGCACTGTTAGGTGAAGTAATGAAATGATTGCTAAAGGGAGATAAGGGAACCAGTAGAGAAAGAAATGACCAGTTGTTACTTTTACGCATGCTGGAAGTGCAGTTTTCACAGAACGTGTCTGAAAAACTGTGTTAAATAGAGGTGATGAGGTGAAGTTTCAGAGCTGACAAATCACTGGATATGAATGGCATGTACCCAAGATCAAAGAGTTCAGTTATTTAAGAGTTTCGTTATTGTCAAAGGCTATAGAATTTGAGGCTATAAAAAGATGACGAGAGCGGGGCACGTGATAGATGTTTATAAAAGTAACACTTTGAAATATTGGTTGAGCGGCGGACAGCAGCAGGGGGAAGCTTTGTCCTTTGTACCTTTCTGTTAGACCTGCTGGCAGCATCTGATTGGCCACTGTGAGAAACAGGACTTCAGATAGACCTCTGGTTTGATCTTATGTTCTTACAATATTCCCCTCCAGCTTGCCTTATAGAAAAGTGTGGTAAGGAATGAAATAATCTCTGTAGTCATAGTTACACTTCGGTAAGCATTGTGTTCGTGTTCTTATTTTTGTGTAGATGTTTCTTTCTTAACAAAATTCAGGAGCGACTTCCTAATACCCACTTGGAAGACAGTATGGAAGTAGATGGAGGAGGAGATGCTAATGACAACATAGAAGGGGGCAATGAGAAGGAAGACATACATTCCATGATTAGAAACTGCAAATTTAGCATGAAGATGAAGATGATAGAAAGTGCTAGGAAACAGGTGACTGTCCTGTTTTACTACCTTCTAATTTGTTGCAAAAATCATAGAAAGTAGATTTGGATAAGACCAGTCAGAGAAGTATATGACTAATAATTTCCTCGTACATTTTAAGTGCTTTGAGACATCCGTTCTTACCATAATTGCCTTCAAATTTAGAATGCTAGAGAGGCCTTTCTAAAGGATAACGTCTTAATTATACATTAATCTGTACTTCAGCAGTAATCTTTGAAATTCTTATTTGCATTTTTTTACTCTGGATTTTTTTAGCTGCTGTGAGGTACCTTTAATAAGGACTATTGTGATTGCTCCTTCTTATGGTATGCTGTGAATCAGAATGATGTGAGGGATGGGATGGGGGATGATTTCATGGCTGGAGCTTCCTTCCTGCTCTAGGTTGGGAAGTTGAAATTTGAATGAGATTCAAATCTGTTCTGGCTCTGTGGATTTTGTTTACTCCTTCCATTCCATGAACAATGACAAAGTAAATTACTTGAACACATGAATATGTCTTGTTGGTTTCAGTGGCATGTAGCATGTGTGTAAGACATTGGAGGGGCAGGTTTGGACTCAAGCACATTCTGAGCTTTGAGTAGTAGTTCAAGCAATCTAACAGCCAGCATGGTGCAGTGGTTAGAGTGTTGGACCAGGATCTGGGAGGGACCAGGTTCAATCCCCCCAGTCAGCCACTGAAGCTCACTGTGGGATCTTGGACCAGTCACACACTCTCAGTTTTAACCTACCTCACAAGCTTGTTGTGAGGATAAAATGGAGAGAGGCGAATGATGTATGCTGCTTTTATCTCCATTGGGGCAAAAAGCAAGGCATAAATGAGGTAAATAAGTAAAAATAATAACAATGCCTGTATCCTGTACATAGTATGGACATTACTTGTGCTGAATAAAACAACGTTATTGGTGAAATCTGGTTAAATGGAAGATTACAGAAATGCATATGGTAAAATCACCTCCAAATCTTTGGCCAGTATGTCTTCCTGCTATGAGAATAAAAGCAATTGTGACTTGTTAGCAAGTAGCACTTCTTCAAACCATATTTTTTGAAGTGTAGACCTTTTGAGTTGGATCCAACCAACTTTTCTGCTGGAGAAAAAGAAAGAAAAGATCGTCTTTGACTGCCCAAAACGGCCGTGCTACGATCATGGTTACAGGGTGTGCAAAAGCCATGTGGGATGGGGGCTGTAATAAGGAATGGGATTATGTGATACTGGGTGGGAAAAGTTGGCTGAATCCAATACTTTGCTCCTTGACAACTTTTGTGCATAGAGTACAAATCACAGGAACCCTACTGCTTTTTATTCTCTTCTTTCTCATCTCATGGGACCACATGTCCCCCTGATTTGGCTTCCTTTTTTCCTTTTATACCCTTGGAAACTCATTGGTTCTCAGATCTTGAGCAGCAGAAGGTGCTTGCTTCTTTTTTGTTGTTGTTTTTGATGCAAGAGCTAAAAAGACTGAGAGAAATTTTGCAGTTGCTGGAGTATACTTATTGCTGAGCAAAAGAGCCAGGGTTTCCAGAGTATAGGGGGATGGTTGGTTGATTAAAGGCTTAATATAGTGATCCCTTATATTCTCAAAGAACATGCATTCAAGCAGGGCATGGAAGAATGTATCTATCCTATTAAGGCCACAAAGGCAGATTTTGTCCAAAAATCTTCCCTGTAAAACCATTGTAGGAATAATATTCAATCTTGCAAACAAAAAATCTCTAAGGTAACGTGGGATGGTAAGATAGTACATATAGGGGGGTATAGAAAGACCAAAAGATAGGGGTGAGCAATCTCAGTGGGCTCTCAGGATCAGACTACTATAATAAATTTCTAGGACACACTTTTTGATCAGAGAAAATGCTTTGGATTTGCCCATCTCAAAAATATCATTAATCGACATTCCAATTATCATAAATTTCTCATCTAGGGCTTTAATCCAAGTTGATTTGTGGGTATCTCAATTGAGAATGGCTAACAAACCATCTTTGGCACAGAGCAGTTTTAATCTCAGTTTGAAGGCATAAAGCCATGCCCTGGCTTCCAAGGATATCTGTCCGAATTCTGCCCACAATACAGCATTTAGCAGGGAATATTCAGTATTTTCCTTAAAAATTGGGCTAAGGGTTGATTGATGTTATCGGAGATAGCTTTAATCCAAATAGCTGAACCATAAAGGATGAGGGGAACCACTTTCAACTTGTGCTGGCACTTGCACGTGGTTTAGCTTTATTAAGCCCTGTTCTAAGTTGGGGGTCCAAGACAGATCTGCTGAAAACAAAATCCCCAAACAGGAGAAAGTCTTGACTTGTTCAGTATTAGACCCATTGATAGACCATTGAGACGGGTTCCATTTTCTGCTCTTGGTGAAAACTAGGATCTTAGATTTCAAATGGTTAATCACCAGGCTTTGTTGAGAGCAATACTTAGAAAAAGATTGCAAGGCCCTTTGCAGCCCGACCCTAGATCAGGACAAGATCACAGCATCATCTGTGTAGAGCAGAATAGGCACCCCAATCTCAGCTAGTCTTGGTGGGTGGCAGCAGTCATTAAAGATTGTTGCTACATCATTAAAATATAAATTAAACAAAAAAGGTGCCAACAAGCATCCCTGTTGTACTTCCCTTTTCCAAATTAAATGGATTTGTTAAATTCCCATAATACCCAAATCGTACGTGGGCAGTCGAACCTGAATATAAATGTTGAATGACTACTAGGAGTCTTTTGTCCATAGTAGTTGGATTAAGTTTGTTGCACAATCTAGGGTGATTTATAGAATTGAAGGCTCCCTTGAGATCAATAAAAGCTGCATATACATCCTCCGTAAAAGATGAGTATTTCTCGTCCAGGTGTTAAAGAACTAGGCAATGGTCGCATGTCGAAAAATCCCGCCTAAATCCTATCTGTTCATGTCCCAATAAGGTTTTTGATTCCATCCAATCCAGATAAGCAGAGTATAGCTTTCCTAAAGAAGAAAGAAGGCTGATTGGTTGATAACAGCATGGATCACTTCTGGACCCCTTTTAAAATATTGGGACAATAACAGAATGTTTCCATAAATTGGGAATTTGTCCAGTGCTGTTAGTGAAAATTGGGGCCAGAACTGTGGCCCATCATTGTGGATCAGCCTTAAATAGCTTGTTAGGGATTAGATCAGAACCTGGGGCTTTTCCTAGTTTTAATCCCTTGATAAGGCAAATGACCTCCTTCATTGATACCTTGGACCAAGATGCTGTTACATCAAGAGGAATAATACAGGGTGTACTTGGTGTACTGGCACTAGCACTGGAGAACAGCTTCTTGCAATAGTTGTCCCCTGTCAGAGGGGCATGCCACAGTTGTTGTTAGCAGTGTCATTGAGCTTTTTCACTTTTGTCTGTTTAATGCAGAACAGCTTCTCGGTAGCCATTAAACTTCTTAAGGACCTGCACAGAGATTCTAAGACCAGAGAAGACTGGCTGGTGAGATGGAACCACAGCTACTGCCGCTTCAGTCACAGTCGCAGCCGGAGCCAGAGTAATCCTGAACAAATCCTTACAGTACTCAAAACAGTTTCACTACTAGGTAATGTGATTTTGTGTAGGTTTTCTCTGATGCATAATGTAATCATGCTCTATTAAAAAGGATTTTTAATGTAGTTCTACGGATATACAATATTTGTATCAGAATGCCAATTTTATAATGTAATAATACTATATAATATATGGTCTAGCAGATGAAGCCAGCTCTGGCACCCTGAGCAAGGACAGGCTAGCCTTCCGGAACCAGAATCTTCTCCTGGGCACCACTTTCCACATTATGGCCAATGCCCTTTCCAAGGATCCAAGATGTCTTGAGCAGATTGTGGAAGAAAAAGCAAGAAAAGTCTTAGTGCTTTCAGGAGAAAAGACTGATGATATTGGAAAGGTGAGAAGTTGTTACACATCCCTGTGGTGATCAGGAAGGCCCCCTCACCCTGCAGACTCCGTAAAACAGAATTGTTCAGGAGGGCATTTTTGTAAACGGCTGTGCAGGACAATCTTTTTGGCTCACTATAAGCCAAAAGTCAAGGAAGGAAAAGCTGGAGGGGGAAAAAGTGAGATGATAGTAATGAAACACTTCCTCAGTGGGTTAAGAAACTTCACAGAACTTGGCAGCAGCCAGGGTGGTGGGGGCATCTCCTCCTCACTGAACGCCGGCTTCCCTCCCCATGCTGGTACACCAGAAAAAAGATGATTGCAGAAAAAGTTTAAGAGCTCTGGGCTCCTCAGGAATTGTTCGTGTCCTGCCCACTTTGGAAAACCCCTTTTTATTTACACCATATTCCTCCCCAAACCTGTTGCTGGGTCTTTTCCTCTGGTCTCATTTGAAGGGTTCCCCCCCTTCAGTTTCTAGATATAGTAGGAACGCCCTCTTTCCTGTCCATTCCCACCCCCACCCCCTTTGTCCCCACCCCTTCCATCCATTACCTGGATCTCTGATTGAGGAATGAATGGCCACAGAGCCCTAGTTCTTCTCAGGATCAGTCCCTCACACTTAACGTCTGCAGCAAAACTCCCACCAGGAAAGGTTCGTGCAAAGAAAACAGACCTCTCGTCCCCCCCCTTGCAAAAAAAATCCAGCTTGGAGGAGGAGGAGTTGGATTGTGGATCACAGTTTAGTTGACTTTTGCTCTGTGTGAAGGTACCAAGGGCAAATGGCCTTCCCAGGAGGGCTTTAGGACACCTCCGCAAAGGCATGCAGAACCCACAGCCTCTCATCCCCGATCGCTTTGCTTTTGGAGGGCTGCCTCTCAGAATACGGAGTTCCTGTGCAAAAGGCACTTCTATGTGGAAAACTGGGAAACTGCATATAATGTGTGATAGGCATGGTGGGCACAGAATTCTGTGGGTTCCATATGCATGGGCAGAGGCATCATAAAGCCAGCCACCACCAGCGGGCTCACTAGTACTGTGGCAGCCCACAGGGGCACGTACAGCAGCCACACCATCGGGACTTGAGAGAGGGGGGTGTCAGTTGTCACTTATACCCAGAATTAAACTTCGTTGGTCTTAAAGTTTTATTCTAGGTATAACCTTTCATGTGCACGCACAGTTCTTCAGATACAATGAAATGGAAATTACCAGTCCATACATATAGGTAGAGGGTGAGCAGTAAATTAGCGTACAGCATAGTGAAGATGTTTAACAGATTCAAGGATCAAACAGGAATAACAAGCTTAGTTTATATGGTTTCGATTTCTTTGGGTTTAATTCTGGGGGAAAGCACAGTGAAGTAAATAAATATGCCAAAATTGGAGTTTGACAAACAGATGTATCCTTAACTGTGGAATGCAGGGTCTTAAAGGTGCCACTGGACTCAAACTTTGTTCTGCTGCTTCAGACCAACACGGCTACCCACCTGAATCAACTCGCTCACAACTTTAATGCCAGTAGTTCTTTTGGCTCACTAAGTAGAATTTTTGCCCACAAGGCTCCGCAGCTTACAGGGAACATTGCCCCTCATCTCTGAAGGTGGGACTGTAACTGGCACGCTGTATCCAAACAGTAGTTTTCTGGTCCTAAGCTATTTAGAGCCTTAGCACTGAATTGTGCCCAGAAACAGATAGGGAGCAATGCAGATCTTTCAGCACAGAGGGGGTGTGTGGTCCTTGTATCTAATGCCTGACAAAGCCTGAGTTGAAGTTTCTGGCCAATTTTCAAAGGCATCCCCATGTAAAGTGTTTTCTGGTTTCTTCATGGTTTCTGGATGGTATTCTCCTTTCCACTGAATTTGATATCTGACTAGGCAGAACCACAAAGACCCAGAACAGTTTACCTACATGAATGCATATCAAATATTACATTTTTGTAATATAAATTCCAATTCTAGATTAAAATGTTCCATTACCCCCTTAAATATGATAAGATGTGAGTTCAGTTGTGACAGTGGTTTCCAACAGTGGCCAGTGTTCGAGATCAAAGCATGATAGAAATTCCCATCCTTTTTTGAAATCAAAAAATTTTGTTGGAAATATTCTGATTCTGAAGATAACTAAAGATATAATTTTCTTTAATAGCCATTTATGACCTTTTTCTGTGTTTTGAGTAGTTTTTTCAGTCAGAGCTGGCAGCAACAGGAGCAAGGGCTCACTTTTCCAGTTGAGGGGAGTGTCCACTCCCCCCCCCCCGTTCTCTCTCTTTCTGCAGCCATTTTCTATTTCTGTGGGCAATTTCTGTCTATTGACACTGCGTTTTTCTTCCCACCTTTTGTGTGCATTGGTGGCTGCATCAAGAGTATTTTGTACCTATGCTTAGAAAACCATATAGTAGACAGGTGTCCTTTGGAATGTTAACACTTTCTCTTAAATGTTTTCCTTGGATATTTTGTCTCACGCTGTAGGTTATAGCAGGTTTGAACACAAGGGCATTCCAGTGTTTCAGCAGTGCAGTGAGGAAAGCTGAAGAAGAAATTCAGTCCCTCTCTTTTGACCATATAAACACAAAGAGCATCATTGATGCTTATATGATATTGGCTAATTTCTGTGACACTCATCTCCGTAAGAAAGAAGAAGGCTCAGCAGGTGAGTAAAAGATTTAGTGATTCATTCCAGTTGCTAACTGTGCAGAAGATAGATGGGGAAACATGCATAATTCAGGCCAGATTCATGCATAAATCCTTCTTTGTTCTGACATTAAGTCACCCCCATGTCAGTTTTACACAGTGAAAATGTTGACACAAGGTGAGAGTTGGTGTAGTCATGGCTTGGTTGAATTTTGGCTTTCACGATTACTCTGGCATGGTAAATATGAATTCTCTCTATGTTCAGGATGCAAGTAAAATAACTCCATGCAAAACTGACATAGTAAAATCAACCCATGAAGCTTTCACTTCATGGACAATTAAATTGCAGATTAATTTTAAAGTAGCTGCCCAATGCAGTACAGCAACATTCAGATGGATCCCTTTCAGCCAGCATGTGTGTGAAGCAGTCTCTTTGCCATGCTTTGCATGACACTTACTGTTCCCTTCTTTGCTCTCATGTGGAAAATCTGGTTAGAAATGAACTCCAGTTATCTGTGGCAAAAAATTGCATGAGAAAGGGTTAACTGAAGATAGTTTCTCCCTCCAAAATCAGGATTATGAAGTAGAATTTAATCCAAGTTTAGAATCCTGGTTTGTTGGGGGGAAACCAACTCTTTTAGCCTGTGCCACCTGCATTTAGAAGTCATTTCTAACCAGAGTTCGTTTCTAACTGAGATTCTCTGTGGGAAGGAGTACAAACATTGACTTTAAAGTGACATTCTACTGAGCCATAACTACCATTAAAGAAGTTGGTAATGAAGGGCAATGCCAAGGAATGTTCAAACTATTGCACAATTGCACTCATATCACATGCTAGCAAGGTCATGCTCAAGATCCTCCAAGCTAGGCTTCAACAGTACGTGGATAGAGAACTGCCAGAAGTACAAGCTGGGTTCGAAGAGGTAGAGTAACTAGAGATCAAATTGCCAACATTCGCTGGATTATGGAGAAAGCAAGAGAATACCAGAAAAACATCTACTTCTGCTTCATTGACTATGCTAAAGCCTTTGACTGTGTGGATCACAACAAACTATGGCAGGTCCTTAAAGAGATGGGAGTACCAGACCACCTCACATGTCTCTTGAGAAACCTGTATAAGGGTCAAGAAGCGACAGTTAGAACTGGATATGGAACAACTCATTGGTTTCGCATAAGAAAAGGAGTACGACAAGGATGTATATTGTCACCTTGCTTATTTAATATATATGCAGAGTACATCATGCGAAATGCTGGCCTGGATGAATCACAAGCGGGAATTAAGATTGCTGGGAAAAAGATCAACAACCTCAGATATGCAGACGATACCATTCTAATGGCAGAAAGTGAAGAGGACCTCAAGAGCCTCTTGCTCAGGTTAAAAGAGGAGAGTGCAAAAGTGGGGTTGAAGCTCAACATCAAAAAAATTAAGATCATGGCATCCGGCCCCATCACTCCTTGGCAAATAGAAGGGGAAGTCGTGGAAGTAGTGACAGACTTCACGTTCCTGGGATCCCAGATCACCACAGACTGTGACAGCAGCCATGAAATTAAAAGACGCCTGCTCCTTGGGAGGAAAGCGATGGCGAACCTAAACAGCATGATAAAAAGTAGAGACATCACCCTGCCATCAAAAGTCCGCATGGTCAAAGCAATGGTATTCCCAGTAGTCATGTATGGCTGCGAGAGTTGGACTATAAGGAAGGCCGAGCGACAAAGAATAGATTCTTTTGAACTATGGTGCTGGAGAAGACTCTTGAGAGTCCCTTGGACTGCAAGATCAAATCAGTCAATCCTAAAAGAAATCAACCCTGACTGTTCCCTGGAAGGCCAGATAATGAAACTGAAGCTCAAATACTTTGGCCACCAAATGAGAAGGGAGCACTCACTGGAGAAGACCCTGATGCTGGGAAAGATTGAAGGTCAAAGAAGACAGGGATGGCAAAGGATGAGATGGTTAGACAGTGTCATCGATGCAACGAACATGAAATTGAGCCAACTTCAGAGGACGGCGGAAGACCGGAAGGTCTGGCGTGATCTGGTCTATGGGGTTGCGAAGAGTCGGACTCGACTGTGCGGCTGAACAACAACAACAAATGATTTTGTATGTAATATGCTTCTCTTCATAAATTCTGGTTGCCCCAAATCCAAGGGAATTGAATTTGCTTATTGTCATCAGCATTAGGCTTTTTAGACTTCATGCTGGCCAACCAGCAGTATTCATGAGTTAATCTCCCACAGGGAAAAGAATGCTCGGGCCATGGAACCCTCAGTGAAATCCCCTGCAATCCACATTGTCACAGTTAGGAAGCTCCTGTATATGTTTTCACAAGGCACTTCTATGCACTGGATAAAGGCAGCAATTTCTAATGTTACTAATGTGAGTATTGTATTTTTTTTGTTTGCTTCTTGTCAGATATAAATGCTGTGGATTTGCAGATGTTCCCTGCCATTGTAGTGGAAAAAGTCATCAAAGCTTTAAAACTGGATTCAAAAGAAGCTAGACTAAAGTTTCCCAGGTTACTGCAAATCGTAGAGAAATACCCAACAGAGACCTTGGGCCTCATGGCACAGGAGGTAAGGCTTTCCATCATCTTGCACAGGCAGCCAGTAAGAGGATGGGTCATAACAGATGACTGGATGAATATTAGTGGAATTATGATGTTTATTTGGAAGGTGGTTGTTTTTTTTGTTGGTTTTTTTTTTGTAATTGCCCTATTTTCCTTGGGCTGACGTGGATAATTTTTGTTCTAAGCAACGTAAGGATATGGTGGCCATCAAAAGGAACTATTTGCACAAAGGTGAAGCATCTATGCTTGCTTCTTCTCTCTTTTGAACACATCACTTTTAATAACTGAAGAATCAAACACCTTCCTTCAATTGCTGTTCCACAGACGAAGTATGCACAAGGGAGTCTTCTTCACATCCATTTTAATGGATTTTAGAAAGATGTAACATTGCACTGTTAGCTGAGTCAACATTTGATATCCAGGAATATTTCTAGATGAACAAGTTACAATAGGAAACTTTTATTTGCTTTTATGTTTGGTTCATTAGCTGGAATTACATCTCTGCGTTTGTTTTTTGCTCATATTGACAGATATTGTTGTGTGTATTACAGATCTCTTCAGTTCCCTGTTGGCAGTTCATTGGCTGGATCAGCCAGCTGATGGCAATGCTTGATAAGGAGGAAGCACTTGCTGTGCAGTATACAGTGGAAGAAATTGCTAACAGTTACCCACAGGCAATAGTGTATCCCTTCATGATCAGCAGTGAAAGCTTTTCTTTCCAAGATACCATAATTGGCCATAAGAATAAGGAGTTTGTAGCAAGGTAATTGTCACAGGAGCTCGGTGATGACCCGTCGCTGTCCTCGTAACTCGAGCTCCCCTGTCCTCCCAACCCGGCCACGACAACTCCCCCTTCTGGTCACTAGGAGAATTCAGGCCTCAGACACCTGGATGGGGGAGGGGGTTGCGTCACCTCCCTACCCACGCATCCCTGCTGGATGGGGTGCCCTCTCTCTCTCTGCTTCACCCTCACCCAGGAGTCATCCCTGGCCGTCTCCTCCCTCCTCCTTTTATACCTCCTCCCAGCCTCCCCTGCTCCCTTCGGTGCTCTTTCCTTCCCCTGCCCCCCCCCCTTACAAAGCCGTTGACGCGGCCCTGGGTTGGGGTCCGGTCTGCTTCCGGTCCTCCCAGCCCAGGCCGCGGGGCTTGGCTGCGTGGGTGGGCTCTTGCGCTGGACCGCAAGACAGGCGCAGCCACCTCTCCTCCGGCGTGCCGCTTCTTGGGTGCGCCGCCAGCAGCTACCCGGGGCCTGAAGGAGGGCCTTGGCGCTGGCGTTGGCACGGCCTGTCTCCCTGCCTCTGGCCCCCTCCCAGCCCCCTGGTCGCTGGCGCGAGGGGGGGGCGGGAGTCCCGTCCTCGAGACAGTAATATTTAAAAAGGACAAAAAATGTTGGGAATAAATGGCCTCATTATTAGTTTTGATTAAATACACTTTCTTAAAAAATTATATCACAAATGATTAATAAAATTAGTTTTAGGCTGGAGTTTACGATGCTAGACATTTATATGTATGTTAAAAAAACTTTAAAGTTGTTGTTAAAGCCAGTGAATTTAGAAATAAAATCTGTGTTCTTTTACATATTTTTATGGGGCTTACTTCAAGCTCTGCCCTGCTCTTGGGAAGGATCTCTATTAACTTCCCCTTTTCAGCAGTCCTCTGCACCTTATAAAGAGCTGCTATGTGGGTCAAGGGTCCCTTGGCAGGAGTGGGGATCAATGCTTCCTCTAAGCTGTGGAGTCTTGTGAGCAAAAATTCTACTTTGTGAGCTATTGGCATTAAAGTTGTGAATGAGCGAATTGGCTGCTGCATATATCAGTTTGCTCTGGAGCCATCCTTCCTGAGCTGAGACACAAATCTGTGAGCTGGAGGCTAAAAAACAGTGAGGTAGCTCACACTAACTCAGCTTAGAGGGAACACTGGTGTGGAGACAGTGCTGGAGAGTGCATTTGGGATGGACTGCAGTGCTCCAGATCCTGCCCTTTATGTGAGCTTTGGAGTTTTTGCTCGGGGAAGAGTAACAGCTTTAGTTAGTTTAAAAGGCACAGGCAGAGAAGAAGGAGGTTGGTGGTTTAACAGTGATGCAATAAGGAACTATGTGGGATAGTTGTGCCTACAGTTTCTCAGCAATTTCAAGACGGGTAGCTGTGTTAGTCTACTCCGTTCGTAACAGTAGAAAAGAGCAACAGTAGCACCTTAAAGACTGATAAAATTTGTGGCAGGGTATGTGCTTTCATGAGTCACTGCTCACTTCTTCATGAGTTATTGCTCACTCACCAATTTCAGGAGAAGGTCCAATTGCAGAGAAACAGGTAACACATGGGTACCAGGAGAACTTGCTGTGGCTGTGTCCTTCAAGAAAAGTTGTAATGATAAGTGTCTAAAAAGGCCCTAAGAGAAGTTTTTAACATTTTATATCAATTTAAAGTATGTTTATCATTCCTTTCCTATAATTTTTAGGTGGGTTACAAAAGCAGTAATTTTAGAAGATCATTGGAACTCTATAATGGTCTTCCTTGTGGACCCTGATTGGGTAGAAAGGCGGCGAAATAAAATAAGTGATACACTGCAGCACACGGCAACCCTGTTATCCATTGACTTATAAAAAATGTGCAGCCTAATGTCTGGTAGCCGATTCAAAAGCAAGAGTAGTCTGTGTTGGGGTGTTTGTGTTCAGCTGCTGCCAGTTTACACTAAATGTGTCCCTGTTGCTCAAAATAAGGGTTTGTAGTGGTTTTGCGAAAACCCTTCAGTCCACTTAGCGAGCAATTGTGCAAAACAGCTTTTATATGATTGCTTTTGCAGCTCCTTTGTTCCTATAAATTAGGCCTTAAACCAGCTTTTAATGTGCCTAAGTTTTAAATTGAATAAAAATGCTTCTGTGGCAGCCCTTCTTTTCCCCTCTGAGGGGTGACGGTTGTATTGTCCATTATTGAACAGGGTGAAGAGCAAATTGGACAGAGAAGGAGTGGTGCAAGAGTTCGTCCAGGCTTTAGAGCAGCTTTCCAATCCTGTAATGCTGTTCAAGGTACAGTATCAAATTTTCATACTGTGGTATCCTCTAGGAGCTGATATTTAATGTTTGTGTATGAGAGCCAGTGTGATGTAGTGGTTAGAGTGTCTGACTATAACTGAGGCGGCTGGGTTCAGATCCCTGGGTGATTCCGCACTAGACCTTAAATCCTGGTTCAAACTTGTCCCCAAACTTACATTTTGCACTACACCCTGTAATCATCTAGAGGTATTTTTACATTCTACACTACACTCGAGTTCACCCCTGTAATTATCTCAGGGTATTATTTGTTTCCACATTACATTGAGGTCACCCTGGTTTTGCCCCACATTTGTCCCGGGATAAACGGATGCTGTTATAACCGGGGATAAATGCAAGGTATTGTGTCACGAGCAGCCCCATAGCTAAGGAGTTTTTTTGGGGGGGGCCACCAGCCAATTAAATCAAAGTTAATTAAATTAACTTTCATTTAATTGGTGGAATTCCTAAGGCAGTCCCAGCTGCAACCAAGGGCCTCCAGGCGAGAAGGACACGCAGGCGGGGTCCTTTGGTGGCGGAAAGTGCCGTCCAGTCACAGCTGCCTTAGGGCGACCCCCTGGTGGGGTTTCCCAGGCAAGAGATGTCTAGAGGTGGCTTTGCCCATGCTGGTCTCTGCGTCATGACTCCAGGGCATCCCTAGGCCCTCAAATGGCTCCAGCTGGACAAGCTGAAACCCTCCTCTCTCCTGGTGCCCCACGCTCTTGGTCCCAATCTGGTCCCTCCCAGGCGCCTGAGACTGTGCGTAACCACTGGCGACTCCCAGTGCACATCTGCATCCCAATTGGGTCCCCCCTGGGTGCCTGAGACTGTGCGTAACTGCCAGCGACTCCCAGCACACATCTGTGTCCCAGGAGTCCAGAGACAAGCCACGCCTGGGTTTTGCCTGGCTGTGCGCACAAGGGTCCCCTTTTGGAGAGGCGGGGAGGGACCGAGCTCTCTTCTCGGTGCTGCGCAGACGCTCCCCCCCCCACCGGCCTTTGTGTTGCAGCTGCAGAGCTGGGGGCACCCAAGAGGAGCGCTGTGTGCCTACCTCCTTTGGCCGGCCTCCAGCAGCAACCCATGATGGCACAAAACGGGACGGTCGGCCTCGCGGCTGGGCAGAGGTGGGGAGCAGGTAGACCGCCGGGAGGGTGTCTTGGAGAGGGGCCCGTAAAAACCGGGGGGGGCGTGGGTTCCGCGGTAGCTATGGGCCTGGTCACGAGTTGAACTCTGATAAAACCAGAGATGAGATACAAGTGCGGAAAGGACCTCCTTGAATAAACTTGGGGCAGATGCACATACTCAGCCAAACCTACAATACAGAGCTGGTGTGAAGGTAAAATTAGTAGAGTGACCAACCCCGTCTCACTCTTGCAGGAAGAGTGAGATGGGGAAAAGTACTAAACTATTTAATTTACATATTCAGAGTACTTTTCATACATCTCAGTAATGGTTAAAATTGTTTTCAGCCTTTCACTAGTACCTAATATGTTTAAACCTTTGTTTTCTGAATGCAAGAAGAGAAAATCATTTTAATGAAATTCTGTATTCACAGGACTGGACTGATGATATGAAAAATGAGCTGGGGAAAACAAAGAGAAATAAAGAGAACATTCTGAAATTATATGATGGAATGTACCAGAACTTGGGAAATGTACATGCTTCAGGTCTTGGCTTATTCCGAAAACGATTTATTGAGGTATGTATGGGTATCACGTCTCAGGAGCTGAATATCGCTGATCTATAGCAGGAGACCGCAATCTTAAAAAAAGAAGTTAAAAAAACAAACAAAAAGAAAAGATAGGAATGCAGAGAAAGAAGGGGAGGGGAATTGTTCATATACAAAGAACATTTTAAAACATTCACAGACATGTGAAATCAGTAATATTTTATATTTAAAGAGTTAATAACATAGGTATTTAAAATATTAATAACATATAAAGCATATATGTATCAGATATAGGATAAATAAAACGGTTTCTATTATAACAATTACATTGACTCTTAAGAGGTTTTATATGATGTTTTAAACTATATCTGTAATACTATGAGCAGTAGTACATAAAATAATATATTTCTTTTTGCATATTAAGAAATTATAATAGTCTAAAATAGTAGTACTAATACTGAGCAAATATAATATTAATAATAAAACTAATATTAAACAGTATGAAGATACATGCTGCAGACACTGCAGTTGGTAGAATCAAACGTATTCCCCCCAGTTTTAGTTCACTGATGTTACTGTAGTAGTCTGGGGCAGATTGGCCATTATTGCCAACAGGAGAGGTCCTGCTGGGCTGGTGGCCTAGGAGACCACCTGTCCTGAGCCCCACCCAGCCCCAGTAAGTTTTGCCCCCACCAACCCAGGCCCCATGGCGGGAGGGGATGCGGCAGCTGAGGGGGGGGGTCCCTTTCCAGGGCACCTGCTAGCAGTAGATACTTTTTGCTACAGGGCTGTTATGGTTTGAACTGGCAATTGAACGACACTACTGAGCTGCTGGGAAGAATAATGGCCTACTCGGTCCCCTTCTGTGTAAGCTTTATGCAAGTGTGTGTTAATTATACTTTGTAGTAACAGCCGTGGTTCTGCCAGGTAGATATTTTAGCTGGCCTATTAGACTTTGTATAACTGTGTAACTGTATCATTGTAATTTCAGATACCATGCAAAAAAAGTATAGGTTGAGTTTTTTCAGTTGGCCAGAGGTGGCACTGTGCTCATTCGATTCACTAGTCTAAAACATTTTTTTTTTGCCTATTACATTAACTCCTCTGTTGTAAATCAATTTCTACCTTAGAAATTTGGGAAGGAATTTGACAGTCATTTTGGAAAAAGAGGTTCCAAGCTGCTAGATATGAAAGCCAGTGGATTTAACACCATTGCAGATTCTCTCCTCCTGAAAATGAAGGAATGTCATCAAGAACCTGGGAATCTGAAAGAGTGCTCACCTTGGATGAGTGAATTCAAACCAGAATTCTTGAAGCATGAGCTGGAAATTCCTGGTAAGCTATGCCTATTATTAGTTGCTGTAGATTTTCCGGGATGTGTGGCCGTGGTCTTGGCATTGTAGAACCTGACGTTTCGCCAGTAACTATGACTGGCATCCTCAGAGGTATAAGCACAGAAAGATGGAATACTCTCTGTTTCAAGGTGAGAAGAAAATGGTAGGCAGTAAATTTATATCTACTCCAGAAGGTGGGTAGGGCTGAGTCATTGTCTTGTAGGAGTTCCCCAGGCTGTGCCTAGTCTGTAGATTGCAGACTAACTACTATTTTGATTATTAATTTGCAACATCTGCTTCATATATGCACTCTTTGCAGATCCTCGTTTGCTGCTCTTAACCACGGGACAAATTGTGTTATCTAATGTATTTTCCGTCTCTGATCGTTAAGATTTACTTACTTTTCTTCATACTAGTCTCAACAACTTTGACATTTTTTTTTCTTCTGGTGTCACGATCTAAGCAACTTTTCCACTAATCTTTTTATCATTTTATTGTGTGCTCTTCCTTCTGGCTTTCCTGACTGTCAAAATGCAGTCACTGAGGTAAATGAAGATGTTTGACAGAGCACATTTTATCTAAAACATATTTTAAAAGTCAGTAGATGAATGTTCTGGAAGTCCTAAGGAGAGTTGCCCCATTCCAGGCCTCTTGACTTCAACAGCAGTTTGTAACTCTGCGTAGGCTGGTACTGTTAGTCTGTCCTTTATGTCTTGATCGGTTGGCTCCTGTCAAGAGCACAAAATACAATATTTACTCAAATATAAGACTAAGCTTCCCCCCCCCCAGGTATGCAATCAAAAAGAAAAGAAAGAAGGAAAGGAAAAAAGGGGCCATCTTATATTCAAGTTACACTTCCAGTAATGATTATGGGGGTGTATAACATTTGTTTAGGGGGGGTCTCCCTTTTTAGTAATTATGGTATGCACCTGTGTAGGAAGCTGTTTGCCTGAGGAGATTTCCAGTATGTCTGCCACTATCTTAATCATGTCAGTAACCTGGAGAAGGGGTTACAATTTGCTGTGATAGCTGGGGTTGATAGAGCCATTGTGGGAGAGCCTTTACATCAAGCCGGGTGCCTCACACTAAGGAGCCCACATGCATTCGTCCTGAAACGTTCTACAACAGCAGTAAAATGTAAGAAAAGACCATCACTGGCGTTTTTTTACTAGAGTTGTGTTTTGAGAATATTAATTCACAATTCGTTTAGTCAAAACAACAAAAATTACCTTAATAGTTTCTTAATCAAATAAGCATTCTGAGAGACCACAATTAAACAATGACTTTTTTACCCTCTTAGGTCAGTATGATGGTAAAGGAAAGCCATTGCCAGAATACCATGCAAAAATTGCAGGATTTGATGAAAGGGTATGTTACTATATTAACATGCAGTGTGTGCCTGTCACTTAATATTGTATGAAAGCAAATTGTGTGCAGGTTAACATTTTAAAACTCCAACATCCACACTTAGAAAGGATCTGTCTGATCATGTTCACATAATCATAATTATAACCTCTTCATTAAAATATTTTCTAACTCTGGTGCTTATAGGCAGACCTTAATGTTTTGTAAAATGATACACATATAGAGTATTATTTTCTGCATTCTTACATCCATGCAGAAATGCAGGCTAATTCCTATACAAAAGTATTTTCTTGTCCATTCTATGTCCAATCTGTGCTTTTCTTTTCCTCTGTTTCATCCAAGATAAAAGTCATGCTATCCATCCGGAAACCAAAGCGTATAATTATCAGAGGCAGTGATGAGCGGGAGTATCCCTTCCTTGTGAAAGGAGGAGAAGATCTCCGGCAAGACCAGCGTATTGAGCAGCTCTTTGATGTCATGAATACTGTCCTTTTGCAGGATGCGGCTTGCAGCCAAAGAAGCATGCAGCTAAAGACTTACCAAGTCATACCAATGACCACTAGGTAGGCACTTGCTGATCTGTTATATGGCACGTATATACCAACCAGTGTTCCCTCCAAGCTGAGTTCGTGTGAGCTAGCTCACAGTTTTTAAGCCTCTGGCTCATGCATTTTTGTCTCAGCTCAGGAAGAATGGCTCCAGAGCAAACTGATTGATGCAGGAGCCAAAGGGCTCGCTCACAACTTTAATGCCAGTAGCTCACAAAGTGGATTTTTTGCTCACAAGATTCCATAGCTTAGAAGGAGCATTGACACCAACCCTTGTTGCTGAACTAGTAAGAGAATTAGCAGGAGAAATGGTGGTTAGAGTGTTGGGACTTGAGGCTTGAGAGGATTTAGGTTCAGATCCCTACCCATCTGTGAAGCATACCAGGTAAACTTGGACCAGCTATTCTGTAACCCTAACGGCACTGTTGTGAGGATAAAATGGCAAATGATGTAGTTTGCCTCGAGCTCCTTTGAAGAATGATGGCGTGGAACTATAATTGATTGGCCTTGAGAGCTGACATGGTGTCGTGGTTTACTTGTCAAAGGGAGTCAAAGGGTCAAATCCTCACTCTGCCATGGAAGCTTGCTGGGCCAGTCACACACTCTCAGCCTAACCTACCTCACAGGGCTGTTGTGAGGATAAAATGGAGAAGGGGAGAATGTTGGAAGCCACTTTGGGTCCCCATTGAGGTGAAAAGTCGGGGTATAAATGAAGTAAATGTTGCAGATCTATAAAACATAATCACCAGACAAAAAAATAAAGTATCTTTATAATGTTACTGAACACCCATGATTAAAAAACATAATTTTAATATTTAGTGACATTATTAATATAGAGCAGAGTTTCATTAAAAAACCAAATTTTAAAGTTGCTTTTTGCGAAACTTTCTTCTGAGTAATGGTTTTAAAGCAGTGAGGTAGATGTCTGAGGAAAGAGCTGGCAGTCACAGGGAGAGGTGCAAGTTCTTTCTTGAGTGTCTCCTGTACAAGCCTTGACTGCTGCCCCCACACAGCTTGACTGGGCCTGATTTACCAGTTAGGCTGTCCATATCTGCATTTAAAAAATCTGTACACGACATGCAAAGGAAGGTTCACTGCTTGGATCCCCTCACAGTAATGAGCCGGCTGCATCATATGGTAACCCCCAAGTTATCATACCAGTTCTTGAATAAAAGAGAAGGATTGTTGTTTCAGGCCTTAGCTCTCAATTACTTTTTGTTTCCTCTTCATTTATAACATTCCTATTGCTATTTTAATATCATTGAACAAAACGGCAAAAAGGATATAAGGCTTTATTCCCCAGTCTGTCCTTGTTTGTATTTTTTACCCTTTTGGGAGCAACCTGCATGTCACTTTATTTATTTATTTATTTATTTATTTTGATTTATCAGCTGCCCTTCCCTACGAGCAGGGCTCAGGGTGGCTTACATCAAAGATAAATACAATATAATTGAATTAAAAGAGAATTAAAATACTTAAAAACAGTAGAAAAATGGTACTAAATTATCCTACCAACCATCCTGTTCTATAGGCTTGCCAAGCCCCCGGTGGGGACGGGTAAATTCCGTTACCCGCTGCCAGCGGATCGAGCCCCGGGGGGAACTCCACCCCCTGCCGGAGGGCGTCCCCAGCTTGATGATGTCACCCGGAGGTGACATCATCACGCTGGCCACATTGTGGGGGGGGCACTGTGAATCGAGGGAAAACTCTATGGTTTTCCCTCGAGTCACGGTGCCCCGCCCCCAACGTGGGCGACTCGATGACGTCACTTCCTGTGATGTCATCGTCGCATGTGCAGGGAGACTCCCGACGGAGCCAGGAATCCCCCCGCTTTGCAGGTAAGTCAACTTGGCAACCCTACTGCTCTACCACAAGGATTTTCCTGTTAGACTTGCTTGTGAATTCTGTGTATGGAGTAAGGTTCCCAGCCACATGGGGGCCAAATTTGGATTGGGACCACAGTGCATGAGAAGAAGGGAATTTAAGCCCTCCCCCCCGCATTTTCCAGACCTGACTGCTCTGCTGGGGAAACTTGCATGTACTGATGGCTACACATAGGTTTCCCCAGTGGAGCAAACAAAGCTTTCCATGTGGTTTCAGGTTGGGAAATCTTAATGGAGGGGGAAGGCCTAAGCTGCCCTCTCCTTGCTTGCTGAGGTCCTGATCTGGTTTGGGCTCCTGCGTGTCTGGGAGTGGAGTTCCCAGCACAGAACTTGTAAGGCACATTTGCTTGAAAGTCCTCGTGGCAGACCCAGGGAGGATGCAAAGGTTAACATCACCTATAGCTAGTCCCATTGTCAAGCATATCATCTTTTGTTATCTCCCTGTCACCAATCTACTTTGGGTATGTTTTTTTTCAGGCTAGGGCTGATTGAATGGCTTGGGAATACCTGTACACTAAAGGAATTTCTTCTACAAAATATGTCTGAGCAGGAAAAAAATGATTATAACAGGTAATGGAGACATTTATTTGGCTATATTTCTGGGCTATTAGTGACATTCTTTAGAAGTATGTTAAGAACTGTGACAGTTGGCTATCATTACTTTTAATGTAGCAGTACCCAAAGGAATGAACGGTTCACATTAATCTGCAGAAGTCAAAGTACTTCCTTCCCTAGATTAATAATTGGCAGCTGTTTGTATAAAGTGCGCCATTTCACCTTTAACCCATATTTCTGCCTACTTGTCTAAATAAAGGGCTTGTTATCGTCTGTGGCTTCATCATCACCATTTTCTTATCAGCAGATTGATTTTTACAAGCAAGGGATTTTGATTTTAGTTTGAATATGCAGGAAGTGAACTTCATGCTCAGCATTGTAAACTTATCAGTTGAAGTGGACAGTAATTTCCTGATTAGAGGCAAGGACGGTCTCTCCGAAGCCATCACGCTATGAAAACCAACTCTGAGCCATTCTCTATCATGAGAGGGTTTTGTGCATTCTTTTGTAAATATGGCAAGGCTGAAAGTCGCCCTAATTTTATTAATAGGCATTGTACAACCATAATCTTGTGTGAATGCTGGACTTAAGAAAGTTGTTCCTGTCCACGTCTCAGGGTCTGTTAATCAGACCTTAATTCTTCTCCATATTAAATGTACAATATAATACATTTGATAGCTTACTTCACTGTTTGGTTTGACCTCATAGCCCACTGCCAGCAGCTCTATAATGTATTGGAAAAAAGATTCCATTAAACATTTATTAGCAGTGCCTTCTGCTTTTGAGTTCACACAGGAGGTTATTAAATATATTCTATTTTTTATTTTAGCCCTATGTATTTATTAGCAATATTTTTTATTTATTAGCCCTATGTATTTATTAGCCAGTTTGGTGTAGTGGTTACGTGCGCGGACTCTAATCTGGGAGAACCGGGTTTGATTCCGCACTCCTCCACCTTGCACCTGCTGATGTGACCTTGGGTCAGTCACAAGCTCTGGCACAGCTGTCCTTGAAAAAGAGCCGTTTGTGTCAGAGTTCTCTCAGCCCCATCTACCTCACAGGGTGTCTGTTGTGGGGAGGGGAAGGGAAAGGTCTTTGTAAGCCGCTCTGAGACTCCAAGTGAAGGGCGGGGTATAAATCCAATCTCCTCTTCTTCTTCTTCTTCTTCTTCTTCTTCTTCTTCTTCTTCTTCTTCTTCTTCTTCTTCTTCTTCTTCTTCTTCTTATAACAGTAATAATATGTTATAAAGAATGTGATATTTAAATGCTGCTCACTGATCCAAGCATCAGTAATAATATGTTATAAAGAATGTGATATTATGTAAATGCTCACTGATCCAAGCATGCCTATTTTGAAGCACCACTGGTTATTGCTATTGTTGTTGTTAGTCCTTTCTTCATCATTAACTGTTCATTTCTTTTTTTAAAAAACATAAACAGCAAAAATGAACATGTGCTAACTGCAGAATAGCTTGTTTTCCAAATGGCTATTTAAAGGTTGCTGTGCTTTTTCTCTGCCATCTGGAAAGCAGTTTTAATTTTGAGTGATCTCCAGCCCTCACCTGGAGATTGGACACATTTTACCTCAGAACAGCAAACTGTTTAGAATGTTAGAGGCAAAAGCCAATCAAGTCACATGTGCAAACGACCTCTGTGTTCCGAGGCAAAGGCAAATGAGGCGGCATATGCAAATAATCTCTGTGTTCTGACTGGCTATGAGGGGGAGAAGAACAGCAAACTGTTTAGAATTTTGGAGGCAAGACGCAAGCAATGCAGCCAGTGGATATGGACAGATTCTGAGTGACACACCAGGGCACCAACCAATTCCAGAGCGTATGGAATGTTCTAGAGAAGTGCCTCTACCATTCGGCTTTTATATATAAGGGAGATGTGAGCTGTGCTGGCAAGAACTGGAGCATCACACCCGCAGAAACTAAGGCAGCTGCTTTAGCAGTGCATTGCTGCCAAGACCAGTGTTCCCTCTAAGCTGAGTTAGTGTGAGCTAGCTCACAGTTTTTAAGCCTCCAGCTCACAACTTTTTGTCTTCACTCAGGAAGGAGGGCTCCAGAGCAAGCTAATTTATGCAGCAGCCAAATCGCTCGCTCACAACTTGAATGCCAGTTGCTCACAAAGTAGAATTTTTGCT
This sequence comes from Gekko japonicus, assembly GCF_001447785.1. Lineage (NCBI taxonomy): Eukaryota > Metazoa > Chordata > Lepidosauria > Squamata > Gekkonidae > Gekko > Gekko japonicus. The sequence continues at coordinate 1,049,512 of NW_015175365.1, read as the reverse complement.
CACAAGACTCCACAGCTTAGAGGAAGCACTGGCCAAGACCTGTGACTGTCAGAGGTGAAAGGAGTAAGCTGTAGTATGCTTGTGTTTGCATCTGAATGAAACCATCACTGCTCACTACCATCTGGTTTTATTTTTCTGGGGTTTTGTTTTGTTTTTTTATTGCATTATATGTTGTCCTCCTTAGGACTCCCTTTGGTATGGGAGAGAGGTGGGGTATAAATATCTTCACAATAATCACTAAAATATATAATGGTCATGTGTATGTTATGCAGTGGTACAAATTGAGTGTTTGTTCAGTTCTGTAAGAGCTACTTTGCAACTTTTAAAGGGATTGGGAAATGAGTTTGTAAAAAATCTGCAATAAGTGCCTTTGTTCAAAGGGTGTCTCCCTGAGGATGAAAGTAACTGTACTTGCATGCTCCATGCAAAGGCTTAGTCTGTTTGAAGAAGTAAAGTTCAAAGGTTGCTTAATGTGGGATCAGTGGGATTCTGTAAGTCAGGAACTTGTGCAAATGACATGGCAGTCCCAGGGGCAAGAGAGGGAGCAAGGGGTGTGGGGAGGATAGACCACAGGCACTTAGCGGGAGGAAAATAGGTCACAGCTTTTATTGGCTACAATCATAGGAACATCTGGTGCAGCATCGAGCCCAGACCCAGCATCAGGCAACCTGCCTGCCAGCCAGTGACATCAGCCCTCACCCAGCCCACCCGTTGGACAAAAATCATGCAGGATGACAAGTCCTGGGGTTCCACGTGGGTGTTGAGCCATTGCCCTTGCCACCTGAGGGCTACAGCAGGGCAACAGGCCCCAAGCTGGGCATGCCACTGGATGGCCTACCCCCCAAGACCCCTTACCAAAGGAAGAGAAGGCATGCAGGCTCAGCCTCCTCCCAAGACTGGATCCAGTCCAATGCCCAAACTGTCTATAAAAGCTGTGACAGGAGTATACTGCACACTAAGCCCTACCACCACACAATGACAAACCGGAGGGAGGGTGGGTGGCGACGCCTGCACAGACTGAGTGGCCTGGTCCCCAGAGGTGGCTCCTTAAATCTTCTGGAAGTGGACCCCAGTGAAGCCTTGGGCCTCCTCATCCACCTGGGGGATCTCTGCCCCCCACCCAACTGGCCTGTTGCTGATTGGCTCCTGTCTTGGAACCAGACATGATCGTCGCTGCCTGTGAGCTGTCATCAGGGAGCTAGGTACCAACACCCTCCCCTACCTCACTCCAAGCCCCCTGGCCACAAAAGCAGCCTGAGGTGAGTCCGGGGTTGTCAGTTCTGTCAGTTTGCTACAAATAAGTATCCCTCTCCTTAAGGCAAAGTACTAGACTCTGTATTTCTTAGGACCTTATTTTGTGAAACTCTTGAAAACCACTATTTTTCCTAGAAACACTGGGAGAAGTGATTGGACAGAGTGATCTTTCATGTATCACCTTGGTGCTAACAAGATGGATGCCATCATGCTGTTTTCAGATAATGTAGTAAACTGATTGAAGATTGTTACAATTTTTGCCTCTTTGCATAGCTCCAAAGGTCCTCGTGCTGATTACAATGAGTGGCTCTCCAAGATGGGGGACAGGAATGCAGGACTTGTAAACTATGTATCTATGTACAAGTAAGTTTTAAAATTAAACGTTATTCGTTTATAATATGTATTATGTTACTGTACTACTAGAATACTTAAGAACATAAGAGAAGCCAGTGTTGGATCAGGCCAATGGCCCGTCTAGTCCAACACTCTGTCACACAGTGGCCAAAAGTACCAGGTGCCATCAGGAGGTCCAGCAGTGGGGCCAGGACTAGAAGCCCTCCCACTGTTGCCCCCCCCCAGGCATCAAGAATACAGTGCATCACTTGCCCCAGCCTGAGAGTTCCTATCTATACCTTGTGGCTAATAGCCCCACTGATGGACCTCTGTTCCATATGTTTATCTAATTCCCTCTTGAAGCCGTCCATGCTTGTAGCCGCCACCACCTCCTGTGGCGGTGAATTCCATGCGTTAATCACTCTTTGAGTGAAGAAGTACTTCCTTTTATCTGTTCTAACCGGACCGCTCAGCAATTTCATTGATTGCCCATGAGTTCTTGTATTGTGAGAAAGGGAGAAAAGTACAGTATTTTTCGGACCATAAGACGCACTTTCCCCACCCCCAAAAAAGTGGGGGGGGAGTGTGTGCATCTTATGGTGCGAATACTGCCTTCTCCCCCCCCCAAGCCCACGGAGCCCATGGGAAGGCTTGAACTTACATTTTAAACAGCACGTTCTCAGGTCCATTAAGCACATAAAAAACGAAAGTAAACCAAGCTCCAAGAGGACCCAACCAAATCACACAGAAATTAAGGGAAGAGCAGACTGTTCCATTGGGAGGGGGGGAAGAAGGCTGAACCTCTTTTGCCCCAGGGGTTCATAGGAAGCAGCTGGTCTGTTCTGAAGCACAGTGCTGGGGGGGGGGGGGGTGGGGCTTCTCCATACCACACCCCT
>NW_015175365.1:1026264-1046637 GCF_001447785.1 Gekko japonicus | reverse complement strand
TCACACACTGTCTCGATGTTTTCAGTGAGTTATTGACTACAACTCCAAGATCTCTCTCTTGGTCAGTCTGCCATTTTGGACCCCATCAATGTGTATTTATAGTTAGGATTTTTTGCTCCAATGTACATCACTTTGTACTTGGCCACATTGAACCTCATTTGCCACGTTGACGCCCACTCGCCCATCCTTGACAGATCCCTTTGGAGTGCCTCACAATCCTCTCTGGTTCTCACCGCCCTGAACAACTTTGTGTCATCTGCAAATTTAGCCACTTCACTGCTTACTCCTAACTTCAAATCATTAATAAACAAGTTAAAAAGCATTGGACTGAGTACTGATCCCTGGGTACGCCACTACTTACCACCCTCCACTGAGAAAATTGCCGTTTATACTCTCTGTTTCATTGAGAGTGTCTAGAAACTCAATCTCTTTTTCCCGACTTGAACACATATTGACCCAATCATTGTGTGGGTAGTTAAAATCACCTATTACAACAGTTATTTCGTCTAGCCGCTATCTTACTAGGAATTTTCCATGTAGCACAAAGGCAACACCTCATGCACAATGGTGAGACCTCATTTGGAATACTGTGTGCAATTCTGGTCACCACACCTTAAAAAGGATATTATAGCTTTGGAAAAAGTGCAGAAAAGGGCAACTCGAATGATAAAAGGGTTGGAACACTTTCCCTATGAGGAAAGGTTAAGGCGCTTAGGGCTCTTTAGCTTGGAGAAACGACGACTGAGGGGTGACATGATTGAGGTTTATAAGATTATGCATGGGAAAGAGCAGGTAGAGAAAGAGGTACTTTTCTCCCTTTCTCACAATACAAGAACTCGTGGGCACTCCATGAAATTGCTGAGCGGTCGGGTTAGAATGGATAAAAGGAAGTACTTCTTCACCCAAAGAGTGATTAACACTTGGAATTCACTGCCACAGGAAGTGGTGGCGGCTACAAGCATGGACGGCTTCAAGAGGGAATTAGATAAGCATATGGAGCAGAGGTCCATCAGTGGCTATTAGCCACAAGGTATAGATAGGGACTCTGGGGGAAGTGATGCTCTGTCATCTTGGTGCTTGGGGGGGTCAACAGTGGGATGGCTTCTAATGTCCTGGCCCCACTGGTAGACCTCCTGATGGCACTGGTATTTCTGGCCACTGTGTGATACAGAGTGTTGGACTGGATGGGCCTTTGGCCTGAGCCAACATTGGCATCTCTTATGTTCTTATGAATAATAAAGATCGGTTTTCAAAATAAAGTTTTACATATAGACTAATAAACAAGAATATTAAAGGGCTGCTAAATAAATTTAAGCAAGCCCAATCTGTCAGATCTTTCACATTTCATTAAATTAAAAGTTAATTTTGCTGCCAGTGCTTCATCCCACACTATCTTATATCAGGATTCAACACAGGCTTGTTTTTGTTTTCTATTTCCTAGCAATTTCTACTCTTGTAGGAATGATGAGGGAGACTGTATGATTTTTGTGTAACAGTTTTTTATTTTGTGTTTGAAATAGCCATAATAAGCACAGATATAAATCTGGGATGACATTCTGCCTTGTTGTCCTGTTGATGTCTTCATACATCTGAAGCTCCCCAGGCTGTAAATAATTAGTTACCCATCACATATAATAACAATAATAATAATAATATGTTCCTGGCACTTGGCAGCTCCTCCAGCAATAAAGGTAAGTAGTGGCTGAAATACATTTCTGACATGCCATGATTCCGAAGAAGAGCACAGCTACTGTGGCTGTGAAGGGACAGGACTTTCCCAGCCAGAATCACTAGACCAATCCAAAGCCAGGAAAGAAGAGCTGCCCAGGAAAGATTCCTCTGGTTTTTTTGAGCCGCAGGGCACCAATTTTCTTACCTGGTGCCACGGAGAGTCTGGTTGAGTTGCTGCCTTCTGGCATAGAGCCACAGCAGATGCTTTGCCACCTGGAATTTATTCATTTATTTATTTATTGGATATATATCCCGCCCTCCCCGAAGGCTCAGGGCGGCTAACAAAGAGGCACAAGTGCCAAAGTTAAAACAGATAAAAACAGAATAAAACAATACAATACAAAACACTAAAGTGTCGGTGCTCTAGATGTCACAGAATCAATAGTTGCAAGATGGGGGTCTGGTAAAAGTTATTAATTCCAGGCCAACAGCGTACCTCCTAGCAGCACAACCATCCTGTCTTCATCCAGGGACGTCTTGCACCCCATTTAATATCCGCACAATTGGTGGTTGAGGTGCAATAATGGGGGGTAGCAATGATGGAATAGTGGTGGCGGCGGCTCCTACTCAAAAGCTTGGCGGAAGAGCTCCATCTTGCAGCCCCTGTGGAACTGCGCAAGGTCCCGCAGGGCCGGGATCTCCTCCAGGAGCTCGTTCCACCAGGTAGGAGCCGCCACCAAAAACGCCCTGGCCCTGGTGACAGCAAATTTGATATTCCTGGGGCCTGGGATTACCAAGAGATTTTGACTCCCCGACCGTAGTGCCCTTGGGGGAACAACTTGTCCTATCCTTTTCAAGTGTCAGCAGTTCAGCACTGATGGCCTCTCTCTCTCCTCTCCCCTCCTTTCTTCGAACTGACAAATAGAAGCCAGTCAGGTTCAAAAGCAACTTTTCCAAGTCACAAGAATTCTTCAGGATGCTTGATAAGAAAGTCTTCTTTAATCGGAATGATATAAAGTCCTGTACTCCACTCAGTTGTTATAAACTGACCAGAGAAGATAGAACCTTGGTAACTGTGAAGTCTGTGTGCTCCCTTCTCACATAGAGGCCATCAGATAAATCCAGTTTGTCACATAGGGTTGGCAGTTGCCTGGAGAAGAATGTTCTGTCCTTTTAAAAAGGTAAAGGTTCCCTTGCTCGAAAGGCAGTCGAATCCGACTCTAGGGTTGCGGTGCTCATCTCCGTTTCAAAGCCGAAGAGCCAGCGCTGTCCGAAGACGTTTCAGTGGTCATGTGGCCGGCATGACTAAACACCAAGGCTCACAGAACGCTGTTACCTTCCCACCAAAGTGGTACCTATTTATCTACTTGCAATTTCTTGCTTTCAAACTGCTAGGTTGGCAGGAGCTGGAACTAGAGATGGGAGCTCACTCCATCATGCGGCACCCAGGTCTCAAACTGCTGCACTACTGACCTTCCACAGCCTGCAGTTCAGTGTCTTAACCACTTGAGCCACCGCAGCTCCATTTAGTCCTTTTAGTAGAGGCTTAATGGGTTATTTGCCACATGATGTGACTTACCTTCATGCCAGGAAAAACTTTAACTGTCCATTTCCACATTATAAGCATGTGTTAAAGGGACAGGCCATTTTTCTCCCGGCCTGTTTGCAACCCTGTGTGGGCATCTTAAACAGTTTGAGGGTTTTTAAAATTTCAAATGTAGGTGTCTTGACAAATTTGAGGGTTTTTTAAATTTCAAATGTAGGTGTCTTGACAAATTGTATTTAGTTGGTCTCAGCACACTCCATCAGAAGACGATGGGGGATATACAAGCATGCCAAGTTAACCATGTTTATACCTGTTATTAACAAAGCCTGAAAGGTTTGAAATTGGGTATGTTTTCCCCCTTGCCTTGGGAAAGATAGGTTTGTGGGCTGCACTATTCAACTGGAATAACTGAGTTTATGCTGAGATTATTTTAAGAACAGATGTAATATCACACTGCTTGGCATACAGGATGATCATATTCAGTAAAGGTGCTGGATGGAGATGGGGAGCAAAGGTGTGGACATCCCCAGAGTCTTGGCGCTGCATCTTTTAGTGCAAGTAACCCATAGTCTTAGTAGTGGATAAATGCAATGTATTAGTTAGAGAATTGGACTAAGTTAAAAGGGATGACCTTGAGATAATCTCATTCAATCTTAAAGGGGAATTGTGAAGATAAACGGAGAGAGTTTATCCATGGAGGAAAGGGTGGTATAAACATTTGATAGATGAAAAGTTCCCTGATCAAATGCAGACCCTGGCCCTGTAATGTTTGCATGCATCCACAGTGTAAGGATTGGGTTACGCTTCTCTTTAAAGAGGAGTCCATACTCCTGCTCCTTTCTCTTTGGTCTGGTTTATGTGCAGTGGCTGCTCTAAATTGCTTCATCTGGCAAGTTGTTTTGTATGCTCAGCTTTCCCCATGCCCCTGCAGATGTCCAAGAAAGAAACATATATTGAACAGTTATATAGAAAGGAATAATACCACAGTTGTTAAAATGTTTTTGAGAATATTTGTGAACCTGAATTGACTGTGCTAAAGTGTCTTCATATTGAAGGAAAAGAACAAAGTTTCATAAAAAGAATAGAAAACTGCTAATAATGAGGTAGAGGACGGTTTACTAGATCAGTGGTCTCGAACACGTGGGTCGGTAGTAGAGATGTTTTGAAATTTTGAAGTCTTGGGGGAAGACGAGAGTTGCAGACTGTATTCTTATACAGAGCATATCATTGACATTAAATAAATGCTGGAGATAAGATATATTATTCTTTATGCAGCACCATCATGGTGCTTTACAGCATAAGCTTGTAAATCCAAAGCTAGACATGGAGTGAAAACAGAGAGGCATTTCAAAGGGCTATTTGGGATAGATGGAAGGGGGGTGCCTTTGGTGCCGGTCCAGACAGTAAGGAGCCTGGGAGTAACACTGGATGCTGTTCATTCCGTGGAGGCCCAGGTTGCTGCAGTTGCCAGATTTGCATTTTTCCATCTTAGGCAGATTAGGTTACTGAAGCCCTATCTCTCCCCCCAAGACTTAGCTACAGTGACCCATGCAGTGGTCACTTCCAGGCTTGATTACTGCAATTACTATGAAGGCTTGCCCTTGAGGCTGACCCGGAAATTGCAACTGGTGCAACATGCGGTGGCGCGCCTGCTGACATTGACGCCTGTGTGGGCTCACATTCGGCATGTGCTCTGCCAACGGCACTGGTTACCAGTTGAGTACTGGATTAGCTTCAAGGTGTTGGTAATAACCTTCAAAGCTTTACACAGCCTGGGACCAACATATCTAAGGGATTGCCTTTTCCTGTATATGCCTCGAAGAGCATTACGCTCTAAGGGTCAACATATTCTGGTGGTTCCTAACCCAAGGAACGTCTGTCTTGCCTCAAGCAGGGCTTTTTCTGCCCTGGCCCCTGCCTGGTGGAACATGCTCCCCATTGAGATCAGGGCCCTGCAGGATCTCCTTCAATTCCGCAGGATCTGCAAGATGGAGCTGTTCCACCAGGCCTTTGGCTGAGGCAGCGGGTGTCCACCTATGCCCCCTCCCCCGAGGTTGCTGTCACCCACCCACTGGTAACTGGCCATTATTTCATCTGGGCCAGAATCTTTCATAGCCAGCTGATTTTGTTGTTGTTGTTAAGCTGCAACCACTGATTTTAATGTTTATACTGTGTTTTAAATTTTAATTGTATTTATTGTAATATGATGTTACCCACCCTGAGCCCGTTCTAGGGATTTGAGGGATATAAATACAATAAATAAATAAATGTAAACTAAGACCAAAACATGATCTGCATTTTATTATTGATTTTTTTTCTGCTTTAAACAATTCTGTTATGTTCCTAATTATTAATATTTTGTCTGCTTCCAGAAAAGCTAGTCGTATAGAGACAGTGACATCTTTCCAACAACGGGAAAACCTTGTGCCTGAAGACCTGCTAAGGTAAGTGTACTCTTTATAAACTACAGGCTCTGAAATACTAGGGACTATGGTTACTATGTGTATGAGTTACATTTGAAGGTGGCAAAGGACCACAGCCCCTCTGCAGACATCGTTATTTATATCCCCCTCCTTCACATCCATTCCCTGCCTTTTCATGCTCCCAGGCCAGTTCTTGGCTTGTGCAGGTTGAAACTCTGATGATCAGGCTTTGCCACTCTGATCTCTTCTTCTCCACTTCTATTATCTTCTTACGCATTTTGCCATGTGTCTGGAAAGGTAAGGGGGGAAGGTAGTTCTTTATCTGGAGTGTATTATTTTTGACTGCCGAGGAAATGGCATTTATGGAATATAGGGCTGAAGTGCAACTTCTAATATATACATTTTGCTTCTCTTAAGGAGGGCGTTTGTTAAGATGAGCACAACTCCAGAGGCCTTTCTGTCTCTGCGATCCCATTTTGCCAGCTCTCATGCATTGATGTGTATCAGCCACTGGATTCTTGGTATTGGAGATAGGCATTTGTCCAACTTCATGGTCAACATGGAGACGGGTGGCATGGTGGGAATAGACTTTGGACATGCATTTGGTTCCGCTACACAGGTATTCTTCCTGCCTATGTACATTTTCTGCTATTTACTTCATACAAGTTTAAATGTTATGGGGAATTAATAATGTGCTTGTTTATTGATATCTCCAAATTCTTCCTTGTTCCTTTTTTGGATCCCTTTTCGCTGGTCAAGCTGTCAGTGTAAACAGGGGTCATTTCGTAGAAAAAGAGCTGCAGGAGCTCATTAGCATATGCCACACCCCCTGCATCACCAGAAGTGATGTCAGAAAGGGGAAGCAAAAGGGGGGGAGGCATCTTCAAAAGCCTCCCTTCTCCCAGCCAGCCTGCCAAGGTAGACTGGGGGGGGGGAAACGAAGAGAGAAGGGGTTTAAAGTTTAAAACCCTTTCTCTCTTTCCATTATATTCTATGGGTCATAGAATACAATGGAAAGATCTTTAAACTTTAAACCCCTTCTCTCTTCGTTTCCCCTCCCCCAGTCTACCTTGGCAGGCTGGCTGGGAGAAGGGAGGCTTTTGAAGATGCCTCCCCTTCTCTCTTTCCATTATATTTTATGGGCCATAGAATACAATGGAAAGATCTTTAAACATTAAACCCCTTCACTCTTCGCTTCCCCCCACCCAGCCAAGGTGTGGGGGAGAAGCGAAGAGAGAAAGAGTTTAAAGTTTAAAGATCTTTCCATTGTATTCTATGGCCCATAGAATATAGTGGAAAGAGAGAAGGGGTTTAAAGTTTAGAGAAGGAGCGTGGGGTCAGGGTTGGGCAGCTGGGGGCGGGGCTTGCCACCACTGCCATTTCTGCCCTCTCCTGGGCTGCCAGAGCGGTGCTCCAGTGCGCTCCAGGCCCAACGGACCCCTGAGTGTAAAGCATTTAAAATTCAGCTGCCCATCTGGAATATTCCTGCTGTTAGTGAAACAAACCCTCATTAGGAGTGCTGAAAATTGGGAAAACTCAAAATTGCACTCGCATATGGAAATTTGTAATGGTTGTATAAATCAATCAAAATTAATAAATGGTATCACTGCACAAATAAAAACTGAGTTGGTGAGAATAACAGTTTGTCTTTAAGCCACGGCAGCTGTTAACAACAGAATGGAATAACGTTTGAAGAACTGCTTGGATTAGTGAAGGAAACCAGATGGAAGTGTTCTGCAGTGACAGAAAGTGGGATAGGAAAAATTGAATAACATATGCCAATGTTTATTCTCTAGAAGCCGTTTTCCTTCAATATTCCCTTGAATTCAGGCTATTGATCATTATTAAGTTCTTAGTCTGGGGGACAGCAAAAGTAGATAAGCTACTGTGTTATTTATTTCTTTATAGCTTTTATTTTAAATGTATTTTAACTTTTCCTTGTGCAGTTTCTGCCTGTGCCAGAGCTGATGCCCTTCCGTTTGACGCGCCAGTTCATTAATTTGATGTTGCCTATGAAGGAAACCGGCCTTATTTACAGTGTGATGGTGCATTCCTTAAAAGCCTACCGTGTATATCCAGACCTTCTCATTAATACAATGGATATATTTGTGAAGGAGCCTTCCTTAGATTGGAAAGTAGGTTGTCTTGTCGTCAGTCCTGGTTTATCTGCATAAAGCAAGAGAGATTGGGACATATAAGGAAGACAGGATGGTTACGTGAGGATGTGAAATGTTTTTATTTAGTAATTTGTATGCTTTGTATCTTTCACCAATAGATTCATTGTGGTTGTGGCTGAAAAGCTTTGCATACCTAATGGAGAGAGGAGGGGAGAAATGATGAGCAGGAGACACTATATTCAAGGGAGGAGGGAGCTTTAGGGCTATGAGAGGCAACAGAGAGTGGGGCTGGGTTGGGTCCATCCCTTCTGCGAAAGGAGCAGAGGCTCATGGAACAGCCCTCTGCGGCTTTCCCTTTCCCATTTCAGGCCTCTAAAAAGCTGCCCCTCTTAGGAGACTCTGGGACTGATGGGGGAGGACAGCTAATGGGGGAAGCAACAGGAATCCCTGCCCACACAATTTTGTATGACTGTTTATTCTGTTGGGCAACAATTTCTATTTATTAATTTATTTAGGATATTTCCGTGCTGCCTTTTGAGAGTCCTGCTCAAGGCAGCTTGCAAGTAAAACAATGATCTTCTTCGTGGTCTCTGTGCAGTCCCAACCTCAGACAACTACAAGAGCAAGTTTTGGCACACTTCCTCTGGTTTTGGCGTGCTTCCGTCTCACGCTCTGGGGAGCAGACATCGACTGTGCATGTCTGGAGCAGGGAAGGAAACACCCTCCCACTCAGTTTCTTTTCGACCATTGCCCTGGTCAAACCTACCTCGCTGTATTCCTCCTACTGAGCTACCTTATATGCCTCTTCTTCATTTTGCTTCGTTCTTCTCACCGTCTTTGCTGTTTTCTTCGTCTCCGTCGACAATACCTCTACCCAAAAAACAAAAAGAACTTTCTGTGAGTTTTTTCTCCCTTGTCATTGTCTTCCCCCACCCCCTTCCCCTTGGACCCTGCCGGTGGCGCATGGAAGGGAAGACCCATTTTAAAACATTGCCAAAATTGTGAGGGGAACATCCCTACCACCGATGGACATTCACTGTTTCTTTTCTGCCTGGGTGAGGCTCACAAACCAGATTCCTGCACCCATTGCAGTAATTTTAGAAAACCGGCTTGAAATAATAGAGCTGCGAGACTGAAGCGCCACCTCCTGGAGGCCTCCTTGCGCCCAGTGATGTCCCAGTCCTCAAACTCTAGAGCCTCACCACCTCCCCCAGCTCAGAGGGGAGATTCGGCCAAGTCGGCAACCTCTGTGGCCTTAACGGCCTCAAAGCGTGAGACCGACAAACAGTCCAAAGGGCCTTGTCTCCTGACGTGCCGAAACAGAACAAATCGCACAAGTCGAAGGATTGGTTGGTACCAATGGGCGCAACAGTCCCAAAATCAATCTCAACGGGAGCGTTTTCCTTGATCCCTTTGGGAACGTTACAAATCTCCATCCCGTTCCTCATACCAAGATCAGGACCGTTACTTGCGTCCCTATTCACCATACCAATTGGAAGACTTACTAGTTTTTGGTCCACCAGATGCTCCCATCATCATACAGCTGCCTTCCGCTTCTCCAACAGCTACCATTGCCACCCCTCCTAGGCCCTCGATCAACATGCCAGTGGACCAACCCATGCCAACATCAGCCGCACCAATGAACAAACTTGGCCTCCAGACCTCTGCCTCGGAACCATCAGATGCCGGGTCCAAGGGGTTGGATTCGGAAGATTATTCACTTGGATCACTTCATACTTCCCCGGATTCGGACACAGTTCATTGGGGTTCTTTATCACCCTTGGAGGGGTCCAAGGCTTACCTCGAACTGGTGACTCACATGGCTGCCGCTTTGAACATTCAGCTCACCAGTGACGCCCCAACGGTTATGGATCTAGTCCACAAACTAGTACAATTGGACCTTCTGCCAGCATCCTTACTTCCCATGCTCCCAGTTCACCTAGATGTTCTCCGATAGGCATGGGACAAACCCACTTCTATCCCACCAACATCGAGGTGCCTTGACACTCTCTACCAAGTCCAACCGTCGGACTCGAAATTTCTCTTCTCCCACCCAGCTCAGAATTCCATCATAGTGCACTCTGCCTCTAAATCCAAACAAGCTGAACACCCTGCACCATCAGACCATGAAGGCCGTAAATTGGATACCCCGGGGCGAAAGATGTATGCAGTCACCACTACGACAGCCAAGATCCACAACTACTTAGCGTACTTTTCGGCCTACTTCTTTCATCTGACAAACCAGCTTTCCACTTTGGTTACAGAACTGCCCGAGGCCTCCCAGAAGACTGCTACTACTCTTCTCAACAAATTGTCTAAATTGACAAAACAACAAATCAGTACTGTTCATCATGCAGTATCCTGCTCATTGAAGGCCATGGCTACTTCAGTCGGCCTTAGAAGACACGCTTGGCTATGCTCTACCACCCTACAACCTGGCATAAAATCGAAGGTGGAGGATCTACCTTTTGATGGAGAAGGCCTGTTCCATGCCTCCACGGATGAGACCCTCACTAACATAGATGATAACTGTAAAAGAGCTCGCAGTTTAGGGGCATCACAGTCCTCACAACCACAAACCCCAGATTCAAGACCTGGAAGCCCAGCGGGACCAAATGTTCTCGGTCTCCCCATCAGTCAGACTAGTCGAAACACAAGGCTCCCCTGGCCAAACAACTGTACCACCAGAAGCCGAGAGGCCCTTACTCCAAAAAGGCAACACCTCCTGCAAAACAGTCTCTTTGACTCTCTGGCACAGTCCTCCTCACCCTCCATTGGTTACCCCGTCCTGGGGCACCAGGCTATGCCCTTTCATCGACACCTGGGAATGCATCACCACAGACACCTGGGTCCTCACCATCATTCGCCTAGGATACACCATTAAGTTTCTTTTGACCCCGCACGTCCCTCATTTTGTGGTGATGCCCCCCTCCAGCTTCCTCCAAGAAGTAGTTCAAGGTTTCCTAGCCAAGGGAACCATAGAGCATGTCCCTCAAACTCAACATCATAAAGGATTCTACATCCAATATTTTATTGTCCCAAAATGGGACGGAGGCAAACACCCCATTATGGACCTGTGACAACTCAACCACTACATTCCATACAAAAAATTCCAGATGATTACTCTTCAATCCATCCTCCCCCTGAACCCCAAGGGCACCTGGCTGGCATTTCTCGATCTGCAGGACACCTATTTCCACATCACCATCCATCCATAATATTCTTGTTTCCTGAGATTTACAGTAGGACCCAACCACTACCAATACCAAGTTCTCCCCTTTGGCCTCTCAATGGCACTAAGAGTTTTCACAAAGTGCATGGCAGAGGTTGCTGCTTTCCTCTGACAATGCAGCTGTCATTGTCTAACTGTTTTTCTCTACATCGACGACTGGCTGCTAATCTCCCACTCCCAGCATCAGCTTTGTCGAGATGTGTCCACCATGCTCTGGCTACTAGCATCCTTGGGTCTGCATGAACCTCTCCAAGTCCCACTTGGCTCCTGTCCAGGATCTGCAGTTCATAGGGGCATGGATTTGCACTCCCCTGCAATGTGCTTTCCTCCCAATGGACAGACAAGGAGTCCTTGTCTTTCTGGGACTTGCTAGCGGTGGCTGGAAGAAACTGAGTGGGAGGGGGCATTTCCTCCCCCGCTCCAGACATGCGCAGTCAATGTCTGCTCCCCAGAGCATGAGAAGGAAGCGTGCCAAAACCAGAGGCTAGTTCTTGTAGTTCTCTGAAGTCGGGTTCGAGTGCAGGCGCAGAACTCGTGTGTGACTGCACAAATGACCCCTTGAAGATCATCAGTTACAGGTAAACTACCTGTTTTTTCTTGATGTGGTCATATAATAATTTTAATAATTTTATCTTGTATTTTATATTGATATTGATATTATTGTTTTCTAGTGTTTCTTTATGTAAGCCGCCCTGAGGCTGCCTCGGTGGGGAGGGCGGGGTAAAAGTTAAAGTAATAAATAAATAAATAATATGCTACTGTTTCTGTTGAGCATCTAAGAAATAAGGAAATTACGAATATCACTTTGCACTAACTTTTAATTATAATAAAATATGCTATGCATATCAATCACATTTCTGTATATGGCTTGAAATATCAGGCATATATCATGTGATGAATACTGTGGTTATCCATGAGATTATTCTTCATGGGTTTATATGTGAATCTCTCCCTAGAATTTTGAACTCAAACAGTTGAAAAAAGGTGGAACATGGACTAAAGACATAAATATGGATGAAGTGAATTGGTATCCCCTCCAAAAAGTAAATTTTGCAAGAAGAAAATTAGCTGGTGCCAATCCAGCTGTGATCACCAGGTAAGTCTCTTAAGTACTTTGCATTTTTTAATTTTTTGAACTTTCAAAGAAAAGAACAAGCCATGACCTACAAGGAACTGAAGGTGAGGGGAACGATTTAGCGACTCGCCGCCTTAAAAAACAAATCTTCATACCTTTGTTACAGCACACCATCAGCATACAAATAGTACTGTTCCCCCTGAAACCTTGCTCCTCACCTTTCGTTTCCTTTACCTGTTATGTGGGGAAATCACTGTTTGACCTGTTTCAGGTTCCACCATTTACTGACTTCCTGTCCCACTCCAGCTCTCTTGCACCTTCCCCTTTCCTTTCCTTCCAGGCAGTTTGGACAAAAATGACCTGCATTTTTTCTTGTATCCCTGCAACAAAAAGGGCTGGAGACTTCATTTTTTAAACAAACAAAACCAGGAATTCAGAGGAGCTAAATCTTGAAATGGAAAGAGATTGTGGCTGTAAATCATTATAGTATAATTATCCTATATTGCAATAGGAATTACTAACTTTTTTAATAGCCTGCAAAAAGTCCTGCAGTGGTTTGGTAGGAGAAAAATGGTGGGAGAGTGGTGCCCAAAAGGGACTGGCGGTGGGGCAATGTTGCTGATGTGGGTGGGATTTCTGCAGGGCAGGAAAATGTACACGGCTCCTTCCAGGCAATGCAATAGCATGCATGGACAGCATTCTTTCAAAAAACATCAAACTGCAGCAGATTTGGGGAAGCGTATTGAGGGCTAGGAAAGCCTTGAAAGAGGATGACTGCAGGACAGTGTTGTGTGGAGGTGTCCCCCCCCAAAACAAACAAACAAACAAACAATCCTGTGTGGAAGCAGCCTTAGTTAGGGAAATTCAACTGACACATTTCTCAAATAAACAGTATTTGTTTTTAATGTCTTTTATTAAAGTGATGAATTGCGGCTGGGCCACGAAAAATCATCTGCCTACAGATATTATGTATCTGTAGCACGAGGGAGCAAAGAACATAATATCCGAGCCAAAGAGGCAGAAGATGGTCTTTCAGAAGAAATACAGGTGAAGTGCCTTATAGACCAAGCCACAGACTCAAATATCCTGGGCAGAGTTTGGGAAGGATGGGAGCCCTGGATGTGAAAGATAAAATGCAATCAAAATTATATTCCATTATATCAAAGGCTGTGCAGTCAGGACATCACCACCTGGGGTATGAAGAACAATTGGATTGTGTATTATTTACACAACAATAAGCATTTGTGTATGCAGTGCAAGTTGTGTGATGCAGCAAAAGAACTGAGTCTTCTTTTGACAATCATCAGTTCTTGCAACTGTTATTTAGGATGGGTGCAGGGAAATGGTCTATTCTGTATACAAGAGCACTGGAAAGTAAAACATGAAAATAGTGCATTAAGGGTAAAATGGGGAAGCATGAAAACATGATACGTAGGACTCAACAATTCTGCATTCTATTGCTGATGTTTATGGAGGGTGGGGAACAAACTATTTCACAAAATTAGTAGAATTATCCAGTAAGAACTGAATAGTAAGAATTATCCAGTAAGAATTGAATATAATAATAAATAAATAGTTCATTTACTAGGTATAAAAGTATCAAGAACTCCACAGTGCAGTTCAGAGTAAATACTATAATGTTCACTTATTATCTGTGGTACTATGAGCTGGTGAGACAGTACTGCTTATGAAAGTCATCTGTACAGTTGGAAGTATGAACTCATGTGAGATTGCCCCCACCAGGAGAATGCAAGCTTTCCCAGTTACAGAGAAGCTACAATAATATGCAAGTTCACTCTTCCAGTTTGACACCGCTCCTCTTAGATGAGTCACATAAGTTTGTTTAGTTTAATTTACTGCAGTAGTATCTGCATCACCACTCTTTCTGAGTTAAGATGCAAGTTGCGCTAAATGAGCAGTAAGTAAATCCTAAATTCAGTAAGTAAAACAGTAGTAAGTAAATCCTAAATTCTAATTGGCTGCAAAAATTTGGTCTCACACGTTTTCTTTCTGTTGCCAGTGAAGTGGTATGGAACCAACCTAGCTGAAAATAGCAAAGTAGTTTACTGCAGTCAATCAGGTGCTTTGGCACCGCTTCTCTCGTTCCAGATTTTGAACTGGAGAGAGAAGACAGCAATGGGAGTGGTTTTGTGTAAACTGTGCCTCTATAATATCAGAGAGTATTAAGGAATGTTCTCGGAGATGTTACTAAACTTGTTCAGAAAAATCATCCATTGATTGAATGACTTCTGTACAGAACTGCAAAAAAAATGCCTCTTAAAATTGCACATTTGTATTTTATGTGTGCACTAAGATAGCTTTGACTTCAAGAAATGTTCAAACTAAAGAAAAGGAGAAGCATCCTGTTTCCTTGGTGGAAACCTGTGAAACAAAATATCTTCAGATCAGAAATCTGATCAAATAAAATCCATTTGAAGGACTTGGTAAATGAACTTTATTTAAAATATGTGTTTTATAGGTGGTTCTTATTTGCTACTATGAAACCTCAAGTGTTTTGTATTAAGATTTTGTAAAATAGTATGGACTTGGTGATCACAATAAAAAGGCTTTAAGTCAAATTTAAAGTGGTTTTACTTCTGTTTGTCTAGAAATCCACACACATAGGATTGATTTTTTTTTCTCTTTAATAATACTGAGGTCATGATTTGAGATTGGTGTGAAAGTGTTATGTCATGTCAAAAATAGTTGTACAGAAAATGCTATACAAAATATGACCTAACATACCCTGTTGCATTCTAAGTCACAAATCATATCTGCTTTAGAGTCAATGTTAATTTATCTTTTTGCTCATTCATTCCTGTACACAGTACTTTGATCTGTATGTTCAGAGGGTAATGTTCCAAGCTTATAATTTAACTACATTATTTATTGCAATGTAGGCATAAGAAACACTTGTGCAAATGACAGATTACGTTATCGTTACAATAAAATTCTTGATTGACTTTAGGAATCCTAAAGGTAGAAGAACAGTTTGATGGTCAAATGTTGCATAGTATTTTTCCTTTGCTTCATCTGCTCAGTGCTATTACATGTAATTAACTGAAAGTGCAGTTCTCTAAATTCATCCCAGTATATAATGCAGGTTTATATTGAGTAGTGCTCTACCAGTGCCCCAACGATCTGTTGTTCTGTGCTTAGTGGTGTGTTGCATTCTTGTTAGCCTGGCTTGTGCTTGCTCTGATCTCTCCTCATATCCATTATGTAGAAGGGAAGGGAGAGGACAACGGCAACACTGCAGTTATCATCGGCCCCATTTCTACTGCCCTTTGTCCCCATGCCAGTTTTGTAAAGAAGAAAGGTATCAAGGGGGACCCCCTTTCCGCCTGACAGCTAGGGTCTACTGCAATAAGACTGAGGCTTTTGGTAACTTGGGATCTTACTGGCATTATTGAGACTAAGCAAAGTAAAACTGGTGTCAATGCCAGCCCAGACAAAGTGGTTATGTCACATGGGGCTACAGATTCTTCCAGCATCATGCAGGAGGTGGGGCCTATCAGTATGCCCAGTTGATAAGGTGAGGCAGGACCGAGAGGTGGGTGTTCAGTACATGCTCCCTTTATTCCCTCTCCTCTGATCAATTTGTGGGGAAGAGGCCTGCATCTAGAACTCTCATGCCAGGTGAGCAGCATCAGTTTTTGATTATTTTTTTTACAGCGTTAGGTTGCCCAAAGAACCTGAATGCAAACTGTGTCATGATTTGGTGTTTCTCAAGAGTTTCCAGCTCAGCCACCTGTCACTACAAATTCCATGTGTTCTAAGGGTCGAGGCAGCTGACCATAACTTGGGGAGGGAGAATCAGAACTCCGTAATCCTGTCTACCAGCTCAAAGGGTAGATATGTCCACTTAGATTACAAACCAGGCAAGATCCTGTATCAACATCAGACCGTTCTTTGCACTTGAGTTTCAACTAAATGCTCTTGTGAGCCAATAGGTAGTGGCTAAGGTTCCAGTGAGACAGCTACCATGTCTACGGCTACGCAAAAGTATGTTTCATTGAGCAATGCTTCTGGCTGCCTGCTTCACAAAAAAGAATGTTCAAAGATACCAAGAAAATGACTGCTAGTGTTCACCTGTCCCACCAGAGGGGACATGCAGGAAAGTTCTTAACATTAAGTCCTACACTGGAATTAAGATGAAGGTAGAGCCAAAGATCAGGATTTTGACGTTGCTTTCTTTCATTGAATTCTGTTAATGCCATCAAAAATGCTGTATATGTACAGTATATTAACTGCAAACTGCTAACTTCAGCATACAGTTACATTAGAGTTAGGTGTCTGTAACTAATGTGTAAAACGGGATTCAGTTCTAAGAGCAGGATTGTGAGAAAGATCAGGAAAATCATTAGGGTCCTGTTTGACTCAAAACTTAACCAACCAAAATTATATCCATTTCCAGTTGTGTTCCAACTTTTGCAACAGGAATAACAAAAGTATGTATGGTTTTTATTAATTTAACCTGCATGAATGTTTCTTCCAGGCTCATGTACAGCTAGTTAATGCAATTATTTTCCTTCCTATAACAATATACTTTGTCTGTCTGCATTTCAAACTAATGTTAGTCACACTCTTTTGCAGCAGCTGACACGACAAACCTGCAATTACAGTGCTAAGTGAAGCACTGAACTTCTAGCACCTTTCCAGTGCAATACCTGAGGAAGCAAGTGGTTTCTCCTCAAAACAGTGGGGCCAAAGCATTTGTGGCCTATGGTTGCAATATATGCAGAAATGCCAATAGTAGCTCTGCTGAGGTGAAAGTTACTATGTAGTAGCAAAAGTACGACACCACCATGTAGACAATATGATACGGCCGTATACGGATTAATCAATGTCCTCCACAGCACAGATCCAGTGGGAGCTACACTGAACAGATTAGCAGGAGCAGGGAAGTGGCTTCCTATACGACCTTCCTTTTCCCAGACTGGGGGATGGGGGGGGAGTGGGCTTGATGCTGCATTTGTGGATCTCGGAACTGGGGAAGAAAAGTTGCTGAATACAAAGGACCACCCAGCCCTGCAGCAGCATGGAGCAACACTCAGAAACCTGTTTCTGTATGTGATTCAGGGCCAATGAGTTCATCTCTGCTTACTCAGTTCACAAGTGATTTCCCTGCCCGAAAAGTTATTTGCATGTTCAGTATTTACATTTTAGTGTTTAGAATAACAATATGTCACTGTTCTCTTTGGTCTTTCAATTAAAATACCATTAGGGAGGAAAATAAAAGATAGGACTTACCTTCACTGCAAACGTGTCTTGCTTTTATACCAGTCTAGTAGCTTGTGAAGTCATCATGAGATGTGTGGGGGCACTGACACAGTCACAGTTTCAGGGATACCCCCAGGCAAGGAGCAGTGCCATCTTAACTAAAGTGTACTCACAAGTGCATGTCCTACCTTTCTCCAGGTGAGTGTTTAGGATTACAGCCAGAATTACTTCAACTGGATTAATGAAAACTTGTAGGATCATGCCAGTGGTTTCAGACAAAACTCTGGTGTTCTATTTCTTGATCTCTCAGTTGGGAAACGCCCTACTGCTACCTGTATCCATAGCCTGTATTATGGTATATCAGTTACTGGTACAAAAGCTTTGCGAAACAGGTGCCAGCAATATTTGATATGCACTAGAAAGGAAGGGAATCCTGCTCCCGACTTCTCCAGAAGATATGCCACTCTTCAGATCTGTTTTAATGCACCAGTGGCTATTATGACCTTGAATTGTTGCATCCCTTAAATGAAAACACACTGCATATTCTGGTTGCTTGATCAGCCCCACCAACATTTTATTTATTTGCTGCCATTATACCTTGCCTCTTTCCAAAACGCATTTACATTATTTGTCTTGCCTCCATTTTATCCTCACCAAATTCCTATGGTAGGTTCAGCTGAGAGTGTCTGACCGGTCCAAGATTATCCCAGCTTCCATGATGGGAGTGGGGAAAAACCAGGGTCTCCCAGATTATAGTAGAATACTCTAACCGCTACACATCCATCTTGCCTTTTGATTTTCTACTTTCCCAATGCGATTAGCCATTAAATGAGCTAAACACAATATCCCATACAAGATCTAAAGACTTTCAGGGCGTCCCTAAACATTTGTTACTGAACACTTCCTTGCTTTCAGTAACATTGTTTAAAATCAGAAAGATGATATTGCCTCAAAAAAAGAATGCTATAAAGCTTAGATGGCTGAGTTTTGGGGTTTTTTTAATGACTGGAAGTTAGCACCATCCATTATTGCTTAAATCCCTTGAAGTTTTATCACAGGTGGAAGAATTTTTAATGGAACACATCTTTCTCACCCTCTGCCCCTCACAGCAACCTGAAATTCCCCTCATCCTGTTCCAGAGGATGTGTGGGGGGGTCTTCTGTTAGAGGGATCAAAGTCTGTATCTTCTAAAAATCTTTATATTCTTTGTGACACAACTGCAAAAATACTTAGCCTTCAGCCTGATCCTATTCTAATTTCCTAATTGTGAAAAATTATACTAGATTTTGTTGTTGCTGTTATTCCTACCTTTAGGGGGGAAATGTTGTTTCAGAACCATCTGAGTGGGTTTCATTCATCATGCAACCTACCATGTTGTGGCAGCAGAGCCACCCTAAAGAAGGAGGCCTTACCGACGCTCCAGAGAGCCTTCATAATAAATGTGGGTGCAATATTCATCCACAAGAGGGCGATGCTTTAACAGTTAAATCACAGAACATTTCTCTAGGCAAGTACACTGGGCAGGGTAAATCCAGTGGGAGAAACTGTCCCATGGCCAGAGCTGCTAACAAAATCCAGTTTTGCATTATTTTCATATAGTGAAATCCTGTGAGATGGTGACAACATGTTGGGGCTAAGCTCTGAAGCCACCTGGCAAGGTAGCGACTAGTTCTGAACTTGCCTTTTAATGACGCCCACAACTTCTGACATGTATCTCAGGACAGTGTTGATAGATGCAGAACAATGTGACTTTTGGAATATTTAGATCACCATCTGGAATAAAATTATTTCGGAAGATGTGGCCCAAGTTGTTGGTTTTTGTTTTAATGCCTTCAGCACTCAACATTACTGAGGTGCATCTACTGGCCTATCTTGGGTTGATTTCACAAGGGCTCTTTAAACTTGCTTTGGCTTGAAGCCAAATTGATTTTTTAAAAGGGTTTTTACATATCTAAGGGATACAGTGCAACCACCCCCAGCTCAAAACAGGTTTTGGAAAACATGGATTAAGGCTTCATTAACTGTAAGAAGGCCTGTGTTTTAAGGTGTGTGAGACCTTAAAACAATTGAACAAAGTTTGAGTCCAGTGGCACCTTTATGGCCAACAAAGCTGTATTCAAGGTATAAGCTATCCTGTGCACGCATACTTCAGATATCTGAAGAAATGTGTGTGCACATGAAAGCTCACACCTTGAATAAAACTTTGTTGGTCTTAAAAAGTGCCACTGGACTCAAACTTTGTTCTGCTGCTTCAGACCAACATGGCTTCCCACCTGACTCTATCTTAAAACTATCAGTTGGCTTTCAAAAGCCAGAGCAAGTTTTACCATGAAGCCCAAGTGCTTGCAGATGAAAGGGGC
Organism: Gekko japonicus; assembly: GCF_001447785.1. Classification (NCBI taxonomy): domain Eukaryota; kingdom Metazoa; phylum Chordata; class Lepidosauria; order Squamata; family Gekkonidae; genus Gekko; species Gekko japonicus. The sequence goes on along the minus strand of NW_015175365.1, from coordinate 1,026,990 downwards.
CTTGCTAACCTGTTCTCTCAGAAGTAGCCCTAGTCTGTAGTTCATGTATCTTTTCGTGGGAAGGCAGTAAGGTCCTGTCGACTGAGAGTGTTCAGGTGCCAGTTTTTTCAGGGAGTCGCCTCGGGCACGTCCCTCATACAGCGAGGTACCTGCAGACTCCAGCGAGGTCTGCAAAATCCGATGGCACCCACGCAGCTGAGGGGCAGATGCGCCGCCGTGTAGCAGGCAGGAGCAAGCGGCGGGACTGCAGCCGGGACGCCGGAAACGATTCCGGGCTGGCAGGCAGGCAAAGCTCTCTCCCCCACCCCACCCCACCCCCCGCTCTCCCCCCGCAACGCCGTCGGCCCTCTGACGTCTCTCTGAGCTCAGTAAGTGCGCGCGACCCAACGCAAGAGCCGGGGGGCTGGGCGGCTGTCAGGGACAAACCCACCCCTCCTTCCCCGCCCGCCATGCCGAGCGTCGCCCGGGGCGAGTCCCACCAGGAAAGAGCAGCCCAGGCGCCTGCCTCGGGATCCCCTTCCGCGGAGGGCAATTCCCACGGATTCCTGCGCCACGCAGCGCACGGCCGTGGGATGGCCCGCCAGCGTTTCTCGCCCTCGCTCGCGGGCACCGGCTCCCTCCGACTCCGTGTCCAAATCAGTATGAAGGAACTGGGCGACGACGACGACGACAGCTGGGCGCCTGTGCCGGCGCCCTCTCTGCCCGCCCCCCTCCCCCCCCCGGACA
>NW_015175365.1:987883-1026102 GCF_001447785.1 Gekko japonicus | reverse complement strand
CGAGGCTCCTCTAGCAACACCCCCCCCCCGAACCGCCGCCGCCGCCGCCGTCGTCACAAGGGGCAGGAGGTGGAGCCGCGCTCAATAAAAGGGCGCCTGGGAGGCCCTCTGCCGCCAGGTTTCCCTGCCACATGGTTGCCGCTCTGCCTTGGCGTGGCGCTTGCGAGTCGTAGCCCGAGAGCCGCGGCAGCAGCAGCAGCAGGAGCAGCGTGACAGCCGCCCTCCGAGCCAGCGACGGGACGGGGTTCGGGCGCGAGAAGGCGGCCGCTGGCAGAGGCGGCGGCGGCGGCAGGAGCGGAGTCCGGTCAGGCGAGAGAACTCCCGCCCCGCGTGCCCGGGGCCGAGCAGGGCTCCCTTGGAGGAGGACTCGCCGTCGCGCCGTCGCCTGCCGAGCGCTCCCAATGAGCGCCGCCGCCCTGGACAGCCTGGACTCGCTGTCGTGTTACCGGAGCTGGTCGCTGGAGCCCGCCAATTTCTACGAGGCGAAGGTGGGCGAAGGCGGCGGGCTGAGTCCGTCGTGCAAGGGCATGAGCGCCGTGGCCGCCGAGGAGTCCGGCGGCATGCCCTCGGGGCCGGGCAGTGGCAGCCGTGACCTGGCGGAGCTGAGCGCCGCCGCGTCGGCCATGTACGAGGACGAGAGCGCCATCGACTTCAGCTCCTACATCGACTCCATGGCCGCCGTGCCCAACTTGGAGCTGTGCAACGACGAGCTCTTCGCCGACCTCTTCAACAACAACCACAAGGGCGGCGAGCGCGGCGGCGGCGGCGGCGCCTACGGGGACTACCTGCCCGCGCCCCCCCAGCAGCAGCTGCAGCAGCAGCAACACTCGCACCAGGCGCCGTCGGGGGGCAGCGCCTTGGCCAGCCTGCTGCACGCCAGCGTCCCTCCCGGGCCGCTGCGAGGCGCCGTCAAGCAGGAGCCCGAGTGGGGGGACGAGGTGTCGGGGCCGGCCTCGCTGCTGCCGTCGCAGATCGCCACCTGCGCCCAGACCATCGTGAACCTGAGCGGGCAGCCCACGCCGCCCACCTCCCCGGAGCCTCCGGGCAGCGCCTCGCCGTCCAGCTACAGCAGCCGCTCGTCCGCCTCCTCGTCGTCGGGCGGCAAGGAGCGGGCCGGCAAGAAGTGCGTGGACAGGTTCAGCCCGGAGTACCGGCAGAGGCGGGAGCGCAACAACATCGCCGTGCGCAAGAGCCGCGACAAAGCCAAGCGCCGCAACCAGGAGATGCAGCAGAAGCTGGTGGAGCTGTCCGCCGAGAACGAGCGGCTCCACAAGAAGATCGAGCAGCTGACCCGGGACTTAAGCAGCCTCCGGCACTTCTTCAAGCAGCTGCCCAACGCTTCCTTCCTGCAGGCCCCCTCGGCCACGGACTGCCGGTAACCGGCTGCGGAGGGGAGCTGCGGCTCACCACGCCAGAGACTTTAACTTCTTCCAGAATACCTCAGAGAGAGCCGTGCAGAGCAGCGGGAGCTGCGTGGACGGGGAGTGGCGCGCGCGCGCGCTTGTGTGTGTTGGCGCCCCCAACCCCCCTTTTTTTCCGCGTGTCTATGCGCGCGCCTCGGTGTGACTCTCGGGCGAGGAGCCCTGCCGCGCGCCGAAACTGTGCCCAAGGTCTGTGCGGAGAGGCGGTGACTCCTGGCAGCCCTGCCTGCGCGCCTCCCAAGGACAGAGAAAGTGAGCCGGGGAGGTTGGAATCGCGCGGAATAAGCTGGCTTTCACACCTTTCTTTTTCCAATGAACTAAGCCTGTGTCTTTAAACCACAAAACTTGCCAAAATAGTGAAAAAAAGAAAAGCTAAAATGTTGCCTCTTTTTCTTCCTAAATTATTTTTGTAATGATAGGGGTGGGTTTTTTTCTTTTCCCTACATCTTACTCATATTGATGCAGCTACGGTACTTTGTAAAGAAATGATTTTCAAACACTTTTTATTGTAAACAGCAAGTGAAAAAAAATAAGACTGAGTATAAACTTTTATATCAATTTTTACATGGTTCCTAAAAATAAAAACACTTTGAAATTTATTTTGACTTTTTAGTTGTGGGTGAGCACGTAGAAGGGGGGAAGAGATGAACATGCAATTCCTTGCTAAGGAAATGCTTAAACCACAGTTAGGTATTTGAATCATGGTATTTTACTGTTGAGACACTATAAAAATGGAGTTCCAGCAGAGAAACCTCAGAACTTATGGCAGTAATATATTGGCTGCCATCCTCTGCAGACTTGGATATACTTGAGCTGAGTGAAACAAATGGGCTTCCCTGCATAGGACTGAGCTGCATGGGTGGCATCCGAAGTACCTCAAAAGGAATGGGATTTTTGACCATTCTCCTTTCCCACCACAGGTCCCCACACTGCACCGCATGCTCTCTTGCAAAGGACACAACCCCCCCCCCCAAATCACCCTTTCATCCCAAACAGACAAATCCTGATCTTCTCTTAGCCATAGATTTGATTCAATTCTAAGTGTATGAAGCATCACACAGGCCTTTTCTTAACTGTATAGACCTGGAATTGAATTAAATATATGGTTATCACACAGGTCTATAGCTTAACAATATGCCTGAAAATATTAAAGTTTTATACTGGGTATAATTTTTGTACAAGGTATACTGAAACTGCCATCCTTACAGCAAAGGACTGCAATGTAAAATGACAGATTTCCAGTGATAAACTAAAAGAAAGCTTGGATGTTAGCTTGATAGGTATCAGACAAAATTTCAAACAGTGACAGTAATTGGGCATGTGACGATAAATGAAGTCATAGAAGGTGATAAACTGTATAAACAAGAACACGTAAACATGATGGTGATAATAGAACTTCTCCCAGGGATAAGCAAACAATCGTGGTTTCTGGAACACAGGGCTCACTGTATTTCTTTACTATACAACGAATACACAGAAACAGCCCAATACCTAACAATAAGTATAATGAATGGGGAGGGGGGGGGGAAGAGCCCAGTGGCAAGACAATGGATCAAAAAAGGAATGCTCTTGTGAATTATAAAATCCCTCTAGAGAAAGCCATATAGGAAACTGCAAGCCATCTTCATACAAATACTCACACATGATCCACACATTTTTTTTGCTGCACACAGAAACACTGGGAAGGTTTGATAGCCACAGCAACCAAGTGCATGTCCATGTAGCAGAACAGATACAGGAGCTTTACTCTTCCCCCATAAATTACATGGGATTGGGCTGTCCCAGTGTTTACTGACTAAAATTGCACCCCAATGTCTGGTTAGAAACCTCAGAGGTACATCCAGCTCGATCCACACGAGAGGAAATCTGACATTGCCACTGTCCCAGTAATACATTTATTTGGAAATGTGCATGTCAACTTCCTGCAGAAAAAAATGCCCTGTCATAACAGAGGATTGATGGGATGCTTCTTACCCAACCTCCACACCATGAAAAACTCCAGCTGCTCATTTCCACGCATTAAACCTCTGGTAAACCTAGCAGTTCGAAAGCAAGAAATTGCAAGTAGATAAATAGGTACCACTTCGGTGGGAAGGTAATAGCATTCCGTGCGCTTCGGCGTCTAGTCATGCCAGCTACATGACCACCGAAACATCTTTAGACAGCGCTGGCTCTTCGGCTTGGAAACGGATTCGACTGGCTTTCGAGCAAAGGAAACCTTTACCTTTACTAAACAGGAGGACAATTTTCTCCAGTCTGTTGGCAACCTTAATATGTAGGCAGAGGATTCCATCCTCCCATTTAAAACACAGTGGTCATGAGCAAACTGAGTAGGGAAGAAGCTCAGTGGGAGCAAGAAGAAAGTCCCATGTGTGCAGCTGCTTCCTGTTCTCCTTGCAAAAGAAAACAATCCCTGCAAATGTAGAATTCTGGATCAGAACTATGACACTGAACAGAGTCCAACCAAGTCCAGTTTTCTAAAACTGTGCTAGTATTTTGTTGGAAACTTGCAAGGTGCTCAAATGGTGTAAAAAACAAAGAAAAAAATTGTAGAATTACCTACAAACCGAAAGGAAGTTGAAAAATTATGTTATCTTAAATATGGTTTATCATTAAATGAATATAACTATTCTGAGTCAGTTATCTTGTTCTTTGCTTTTAATTCTACCATACAATGCAACAGCCACTTGATGGGAAGATTGTGTGTGATTTTTTTTAAAGGAACAACAGGCAAAGACCTCTATATTTAGACAATTATTAACTTGCCACATTAGTGGAATATGCCCTTGACACTCTTTATCACATCAGCAAAACACTTAACTCTTTGTAATATTTATTTGAATTTAGTAATAAATACAGACATGGCACCTCAAGCAAACTGTTTTAATGCATTTTATACAAGACACAAGTATTAGAACCTATGCATTAGTATGTACAGTTTATTTTAAAATGTACAGCTCAGAACATTAATTGAAAACATTATCTGAAAACATGAATTGAAAAGCTATTCACACCTATTTATAAAAAATACAGTCCCTCAAACTCATGACAAAAAAACATCTTCCACATGAAGACTATATTGCTGGAGAATCACATTTAAATCCTGTGCTCTGAAATGGTTTGTGATGGACTAGAAATACATATACAATGGATATAATCCAGCCAAACATTTGCATTTGTAAGTTCCATTTATTTCAACAGAAGGATCTTAAGCACATGTAATTTCTCAAATTCAAATCAAACGGAATTGAAAATGCTTGTTGAGGGTTGGCTCATGCCCAGTAGTGAATGCTAAAAAACCCCAGCAATTTACTTTCAAAGTTATCTCTCAGTAAACTTCACTCAGTTGATAGCACGTCTAGAATCAAGTACCGGTACCGGTAATACTTAACTATACTACAAAGTTCGTAGACTGAATTGCAGGCAGAATTTCCTTTCTTTCTGCAGAAGGAAGAACAATTTCTTCCAGTTCCACACAGCTAGATGGGTGGTTAGTTACAGACTGGACATAACAATATAAAAACCCCACCTCCTTTCCCAGCACACTCTTCACTTCATAACTCTGCAATGATAAAACACATTCATTAAACAAACAATCCTGCACATTTTGTTCTAGCCAGCATGTAACTCAAAGATATCCTGTGTAGGGAGCTCTTCAAATAAAATACTTCTAACCCCTTTTTATTGCCCCAAAAGCAAAGCACGCATATAACAACACATAATAATTATGAAAAGCACATCTGAAAACGAGATTGATTTAAAATCTGAGAAACACAGTATCACAATATTTGTAGCTAATTTAGGGTAGAAAAAGATAAACTTCCTGCTTTGGTAGGAAGGACGGGGTATAAATCGAATAAAATAATAATAACAATGAATGTTCATAGGGAATTTAGATGACCATTCTTGTGCTTATGATTTATACTGCCACACTCCTTGTCACTGATGCGTTAGCAAGGGCAGGTTCTTTCCTCCTGGGTTATCCTGCCATTTGGTTCTTCAGTTTACATAAACTATAATTTAACAATCAGATGGGGAAGTGTGTTGAAGCTGGGCAAAATGGTGATATAAGTAAGACAATCAGCATTACAGTCTCTGTGGCATTGGGGCACCAACTTCCGTCTCAACAGGTTGCGTCCATTAACCTGGACCAATGCACATTACAAGATGGCATACTTTTGACTAGCCTACTTTTGGTCTGATCAACAGCATGTGCAACCACAGTTTCAGCATGTGGTCAAATAACTCATCCTCATATGGCCATAATCCACTTCCAGTCTCAGGAAGAAAGGAGGACTAAAAAAGAAGTCACTGAGTTGTGTATTTTTACCCAAAGTGTATCGTTTAAGTGAAATTGGAAAGTCCACAAAACCAGTAGATCCTTAGATTGAGAGAAGAAAAAGAGTTGTTTTTTATACCTTGCTTTTCTCTATCCCAAGGAGTCTCAAAGCAGTTTACAGCTCCCTTCCCTTCGTCTCCTCACAACAGGCACCTTGTGAGGTAGGTGGGGCTGAGACAGTTTTGAGAGAACTGTGACTGGCCCAAGGTCACCTAGCAGGCCTCCTGTGGAGGAGGAGTGGGGAATCAAACCTAGTTTTCCAGATTGGAGTCCGCCACTCTTAACCACTGCACAATGCTGGCTCATCAACAGGTATAAATGTTCTATATAGACACAGTTGTGTTTACTTATGCTAGCCTCTCTACCTCAAAAAAGTATTTTAACGAGTTTATACTAGATTTATAAAGCTTTGATTTCTTTAATAAATATACTTTTAAGAATACATACCCCATCCTTAGTGGAGGAAGTCTTCAGAAGCAAAGAAATGGTCCTCTGCAGCAGCTGATACACAATAGCAAAATGACAAAACAGAGATCAGTTTATGTGTAAACTCTCAGAACATATTAAAAATGGTAGCATTTGGTGAATGCCTTCTTGCTTATGATGAAACCAAATGTAATCCAGCATTTTGCCTAAAGGCTACAATTTCATTAAGCCATAATACATGGGTCAAGTAATCAGACACAGAATGCCTGAATGGTATTACAGGGGGATGCGGAAGATTCTCTGTTTTTAGCAAACCACGGAAATATTATTTGAGGGGAAAAGCCAGTGGAGTGGATTGGATGTGAATGACAAAGGTCTGAATCTTGTTTAGGCATGGAGCAAACCGGATGGTGGTCAATCCATTGTCGTCCAGCTGCTGTAAGGCGTAAATGCAATGAAAACATGGGGGGAAAGGAGGAGGAAGAGGAGGAGGGCTCTCCTTTGGAGGTTTTTAGACAGAGGCTAGATGGCTATCTGACAGCAGTGAACTTAGGCAGATCATGAGAGGGAGGGCAGGAAGGGCTGCATCAGTGCTTAGTTCTTGTGGCCCCTTCTTACATGCCCAGGGAAATGCTGATCGCCACATTGGGTTCAGGAAGCAATTTTTCTCCAGGCCAGTTTGGCTGGGGATCCTGGAGGTTTTTTGTCATATTCTGCGTGTGGAACAGCTGTCACTGGGGGTGTGGGGGAGAGGTATTCGTGAATTTCCTTCCTTGTGCGGGGGGGTTGGACTAGATGACCCTGGAGGTCCCTTCCAACTCTGTGATTCTGTAATTCTAAGAAGAGGATTGGATTTATACCCCACCCTTCACTTGCAGAGCTGCTTACAATCTCCTTTCCCTCCCCCTCCCCACAACAGACACCCTGAGAGGTAAGTGGGGTTGAGAGAGCTCTTTCAAGGACTGCTCTTGAGAGAACAGCTCTGAGAAAACTTGTGACTGACCCAAGGTCACCCAGCAGCTGCATGTGGAGGAGTGCGGAATCAAACCTGGTTCTCCCAGATTAGAGTCCATACTCTTAGCCACTACATCAAACTGGCTCTCAGCAGTTCAAAGCTGTATAAACCAACTGGTTTGGTCTCTCCTGGGCTTTCAAAGCAGTGTATGTGGCCTTTGTGTGGATGACAAAAAGCAGCACGTACAAAAAATATGACTGTAAATCAAGTAAAAGTTTAAAAAACCCGAAATACCAGCCAAAGGAGGATTAAATGTGGTCCAAAAGGGCTGGAATGTTGAGAGCAGTTATAAGTACCTCAAGCAAGCGTGTGCCACTCCAAGAGGAAGGAAAACCAGTCTGCTCAAGCTCCTAAGAGCTTAGAGTAACCTGGGGGGTGGGGTGGGGTAGGTGAGGTTTTTCAAACTGTTCTCCCCTCTTGCAATTGCTCATTCATTCAAAGGGCTTGTTCCAGGGCAGGAACCTCCACAGGCCAGTCTACGCTACGTCTAACACCTTCTACAGATTAACTGACAGTAATTGGAATTAGAATGTGCCACAAACAGGCTCTGAAGATACCAGGACTCCGAGGATCTTTAGACTTTGCAGACTGAAGAAAGGCCTAAAGGGAACATCTTTCTTCAATCAGGGCTATTAAAGAAATGGAAATTTGTTTTCAAAGCTCCTGACTGACGCACTAAGTCCCTCTAGGTCCAAATGAACAGTGTTCAGATTACTAGAGCCTTTTCCTACCTTTACTTTTACTGTGCAAAGTGGTCGGGACTGACAGTACAGAAAGACTTCTAGGTGCACTTTAAGAACTGGAGAAGTTATGGCTTCTGAGCACTTGCTGCAGTATAGTGATCCCCTGAAATGCACGAGAAAAGGCAAAGTTTCTTAAGCATACGGCATCAGACTTCCCCCTGTTCCTCTGACTGCTTCGAAGTAATCAAGATATGTTATCTCTTGAGATGACTTTTGAGCCTAATTGGGAGAATATTCATCTTTACATTTCTATTATTTATGCATTTTTAATCTCAACCTTTCCCCAAGAAGTTTAGGATAGTTTACATGGCTTCCCACCACCACCTTTGTCCTCACAACAAGTCTGAAAGTTACATTAGGCTGAGAGTCAGGCCATTTCCACATGAGTTAGTTGCTCCGCATTCAATTATGTTGGGAAGTGGGGGGTTTTCCCCTGCTTCTCTACAGCATCACGGTGTATTTGTCAACCTCTCAGGTTTTTCTCCAGTCTTTCCCAACCTGCTTTGCCATCTGGATCACAGCTGTATGGGTGTGAAAGTTCAGATTTTCCCAAACACACAGCAGCCATTTTCCTTGCCTTTGTCCCCAGGGCAGCTTTTCCTTTCCCCCCACTGCTTTTTAAAAGAAACAACTGAATATTGTTAATCGAGAGTCAGTGTGGTGCAGTGGATAGGGGGTCAGATGAGGATCTGGGAGCCCAGGTTTGAATCCCTGCTCTGCCATAAAAGCTTGCTGGGTGACCTTGGACCAGTCACGCACTATGTTACAGGGATAAAATGGAGGAGACTAGAGTGATGTAAGTCCCTTTGGGTACCTGTTGGGGAGAAAGGCGAGATATAAATGAAGAAAATATAACAATCGGTGTATCAGGTTCTTTGAATTCCCAGCTTTCATGTTTTTTAAAAAAGTTAGTCTCTAGTCCCTTTCATTGTGAAGATATAAGATGAAAGGCATATATCAGTGATGAAAGAGGCTAGAGACTTATGTTTTAACAATTAAAGCTGGGAATTCAAGGAACCTGATACACAGACTGTCATGTTGTGTTACTAATTAATGATAATCAATTGCTGATTAAAAAAAAAAAAAACCTGAAATAGGCATGGGTGGCCACTGCTGGGGGACTGCACCAGGGAAACCTGCTATGTGGAAGCCCTGCTGCCACTGCACTTTATCAGCATGAGACACAGGGAAACCACAAAAGCCTGTCCCTGTGTGGAAAACTCCACATACAACAGCCCAGTGAGCTTTGAGGCTGTGTAGGAATTTGAATTCATCCTTATTACTAGAGCAAAACACGAATGACTATTCCACATTGGCTCTCAAAAATGATTTAATGTGTCACAATCCCATCAAGAGGCAGGGAAAACTACACGTAATGAGGGGAAGACTGACTTCCCACGCCTGGCCCCCTTTGTTATGCAAATCTGGAAAAATGGTGGTGGGGAATGTCAAGGGAGAACTGGAGGTCAGGAAAGTGGTTAACTTTTCCCTGTTTGCCAGTTATCCTGTGCAAATGTCCACCTCCGTTAGTTTATTGTTTTCTCTTCCACTGGGCTTTAAAGGCCACAAGAAGGCTGGCTTGATAGAAAAACAGAACGGAGGCATTTGTAGCGGCAATCACCTCCCACACCAATCATACCTACACTAAATCATACCACCAGTGGACACATGTTTAGGAAAATGCTGGGTTATGCTCATGCAGGGCATGGATGAAAAAAGTCTCCCTGCTGTTGCTTATTCCCAGCATATTCTCAGAGGCTCACTGTTTTTGAACATGAAGGTCCTCAGTTACATTCAACAACCACTGACAGAATGACTCTCCCATTGGATGCACCTGACCCTCTTAAAAACCAAGCAACAAATTATATACATTGATTAAGTTTTTCACAAAGTGTTCCTTGTGTTTGTCTTCCACGTACTGTTAATGAATTTTATTGGGTGATCCAGAGTTCTCCAGTTTTGAGAGAATGAACGAATCAAGACGAATTACTTTATTCCACTGGCTTTTGTTCACATGGCTCATAGTTCTATAAATCTCCACAATATTTGATTCCAGTAACCTCATTTCTAGGGTTTTAATCTTACATGAGCCTTCCTTCAGACTGTGAACCGGGACATTTCCAACTCCAACCTTACCCTAAGTAACTCCTCCCTGGACGGCCTTAGGCAAGTTTAAGCCTTAGCTCTCCTGCCCTCTTGGGCAATTATGGCAACAATGCAGCAGCTTTAACTTACAAGGTTGTTATGAGGATTACTGAAGCAATGTATGTGGAACAATTTGAACACTAGATAGATATACCATTACATCTCATTCCTCTCATTATTTTATTGACCTTCTGAGATGAAACAATCAATACTGCCTACAGTATTCAAAATGTAAGTAATTCCACATTGTTTCCCTGAAATAAGGGCAAGATGCGCTTTATTATATAAATAAAATAGCCTTACAGTGCTTCATTCCTATCCCTTTTTCCTAATGGCTGATAACACAGAATAGGCCTCTTTACTGCCATGGTGTTCTGAGATAACATTTTCAGTGAGCATTTTACTTTGACCCCAAGATAATTTCTAGGGCACAGACAAGAGATAGGGTCCCATGACAAAGCATTAAGCGGAGGAAGAAAAAAAGAGATGGACATCTGCTTTGTTTTACCCGCTTTTTCCATTCCTTGTTGAAGCTTCCCACCTCAGGGAACATTTGCAGCCTCAGCCAGCTCTCTGCTCAAGCTGGGAAGTGCATGGACAAAGGCTTGTCCAGACCCTGTGAGGTTTTTGTAGAAAGATAACTATCTAGAATAAATTGTCCAGACCCTAAAAGCCATTGCCCTGGCTTGTCACTGGCTTAAACACAGCAAGGCATGTTCATCCCTGGAGTTCTAAGTATGATATGCAAGTCCAGAAATTTCAACTGGTCCAAAGTACAGCAGCCAGGCTTCAATCAAACAATCAATCAATCAGTCACTCTGGTGCTGAAAGATGTGTACTGGCTGCCCATTTGTCTCTGGGCACAATTCAAAGTGTTGCTGGTTCTTACCATTAAAGGTTTTAATGGCTTGCGATGAGGGTACTTGAAGGACTGCCCCCTCCCGTATTGTACAGCCTATCAGTAAAGATTTGCCTCGTGAGCCCTGCTCTCTGTGGCCCAATCTTCAGAGGTGAGTGGCAACCAGAGACAGGGCTTTTTCAGTAGTGCCTCTCACTTATGGAATACCCTTCCCCTTGAGGCTCACCTGGTGCCTACATTGTTCTCTTTTAGGTGCCAGGTAAAAATGTTTCTGGTCATCCAGGCTTTCAGTTAAGGGATTAATCTTTTAACAACAAATCATAATGGGGTTTCAGTCTGAAAACTGTTACTCTAAGCTGCTCAGTGATCTGTATTTTTATGATTTGGCTGGGTTTTTAATTCTGGATTTTAATTAACACCTTTTAATGGTTTGTGTTTCTATCACATTTTGTAAGCTACCTCAAGCTGATTCCCTGGAGAGGCAGCATAATTTTAGAAATAAATAAAATAAAGTCAATGTCTCCTTTTCAACATTACCAGGTAAGACTGTAATGAGCTGGGTGAGGGCCAATAAAGCCCAGATCAGAGGACAAGAGGCCCTTATTTAATTCTATACCAAGTCAGAAATTAAGGAGCCAGCCTGTTCCGGATGGGCCTCTTGAAATAATATGTTGATTCATTTACTTCATGTATACCCTGTCTTTCTCCCCAGCGGGGCTCCCAAATGGCTTACCCTTGTTTTCCTCTCCTCCATTTTATCCTCACAACAACCCTGTGAAATAGGTTAGGCTTAGTGTGTGTGACTGGCCCAAGGTCACCCAGCCTGCTCCCACTGTTCACTGTTTGGGGATGCTATGAGATGAGTGTTCACAGCTGGAGGCTCAGATCTCCTGTCTGGCAAGTTGTACAATTCACCAGCTTCAATTGTTTCACCAGCTGTGGCACTTCCTAGGTGATGTGGCCAGAATTATCCACGCTCTCGTCACATCTGAGCTAGACTGCTGCAATATGTTCTACGTGGGCTACCTCTGAAGACAGCTTGGTAACTGCTTCTGGTTCCAAACACTGCAGCAAGATAACTATCTAGTATAAACTACAGGCTACATTTGCTATCAATTCGATCCCAGCTCAATTCAAAGTATTGGCCATGACACTTAAAGCTCTACATCATCTGGGACTTGGGTGTTTGAAGGACTGCCTACTCCCATGTGAATCTGCCCAACTGCAGCAGTCCTTGGCAGCATGAAGGCAACAGGCCTGTGCAAACCTCCACGTCAAGGTCGTTTGGGAGTTATTTGAGGGGGTTATGAGGTTTCACCACTTCCCCCCCCTTTGTGTGTGTGTGTGTGTATGTGCAACCTCACATGTTTCCTGAGTAGGCAGGAACCCCCTCCTGGCCTTTTCCTAGTCATGCTTGGTGTCTTTGCAGTTTGCATGGAGCACACCCATTTTAATAGTACAGGACACAATTAAAACACAAGATATATCCATCTTCCACAACTTTTGAAAACAATTTTCTTATCTGGTGGAACTACAGGCAAAGGCTGTTACCACGCCTCAACAAAAATTTGGCAGGCACGGACCAGATTGTCCTCTTATCCCATGACTGTTAAATTCCTTAGGACTCTTTGGTGAGAAACACTGTCAAGATTTTTGAGACTTCAAGTAGTAATATAAATGCCCACAGGATTGCTCTTATCTGCATGCTAGTTGACACAAGCATGTTCTTACCCGTCTTGTGGATGCTGCTCTACTTTTCCATTACCACATCTATTGCATGCAGGCCAGTAGAACGCAGTTCCCTCATTAACACCAACAATAATGCCTTAGAAAAAGGGAAAACATTTGCTTAGATGAAATGTACACTGACCATGACCACTTTCAACTGTCATGGAAATTTGGATTAAGATAAGGTGTCTCTTCTCTGCAGCATACATGGATGTTTTAAAATAAGATTTTAAAAAAGAATATCCTTAGGTATACTGTGACTTGCTTCATAAAAAAAAATCACTTCAAAGCAACACTCTGAAAGCAACACTCAGTTACCATTTCTTTTACCCCCACAATGTTAAAAGCACTCATCAGGCTGCTTTTAAATTTGTTTTAGTCAAATTAGTTCATATTATTAACTGGAAAATGTGTGTATCCTTATTTATATCAGTATAACCGGGAAATCAAGTCAACCTTTAAAAAGTGTCTGACATACGTGACTAAAAACGTTAGTGAACTGAAGGCCAGAGATATTTTGGATAACTAGTTAAGTATTGTTGCTAAGTGTAATAAATCAAGTAAATTGGGTACTTTATGGGAAGGCCAGTAAAAAGATTTAGAACAATAGTGATGTGTTGAGCCGAGCAATAAATGTGAGGGATGTAGCAGCCTTTGCAAGTAAAACAGAGAGTGGTGATCTGGGACACCTGCAAATAAATGGATTACAATTGCTGAGCTCACAACACACACGTCAAAGGCCAAACACCTAGTAATCCCCACTGAGTTGTGCAAGAACCACTCAAACCTATGAGACAAAACAGAATTCTGGAGAAGCAAGCGTGGCAATGGTAATGTATACTGGTCAGCAGTGCTGGAACATTTACTTAACTAGGTTGGTAAGGAAAAGGGAGTAAAATAGTTGGAGAATTCATTTTCAGAGACATGCAATATTTGACAATTACTGCAGATTTCTGTTGTACAGAACTTTAGTCCATAATAAAAATATGACGATGCACAAATGGATATTGATTGATGTGCATATCAAGGAGCTCATGGTGCGGCTTGTGGTTACTGCAATTTGTCTTTTTCAACAACCCCATGAAATAAGATGAGCGGCAGTGAGTCACTCAAGTCTTCTCAAAGGGGATTGGGGATTTGGACTCCAGTGTAAGCCCAGCACTGGCTCTCTTAGTTTTAATCAGGATAATGCAAGACGCTGGCTTGCAATATGACCAACTGAACTAAATTAGTAGGTTTTCTGTGCAATCCAATCTAAGCAGCTTTCTAAACTCATGAAGAGTTTAGGAGAGTGTAGATTACACTGTTTATTAAATAATTGTCCTTCCTTCTCCATAAATTTGTGGGGAGCAACTATCTTTCTTCTAGAACTCAATGCTATTGATTTTACTTAGCTGATTCACATGTCACCTTTCCAGGCACAGAGTGGCCAAGGTGGCCCACAAGCAGAACCAATGGAAGTCATTATAGAAACTAAGAACACTCACAAGAACTAGCAAGTAAAACCAGACAACACCAGCCAATTAAGAACATTAGTCTAACATATGATCCTGCTCAGCATTTAGCATTGGATTCATTGTGCAGTCAGACTCAGACAAGTTGCTACCAGCTTCAGCGTTCTGTTATGTATTCTGTGGCTCAGTACTGGTCAGGACTGTCCGCTAAAATCATTCAAGTTCTCAACCTAAACATTCTGCAAAGAAGCCCCCCCCCAATTTCTTGAACATGAAGGGGGCCATGATCAGTCATCAGGAGAGTGCTGGAGGAAGCAGTCAGTGAGAATCCTGACTCCCCACCTCCTCCCCTCTCAGTTGCCACAGCCAGCTTGCACCTACAGGTATACTCATCTTGGCTGTGGAAAATCAGTAGTTCAAACCTAGCACATACATACTAGGTACTGGATTTTTTGTAGGGAGTTATACATTTACTAGATGATAGCGCCGGGGAGAAATAATGTAGAAAAAAGTGGTAACTATGCATTCTTTGCTATGCATGGTTCATTAGCTAACATTTTTATTCCAAGGTACCCTGTATTCTTATTTGAAAAAATAAATCTAGACATTAAACAGGTGAATTAGAAATAGCAGACTGGAGTTGTTAAGCAACCTCCCCCTTGTATGTGTTAGAAAAACATTTTACTATGACGGTAAAAGGTTCTTATTTCCCCCTTATATTTTAATAATTGTTGAAGGGCTTTTGGCAAAAGAGGTTTTCATATATCTTGACCAAATTGCGACATTCTGAAGAGAAAATGTCTGTTTTCTCCCCTTGAACTCATTGTAATGCACATAATATCTTACTAAGTGTGGTAAGGGAGACAGGTGTACAACAAAGACTGCCTGAGCATAAGGAAGAAACATTCCTTCCATCATCTCTCATTCCTCCACTACAGGAGTGGGTAGCTTAAGATCTCTATTATACCAATGGTTCTCCACTAACAGTATAATCCTAAACAGTGTTGGGCCCTCCCAAGTCCAAGAAGGATGCAACATTGCTTAGGATTGCACTGTAAATCTGGGAAATGTTCCCTAGAAATATAAGAGCTCTGTTGACAAATGTCATTGCTCCTCTACAA
This sequence comes from Gekko japonicus, assembly GCF_001447785.1. Classification (NCBI taxonomy): domain Eukaryota; kingdom Metazoa; phylum Chordata; class Lepidosauria; order Squamata; family Gekkonidae; genus Gekko; species Gekko japonicus. The sequence continues at coordinate 1,010,851 of NW_015175365.1, read as the reverse complement.
ACTTGGAAATAATATTGAGAATCTGGATAGAGTGAAACAAAGTTCATTGAGGGAAAGAATACAAACAGCTGGCTTGGAGAATTAGCACACACAAGCCGTCAAAATAGTATCAAGTATACAGTAATAATTCTCAGCAGCTTATATGTCAGTTACACCATGCACACAGTGCAATGTATTCCTCTCAAGAAGGGGGGGGCAGGAATGCAACAAGGCATAGTGGTAAAGCAGGAGCTGCATCTGTGGAGCTCCAGCAAAGGTCTGATTCCCCAGGCAAGGATCTGAGCACCTAGGCAGTCAATAATCCATAAGTAACGGAGGGGTAAGAACAGCGGAGACTAGGGATGGATGTCGGACTGGGGGCTTGACAACTATGCAAACACAAATACAGTAGTTTGGAAGCCGACAGTACCTGCACCTCAGGGTACACGGCAAGACAGAGCACAGTTCGGGGCAGATTCTGGCTCCACTTGTATGACAAGAGGCTTGGTTCAAAATCAGAAGATTCTGTCTTTTTAGGCTTGGGGAAAAAGGGCGTGTACGAGGAGTGCCACCTGAGTGGCCAAACTGGAGCAGGAGGATAGACCAGGATCCTGGGACTATTTCCCAAAAATGTAAGCAAGGGGAGGACCCCAAGTAGAGAGAAGCACATTTGACAGTGTTCTTGGGGCTCCCTCATTGCACTGGGGCTCTGGCAGGCAATTCCAACAATCCTAATTACATTACTGTGACTGTCTGACCCATTCGTAGGAAGTGAAAATTAGTGTTTATTACTTTTCTTAGTATTTTGAAAGCAAGAAATTGTAAGTAGATAAATAGGTACCACTTCGGTGGGAAGGTAACAGTGTTCCGTGTGCCTTGGAGTTTAGTCATGCCGGCCACATGACCACGGAAACGTCTTTGGGCAGCGCTGGCTCTTTGGCTTGGAACGGAGTTGAGCACCACCCCCTAGACTCGGATTCGACTGGCTTTCGAGCAAGGAAAACCTTTACCTGACTTTTCCTGGCAGAATGTTAACATGACATGATCCTTCTGTACAAGTATGACCACTGAATAATCATTTGAAAAGCCTTGATCAATAGTTTGGTTGCCCAATATTGGGTAAAGCAAGGCTTCTCTTCAGGACTATTTTAATCAGTAAAGGTGATGAGATGAGGCGTAGACCTACTCCTTTGGCTAGGTTTTATTCATTTGATGTGATAATAGCCAGAAACTTGTTTCTCAGCCTTATGCAGAAAAGAGCTGGTCCCACTTCAAAACAGATGGGGAGACAAAGTGACAAACCACAACGGAGGCTTGATGGTAAAAGTGAGTTTACTGTTTTGGTATCAAGAACACTGGAAACAGTATTGTTCTGTGAAACTATGACAAAAATGAAAAAATTCACATCATCAGCCCTCAATCATCTATTCACAAAAATATGGTCACCAGCTATTCTCCCCAAAAAGCTTTATGTAGTACTGAACTTCTACAGCAGTCCTAAATAGGACTAGACCTATTACAGACAACATGGCATGTATGATGAATTGTTGAACTATACACACTTCTCAGCAAAGCAATGTAGGAAGGACTGGTTTGAAAAGCTATTATGGATGGCTATCTCTGTTAGTGAACTGGGCTGAGCACACGAGCATATGAAGGCGCCTTGTGCAAAGTCAGAACTTTGGCCTACCTAACCCACTTCTGTCTGCTGTGATTCGCCATGCTCTCCAAGGCCTTACAAAATGGTGTTTTCCAGTCTTGTTACCGAAGACCCTTTACATGGAGATGCAGGAACTGGAACTTTCTGCTGTGTCACTAGACAAGGGGGACCAAGGATCATTGATATTTGGGGGTCAGGCAGGGCAGATTGTTAGAAATCTTTTACTATCGCAGGAAAAAAGAGGTGTTGGAACTACTGCCTCCACATGCCCCTAGTCCTCACAAGTCATTCAACAGCTGAAGGATACGTGCCAGCTTCAAACCACTAATGACTTTCTGCAGCCAAGCTTCGTGTGCACATGCAGTATACAAGAATGATGTGCGGGCTGGTCAAGGCAGTCTGGAATTGAGCAGGGAGCCTGCTACTTATTTCCTCCATATCATCCTATCAAAAGCCCCACCACTGTGCAAAGAACTGCAGTCAGAACTGATCAGAGATCCCAGACAGATTCTTAGTGCTTGCTAAACAGAGATGTCATAGGCCTCTTTGTCATCTGCATCTGCTCTGTCTTTAAAGAGGAAAAGACAATCATTGTCTCTAGTCCATCTGTCTCCAGAACACGTGATCCAAAGGGGTGTTAGCAGTAGCCAAGGGGGCACTTATGACTCCCTTTTGAGCACTGCCTCTGTGCCTCTAAGCTGGTGGAGGAGCCTATCGAAAACTACTGTAGCCTGGCTATTCCCAAGCTTAAAGGAAAGCAGCCATGGTATTCTTATCCGGTGCTTCACTCTGCAAGCTGTGGAAGCAGCTAGCAAAAGGACATGGTGAAAAGTCAAGCAGGGAGGGAACACATGGAAAAGGGAAGAGAAAAAGAATCTTCTTTCTCCCTCTTGCCCTACTTGGTCAGAGTTGGCTGGGAAGCGTAAGAGGAGGGCAAAGGTAGTAAAGACAAGATATTCTAAATGGAGCAGACAGTGGGATGGAGAGTCTTCCCTCTCCTCTGTCCCACAGAAAGTGCAGGTGGGGAGAGGCGTTCCCTACCACAATGCAGATCTTGTAGGAAGGAGTGCACTGTGCCAAGTGGAGCAGCAAACGGCAGCAGCCCTCCTCCTTGAAAGCAGATGTTGCGGTGGAAGGAGAAAGCAATGTTCACAGTCACTGCCTCCCTACAAGCTCTGTATTTCCATTCCCCCTACTCCTCCCACCAAGGAACACAGAAAGAGATCCAGTGAGAGGCACTCCTGGAACGAAAGATGAACTCCATCAGCTTCCCAGGGAAACAGCTGCTGCATGCGCACCATTAAAATACATAACTGAAATATCTCTGCCTTTATATAGTGGACAAAGAGATTAACACTGACATCCTGAGCAGAGTTAAACCCTTCTATGGCCATTAGTTTCAATGGACTTAGAAGTAACTCTGCTCAGGATTGCACTGCAATGGCTTAGACAATGTTTGACATTTTCTCAGTTTGAACTAGAACACATAGGTCCCTTGTCTGAAGATGGACAATGTTCATTCCACATATCTTTTGTTGTTCAGTACCTACTGATGACTTGGGGTCAAAAGAATACAGATGAATGTAGGAATAATTAGCAAAGTGAGGCTGCTAGTCTGCTAATTAACTGTTGAAGAGGGGCAATGGGCAAAAAACAATTTCATTTAGAATAGGAAGTAAAAATGACAGTAAAGCTTATAAAAGCAATTCCACAGCTATACACTGACACTGATTTTAATAAGCACTGGAGGACTTTAAATACAGATAGGTTTACCCCCTCCCCCATAAATGTAAGCATTTGCCAAAACCAGAATAGAATAATTTACAAATTATGCTAAGAGCACACAACAGCCTCACCCCCATTTTCTATGTTACTATGTTAATACAGCATTGAGCAGTTCATTAAGACTAACCATTAGCAAACTTTTTACCCTCAGAAAGATTGGTACTAACCTCTTACAGTGCAAATGGAATTGACTGGAGTTGCAGAATCCAGCTCATCTAGTCTGACAGGGCCAGTCAGTTTGGTGATGTCAGCACCAGCAGCCCTACACAAAAGGGGCTTTTGTAGCGAGAGAATGGTACGTTCAATGCAAATAATCCTACCTGCCAACAAAGACATTTTGATATGTTAAAGTAACAAGGGGGGGGGGAAGGTGATCATATCTGTTATCTGGGCCAATAATGTTCCCAGCCAGCCTTTCACTAAGCTTGAATTGGTCTGATGTACTGACCTCTGAAAAGTAAACACACATTAGGATAAAGTTAAGCAAATATGAGAAATAGAAGGGAGAAAATCTGTTAAATTTATTGTTACTTGAAAAATTTATCTGGTTTTGTTTTGTATTTTTTGCTTGGGGAGGGGGGACTGTTGTTGCCAAGTTGTTCAGAAGCTAGACAGGCTGTACTTTGCTCCCCAGATTTCTGCCCAATGAAGTGGGTGATTCAGTGGATCTGGAAGCCTGACAGGAGATTTTTTTTATATAAATAGGTCAACAGCTCAAAGGCAAGAGAGGTTCACAACGACCAAAGGTCATTATCATCTAGTGATTAACTTCCCCAGAATGTGATTATAATCCAGTCCTAATTTCTTTCCAGCATAGTCATATGCAACAGTAAATACTATGTTGGCAATTATAGATGCAGCAGCAGGGCTGTATTCTTGAAAATGAAAGAGATTTAAACAAATGTTGGCCATTATATTTCTAAGGCCAATTTGGTCAATGCCTTGCAATAACTGTAGATGACAGGGCTTATCTGCTTCTTGCCAAAAACTGGAGAAAAGGAAGCCTTAAACCTCTCTGTTCTTACTGAAGTTTCACTCATGATTAAGACTGTAGATGCCAGGTTGGTGGTAACTAGGACCAGGGCGTTCTCCCTGGTGGTGCCAACGCTGTGGAACGAGCTCCCCAATGAGATTAGAACTCTACTGGACCTCCAGCAGTTCCGTAGAGCCGTAAAAACGTGAGCTGTTTCACCAAGCGTTCAAATAAGAACTGACTGCACCGGTTGGGTCGCACTAGCACTTTATCATAGGATGCCGCCGTTTTTACTTAGTTTCATTGTATTTTATATTTTGTATTTGATGGTTTTAAATTGTATGTTGTTTTAAACTGTTTGTAAGCCGCCCTGAGCTGCCTCGGCGGGAGGGCAGGGTAGAAATGTAATAAATAAATAAATAAAGACATATCTAACACACAAAAGGTACACTCATTCTCTCAAGAAGAGATAAACAATAACATTAGAAGATTAAAATCTAAGTATTCCTGAGCAAAAATAGACAGATGACAAAGTTCTTAAGGGCCCTCTCCTTTCTGTAAAATGCAGAATGCCTGCCAACCTGCTGTTCCTGAGTTCTTAGGATATATTTTGGGGTGGCATGAAGAATCTTTCAGAACTAATAAAAGTTGATTTGGCAGCGCTCGTTCTAGTACTTACCATTTCCACAAAGGGCATCCTTGAAGAAAACAACACAGTGGGATGTATTCTTGAGTACCTCCATCACTTCCATATCAACCACACATGAGGAAGCAATGGAGACCGGCAGAGCTCTGGGAGTTTTCACACTGACCTCAGCCTCACCCTGTAGTGAGAAGTCGGTCACAAACAGCCAAAATTGTATTTGGCTTGAGGGAGCAGTGCCTGTAACCTAGAGTTTGAAAGAAAAAGAAATTACAAATATACATACACCTACACGATATATGATTAAATAAACATTATTTTTTGTCCAGAATTAGATTTTGAAGAAGGTTGTCTTGTTCAGTTTGGCTGCCTGAATTTATACATTGATAGCATGAACTGTGTGACATACACAATGCCATGTTACTCGATTCTACAGTAGAGCAAAGGGCTGCAAGGCTCCTAGTGCCAGTGCAAGCAGAACACTGGTTGGAGCTAAGCTTGTATGAACACAGCAAGTTTGCAGAAGCAACTTTTACCACATCCCTTACACCTGCAAAAAAACCAGCCTGCTGCTGAAGACCAGGAACCCTCCAGAAGAATACACTATGTGGAATAGCAAACGGCACCAAGAGGAAACTGGTCCGTATCAACACCTCACTCTTACACAAGGTGTCCTCGTTCACAGAACTCAGACTCCACTCATGCAGTGCTGGTGTAGGGAGGATTTGGACCAATGAGCTCTCATTGCGGCACATCTCCCTGAAACCTCCATATATTGTTCTGAGAGGTTTCTTGACCCACAACAGTGGGTAGGGGCAAAGGGAGCTGCTGTGGGAAGGTGGTAAACACTGCTGTTGCAAATACACTCCATTCGTAGAAATGTTGGGTCCAGTCTCCCGGTGTCCTCTTACTGATTTCCTGCTGCAAGCCAGACCTGCCCACTGTACCATAACAGCAGCAGTTACCAAGACTCCTGCTCTGAAGACTTTAGGGAAACCCCAGGTGACTCAGTGGCATCCACTGCATGGGATTTAGAGATAGGTAGAAACTGAGGAGATGGTAACAGATGTTGCAAAGTTGCCAGCAAACTGTTGTAGTGAGCACAGCTGAACAGCTTCTGGTCAGGTGGAACAGAGCTGCATGCCTTGCAACAGAATGCTGATCTAGCTATTGTTGCACACAGGGCTCTTTTGGTAGAAAAAGCCCAGCAGGACTTCATTAGCATAATAGACCACACCCAACAGCAGAAACTCATTAGCATATTAGGCCACAGCCCCGACAGCACAGCTCATTGGCATATTAGGCCACACCCCCATGCCTTCCCTTGGCTTGCCCGGGGGCCCGTGGCTGCAGAGAGCCCAGGCAAGCCCCCCCCTTGTTTTAAGGGAAGGGAAGGCAGTTTAAACTGCCTTCCCTTGGCTTGCCCAGGCTCCCTGATCCTGATCATTCCAGGGCCCCTCCTGCCCTGCCCGCCTTGGAGTCACCGGGGGAGGGTCGCTCTCCAGGCCTTCCCTCTGTAGCTACGCATGCAGAGGTTTTGGCTGTAGTGGGCGTGGCCAACTCTGAAGCCAGCCAGAACACCGTTCCTGTGCGTTCCTGCCCAAAAACAGCCCTGGTTGCACATTTTAGCAGGGGGGAGGTGGACTAAGACGGTGGTATAAGCAACCATTTTGTATCAGGACTTTCAAACTCTGGCAGCTCAGTGCTTCTTAACCAACCAACTTTAAAAACGCTCTGCATGTGTGATGACTTTTTCATTTAAATAAATCTAAGATTTACATAAGAAAAACACAAGTGGCATCATTATTAGGCTGTGTAATGTACTCCACTCACTTGGTAGAAACTACTATATGTACAAGCCTGGAAGTTTTCCTCTTGGACTAACGTCAACATTTTTCAAGGATGCATAGAAAACAGATGATTCACAGAAGGTAATGGGTGAAACAAAGTCATCTACCCAAACAACATAAATATCCTGCTTGTTTAGGATAGGAAGAAAAAAAACATTCAGCTAAAAGTAAAGGATATCAAAATAAATGACCTCATAGTAAGAATGCCCATCCTTAGTGTTATACTCAGCACTGGAAGAGAGTTCAGACTCATTATTGAGATGTTTCATATAATTATTATTAACAAAACCTGGGAGAAATAATATATGTATTACCAATATTAATCTAAGCAGTAAGATAGTAGTAAATCTGGAATAAAATTTGATCCTAGTTTCTTAGTTATCTGGAGGTTTTACAAATTTTAAGTTTGTCCCCATTGCCTCCCATGTTTTGTTGTCATTCAGTAATATGACAACACTATGGGTATTAATTACCAAAAGCCAATGGCTTGAGACAATCAGAAGCCAGAAGGTGGATTGTGGTGGGCAGGCATTAACCTGGCTTGCTGCTGGGCTCATGCCCTCCCTTCCCCGGTGCAAGGGGGACTGAACTCTTCTGCTTTCAGTAAACTGCTATTAGCTGAGACATCTGTGTCCAGTTGCCTGGGCAACCTAGACTTTTGTTTCTTCCCCCCTAACCCAGGATTGCGTCATAGTTTAGAACCACAATTTGTGGGAAGGAAACAAACCCCAGTTTACCCAGGCACCTGCACTTCAACATTATGGCAAACTGGAGTTCATTTGAATGTGTCCAAAGCAAGGAAGCATTCAGTTGCACTTCACAAGCAAGCAGAAAATGGAGGAAAGCATGCAAAAACAAAAGCAAGCCAGATGCATGCCCATCATGAACAAACAAGTTTATCACAATAACCAAATGTAGCCTTGAATCAATACACTTGACTAGTATCAGAACATCTGTTTTATTTTCTTTTGGGGGCTTAGCACTTCCTCACCCCCCCCACCTCCACAAAGCATTAAAAATCATTTTTATATATTTGATTTTTTAAAATGAAAATGATGACATTTGAATGAAACCCTAACAATACAAATTCTATCTACTGATTTATAGCAATAGCCTCAAAACACAGCGCTTGGAAAATATGAGCAATTTTTAAAACCTAAAATATGGCAAGTATTAAATCCAAACTTGCTGTTGTCTCCATTTGAAGATTTATAGTTACTACTCCAAACAAATATTCTATTGCTGCAAAATTTCAAAAGCTCACTGAAAGGCCGGGTTTTATTTTTTAAAAAGTCACACAGGAGGAATCGCAGAGCTTTTAAATACCAGATTTTAGATTCTGACCAGCAGGACAATCAGCCAAATTAAAAACAAAGTCAACAATAATAAGTCATAAGCACAAGTCATTTTAAAACTATTATCTTCCTGTATGTGTGTCAATTTGTTCTGAACAGAAAGGCCAGAACAGACAAACAGCAGCAGGATTGAGTTATGTGTGTACAGCTGCCCCAAGTCCAGATGGAATATATTTCCTCATTTTCCTCTTGTACCATAATACTTATTATGAATAGTAATAATAAAAATGCTGTATTTCCATTTTCCTCTTCACAACGAGAAAGAACTGAAAAGTTCCTACTCAAACGGCCACACGGAGCAACCCTAGTGATTTTAGCACACATACCTACATACACATATGTACAAAATTGCTTAGAATTTTATTTATTCATTAAAGTATTTATACTCTGCCTTTCCTCTTGGTTCAAGTTTAGGCACTGCTCCTCAGTTCTGAATAAATAAGTCTGCAAAAGAAATCTAAACCGAATCAAGTTCTTCTTCTCCATATTTTATGATGCACCAGATTTGTATGAAGGACACAAATCCTATTGGAAAGGGCTGAAGCAGTAAACAAATTCTAGCCATGACATTTTGTCTGGAATGGCTGGAAAAGGTAAGTGATTTGTATTCTGACTACTACAAAAATGTGATTCTGTTGATTTGTAGTTCAATTTTTTAAATCATTTATGAAGTTTTAAATGTTGAATTACGTAGGGCTTTAAAAAAAAAAAATAGCTGTAAAATATCTTAACCCTGCAGATTGCCAGGAGGCATCTCTGCAGTCTATAAAACCACATACAACTGCTTGCTGTTCCCTTCCTGGTTACCAGCAGGCCATTGGCAAATACTGCCAGTGTCTGAACGTTGCTGATCCCGAAAGAAGCCTCTGATATACACAATGGAACATCTTGAAGAACCACCAAATGACACTGAATTTCTGGGATTTAAGGGCGACAAATGCTTATATGTTCCTATATTCTTCTGTATTCCATCCTTTGAATTCTCTTCCCTCAGCATCACTTATTAACATAAATAGCGCGTGTGTGTTGGGGGAGAATATCAGTGAACCAAAAAAAGAGAAGCTGCTACTTACTAAGTACAACTCATAGCTTGATACCTGTTCTTTCAGGAATGAGATATTGACCTGAAAATACCTAGTTGCAACCGGAAGTACTTAAAGAAGTACACACAACAATCCCTTGGTCTGAAGTGAAGACATGGGCAGAAGATAAGAATCACACTCAAGACAGAACCCTTCCAAATAATTTTTAGAAAACAAAACGTTCCTGGCTTGTTTGTCTCCTGATGTGGAATTTCTCCCGTGGGAGGCACTTCTAATCAGAATGCACAGGGAATGTGTGAGAGCACAAAAGAGCAAGCAGCGATTACTGTGGGATGTGAACTGCCTTGCTCATTCGACTATCAAAGGTTTTTTAAAAGCTAAATACAATTATTTTGTTACCATCAAGTAAGTAAATACAAAAGAGGAAGTATCCAATTATAAAAAGACTAATCCAATCTGTACAGCAGGCCTTTTAACAATAGATAATGGTGTTAAGAGGTGCATGATTGATTGCCTTAAGAAAAAGAGAGAGACAGACAGTGAGCTCAGCTTGAGTTTGTAAATCTCTGGAGAAAGCAGGCCATTTCTAGCTACTTACCAGAACCCTGCAAAGTTAAATTCAAAATGCTGGACTCTGATTTTATACATTGGTTAACTGGACGTTAATTTGATTGTAATATAACGCTATCCAATCTAAGCCTTTGGAATAGAAGCAGACTAAATACATTCAGATAAGTTAAATACATTTTGTTGGAAATGTAGTAAAATAGTTGATTGGTGGGACAGATCTCAGAAATGTATTGAACATTAAGGATATCTAAAATGTTAAATTGAAGGGAAAGTTTTAGGGCATGTAGGAGGATTGCTGAAGAAGGATGAGAAATGAAGTCAGTTTACACTTAGGTGGCCAGACAGAAGACCAAAGTGAAGTACTGGCAAACTCACAGCCATATGATATTTCTGTAATGTCATTTTTTAGACAGGAACTTTAGAGTACAGTCTTAGTCCACTGAAGGTAACAGGGCAGCTAGTCTTCTTTCAAATGCGTCATACTGCCACTTTCCTTTCCAAATATGTCATCTTTGCATGTGCTAGGGTAGGTCTGAGGGAACAAATGTCCCATCTCATATCATAGCCAAAGTCTCTCTCTAATCCACCAGTCTTTCTGTAACTGCAGTAATTCACAAAACATGTTTTAAACTGTCCAAACTAATACCTCAGGAAGCTCTCCCAACGGTATGGCACTTTCTTTTTATTATTTTTTACTTTCTGTTCAGTTCAGTTAGGTTTTCTTATGGTCAGCAACCATATTCAGAAAGAGAACAGAATAAAAACCTATTTAGGTATAATAGCTAAAAAGTATGACATTGTTCAAATATACAAGGTATCACATTACAAAGCTAAAATATACCAATTGTCACATTTAAAGAATAAAAATAATAAAATATTGCATATTAAATCTAAAAAAGCATAAGCTCAAAACAAGAGAGGAAAACTCCTAAAAAACAGATCTATTGTTTGCTTTGCACTTTAATTGCCTGAGCACATAACTTGGCTGTTACCTTAGTGTTCTATGAACAGTGCTAGTGCTGTATTGTAAAAAGGAGGGGGGGGCTCTTGACAAGTGAGTAAACACTGGTGTAGTGGTTAGAATGTCACACTAGAGCTAAAAAGACGTGGGTTCAATTTCCCACTCTGCCATGAAGCTTACTGTGTGACTTTCAGCCAGTCTCTCTCAACCTATTTCACAGGGTTGTTGCTGGGTGGATAACTGAGAGAACGAAACAAGTCCATATTTGTTCCTCTGTGGAAGGGTGGGATAAAATACGACAGTTAAAAATGTTAGTATTAAGCGTGTTGATATAATGGAATGATATAATCTATTACGGTGAATTAATTGTCAAAGGTAAAGTGGAAAGTGGAGAGCTGCCTGGATACAACTTAGGGTTGCCAGATCCTACCTGGCAGCTGGTGGGGGGGGGGAATCCCGGGTCTGTTCCTGGATCTTCTGCCACATGCGCTTCACATGCATGGTGCAATGACGTCACCTGGAAGTGATGTCATCACATCACTGAAGTTAGGGGGTGATGATCTAGTTTTTAGGTGAAACTCTATGGCTTGCAGGCAACTTTATCATAGAGTTTTACCGCAAAATTAGAGCACTGCAGTGTGACCTCAGCGATGTGATGACATCACTTCTGGGCGATGTCATCACATCACCTTTCAGGCCAGTTGGGGGTGGGATATCCCCCCATTGGCCAGCTGGCTGGTGATGGGGAAGCACCCCACAAAAGCGGGGTTTCCCCCACCTCTGGTGGGAATCTGGTAGCCTTAGTACAACAACCAGGGTCAAAATGTAACCCATAGCTAATGGCAAATGTTTCCAAAGTCTTCTAAACATATCAGCAAAAGACCAAGAATACATCCTTTCACAGAAGATATACGAGCTATCAGCCTGAGATCAAACCCACCCAACCCCAACTATGAAAGTGGCTCAAGTCACACCAAAACATCAACTCTAAAAAAAACCCATCTCAAAGCACAATGCAAAGAATCCAAGCATTTTCTTGAAGTTCCACTCATGGCAAGCTCTTAGAACATTTTAACTCTTGTTGGATTACTCCATTAATCTACAAAGCTGATTCATTCAGGAACTATTCAGAGCCTTGCTATTCTAGGACTGGTTCAAAATAAAGAGTGTCTTGTGGCTCTTTAAAGACTGACAGATATATTATATCATAAACTTTGGGAACTAAAACTCAATTTATCAGATATTTTCTTCTCCAAGAAAGTTTATGTCAAAATAAATCTATTAATCTTGAAGGTTCCACAAGACTAGTTAAGACACTTGGAGGTCCATGAATTGGTAATCTGAATGCTTTTTAAAAACTGATACATAACAACTGTTACTTGTCATGTTAGGGAAAATGTACACATTTTCCTCAGCAGGGCAAATAGCAAGTGGGGTGAAGGGTCTTTGAGGTTGAGGGAAACGGTGTGTGTGTGGGGGGTCTTATTAGGTCTAACTCAGAGTTCTTAAGGGTAATTTACATGTCAAATCATCTCACCATGTTTAAAAGTCTTGAATATGCAATTCCTACTTTCTCCTTTTACCCGTGGGGATGGAAACACCATCTCTAAGTATTTCTGTAGTCACGTTCCCATTTTCATGTATATGTTATTACTGCATAAATATACATTCAGCTAAAACTTAACTGCTGTGGTAGATCGAATCATTCCCCCTTTCCTTCTCCTGTATACCCACCCTGCATCCAGGAGAAACGGCACATATGAGGTACCACTCATCTTAACAGAGTCTATATATAGAGAGGATTTTCTTGAATGATATTGGCAAACTGTTGCTTTTTCTAAATATAGCAAATATTCAGACTCAATCACCATTTACACTTTTTTGTGCGAGAGAGAAATGGTAGTGCAGGAAATGGATCATGTAATCCAGGGCCCCCCAACCCTTTTGATCCAGTGGGCATCTCTAGAACTCTAACACAGGGTGGTGGGCGCAACCACAAAATAGCCACCAAAGAAGACAGCCACACACGCACGTGCATACACACAAACACACACAGAGGAAGGCCAAGTGTGGGGACAAGAGGAGTAATTTAAAAAAAGAACACTGGGAATGAGGAGTGAGAGAGAGAATAAAACCAATACTGTGGTGGCAAATGCCACTGAAACAACATTATTTTTATCTGCATGGCCAATCCAATCTCCAATGGCCAATCAGAAGTTCTGCTGGGCAGGAGTCCCACCCAGCCCACCCACTTCCTAAAAATACTTGGAGAGGGCCACAAAAGGTGGTGGAGGGCGCCATGTTGTCCATGGGCATCAGGCTGGGGACCCCCAATGTAGTCAGTCTGCTACAGGAAGGAATTTCAAGATCTGTTGTTCCTGGACACTTCTGAAGAAAAACTGTTTCCTGCCACCAAACCAGACAGAACTTCCAAATAATATATGAAAAGGGCCAGGGAGAAGTGAGACTTAATGTATTGACCATGTTTTCATATGATCTTCTGATGGTTTGCTAAGACAGTTAAGAAAACAAAAGGAAGGTTACCTTCAGTCTTCGATGCATAACATGTGCCCAAAAGCTGCAACACTTATTTAAGTCACACATCTGAAACACAATTAAAAAGTGAGCTAAATATTTTGTTGCAGACCTGTTAATCTACCAATAAATTTCACATGTAAAGCTTGTAAAAAAATTACCTGAAGAATTTCCTTGAGAGTGTACACAGCTGGAGGAGAATACAAATCTGAAACTTGCTCTCCTCCAGTAGCATCGACGTGGTCAGGATGAGCAGCAAGAACGTAGCAGAAACTAGGAGGGGGCAGGTTCACTGCAGTCTGTTTAAAACAAGGCAATCAAAACATGTGTAGTTATAAAAAGTGAATGCTCTACATTATACTTATTTACTTTCTAGTGTTCAGTGGCGATTTCTTCATCAACTTGGAAGGAGCGTGTTTAGAGAAACTAATTTTAAAGAGAATGAGGGCGTGCTTGTGTGTTACACAGCCCCTCAGAAGTCTCTCCTAGAAGACTGACAGCAGGACTTGGGTGCCGTGCCCCCATCCTGTCTGAGGAGAGGTGAATGCAGGAACCAGAAGGATACTGAACACGGGATCTCCCCTGATCCTAGGAAATTAAGTCCTCTTTGGGAGACTGCAGGAAAGAAAGTATGCAGATTTAAAGTCCAGCAATTTTCTCTCCAGTAAGAATCCTAGTAGAGGCTGGCAGAAGCAACATATGGATAACCGCCGCAACACACAGACACACCATTTTGTAGTAGCAGAATCCTCTCCAGATATTGAAAGACTGACCCTATTGGCAAGACCAGGAATAATATTTTATTTGTACTTTGCTCTGTGGATACACCCAGGAATCTGTGTCACAAGAAAACATACCTAAGCACAATCAACAGTTCCTAAAAGCTGTTTTTGACAGGGCAGCCACTGTGGAAACGGATTCCATTATTTTTATGCCTTAAGATGATTTCTCTGACATTTGAGAATTTTAGCACGTGGGTGAATTTGACAATAAACAGATGAAGCCGCATCACTGAAAAACACACATGCTGCCAAATTTAATCTCGGGCAGCAAGAGCATAATAGGGAACAAGCATAATGGGAACATGAAGCAATGTGACTGATTCTCTGTTACAAAGAGACCAAATCTTTTATTTAAAAGATAATATCCAGCGCCTTTACAAGTGCTAGAGCTTTCAGTATTAGCCATCTTTTTCATTGCCATGAAAGTTATATAATTCATTTAGGGAGTTGTTGCTTGAAAGTGCCTAAAAATCATACCAGAATTAAGATTAATGGAAACAGCTGTTCAGCTATTAATTTTTCTCCCTCCCATTTTCAAACATAATGTCAAACCAAAACTGGATTCCTTTCAAATGTTTCTAGCAGATAGGCTGGTTTCTGATCCATCATGGAGCCTTCCAAGAAGTAACAATTACATCAGCTTAAAAATGTTAATTTAAATGCAAAATAATGTGTACTAGGCAGACACATTTGTGCTAATAAAAATATGGAGATGAATACATGTTACTGCCAACAAAAAGTATGATATCACTGGTTCACAGTCGCAGTAATTAAACAACTGGCATAGCGTATCACAAGGGTCCCCAACATCGTGCTCGTGGGTGCTGTGGCCACCCCCCTGACTGTCCTGACACCTTTCCTGGTGCCCACCAAGTGCCTTTAGAAAGTGGGTGGGGCCAGGTGGGACTTTTGCCCAGCAACATTTCTGTTGGCCACTGGAGATCTGATTGGTTATGCAGCTTTTTAAAGATATTGCTTTGGCAGAAGCTGCTATCACAGAACAAGGAACTTCACTGTGTGGACTGAAGGGAAGCTGCTGCAGCCACTTTGTGACTGGCTCTGGCTTCTGCTGCAGCTATTTTGTGGAAGCCATTTTGTGGCTGTGTCCAAAAAAAGGTTGGGGACCCCTGATCTACAGTGACTGACATCATTAGTGTCCCATGCATTTCACAGATAAACTAGCATGGTATTGTATCTAGAAAATATGTTCTCATTCCAATAAGGACAACACATTTGGGGCCCTCTGCTGCTCAGGAAAGACTATGTGTCAAAGCGTTTAAAATATATTGATATAAGTCTTATATTGTAAGAAGTCAGAAGTAGAGGTGTTTAAAATCATATTGTTAGCTTTGACTGAGTATTTGATGATCACATTCAATTAATTTTAAGCAATTAAGTGTTATAAGCTTATAACTTTAAGCAGTATGTAAGATCACCATCTCTTGGGTTTTTAGAGGGTTTTCTTTACTTTTTCCTATAGTATGTAGTTCCCTACCCTGATTTCGTTGTAGTTTTTATAGTTTGTAGTTTATAGAAATGCAAATTTTAAAAATCCCCTACGGGGGGGCCAAAAAAAGAAGAAGGAAAGACTATGTGTCTGGGGACTCCCCTTTCATAGAAGAAGACTTAATGGATGAGGATTCTGGCAGTGGCCAGGAAGGTGGGAGGGAAGTCCGATTTTAGTGAGGAAATTGTCCTTTGTCCATAAGGAAGAACAGAGAATTGACAAATCAGGTAAAATGTTTGTATTTCAGTGCCTCTCCGTTTAGGATAGGGGTCCCTAGCCTTTTTGAGCCACTGGGCACCTTTGGAATTTTGATCCAGGGTGGTGGATGCAGCTGCCAAATGGCTGCCCAAAAATGGCTCCCAAGGGAGGCAGAGCGAGCTACAAAATGGTCCTTGTGCTGTGGTAGCAGCTCCTGACAAAGCAACATTTTAAAAAATCTGTACAGTCAATCAGATCTCCAACAGGCCATCAGAACCCTTGGAAGGTGCCGGCAAAGATGTTGGTGGGTGCCATGGTGCCCACAGGCAGCACATTAGGAACTCCTGACATAAATGATGGATTAGAATTTCAAAAAAGCTCTTTACGATTCCACAAGGCTCTTTGTTTTTACTGCAATAGACCATGATGGTTACCACACTGAAAAGGCCTGTTCTTGGAGTTGTATTAAGCAAAACCAAGATATGCAGCAGAACCTTCAAGAGGGAACAAGAAGGCACATAACAGATGCTCTTACCTTATAAAATACAAATGCTTAATGGGGAGGGGGTTGTTTTGTTTATAAAAATACTATCTTACCATGGCATTCTCTTGACTATGACCAGGAACTTTTAGAGGCAACACTGGAGGCCACAAGCTGTCTATTAGGCTAAAAAGCCCCGGCTTTCTAGGAAAATCAAACACACAGAAGCAAAATACATGAAGCATAAAATCTAGCTTTACAGTTTAAGATGTTTTATTTAAAAGGATTTAAAATCCAATGAAACCACCCAGGATTATGAAAGGAAATTAATTTAATAGTTTCTTGTTGAATTCTAAATTTTAGTTATCCTTATTAAACCTCACTTTCTGCCAGTAGCAAAAGAAGGAACATTGATTCTTAAGCATTAAACTAATTTATTAAGCTGTACTACATAGGTTTTAATTACATATTATACTATATTAATTTTATTGTTGTTTATTTGATCTTATTCAAAGGCACTGATCCATCAGCAGCAGTTGTTAAAAATACATACTTATCACCATTAGTGCCTAGGCCCTAATGAACAATAATTAACATATATTTTGTTTATTGAAATATTTGTATCACAACCTTCCCCATGGCTCAAGGTGGCCACGAATGGTATTGAACTTGTCCTAGTTCCAGAGTGATTTTGTACCTTGCTACACACAGCAGTATGGTTTCAACCTACAACACCTAAATCATCTGTCTCACTATATTCATTTATGAAAGGTAACAAAATGCTACCAAATAGTTCTGTGTAGCGGGAAATATCCTTGTCTGATTAGCAGAACTTGGTTATCTTTCTACATGTGTCATATCAGAATCTGAATCTTGAAAGAGAAGTAATGGACACTGGGATACAGAAGACTAAAACAGAGATCGACATGCTGGTATTGAGTGGAGAAAGCTAAGGGGTAAGGGCCAAATCATATGTTACCACTGCAAAATAGTTACTGCAGCCTCGTGGCTGGATCTGATGCCTCTCTAGTAATGTCTGTCTGAAGGAACCATGCGGATCAGATCAATGATGTGGTTCCTTCCCTTGCCAATCCAAGAGAAGGGCCTAGGTGACTTGGAAAGGAACCACACTACTCATTCTCCTCTTTATAGACAGTTTGGTGTAGGGGTTAAAGTGCGCAGACTCTAATCTGGGAGAACCGGGTTTGATTCCCCACTCCTCCACTTGCACCTGGCTGGATGACCTTGGGCAAGCCGTAGTTCTGATAAGAGCTGTCCTTGAAAAAGAGCAGTTTCTGTCAGAGTTCTCTCAGCCCCACCTACCTCACAGGGTGTCTGTTGTGGGGAGGGGAAGGGAAAGGATTTTGTAAGCCGCTCTGAGACACCTTCGGGTAGCATGAATCTCTTCTCTTCTTCTTCTTTATAGACATTACTAGAGAAGCCTCAGGAAGGCAGAGACCATTTTGTTTCAATGAGACAATAATAGGATCACAGGCAATGGCAGAGACATGGAGAGTACTGAATAAAAGAACAAAGTCTGAAACAGATTTGTTTATTTGATTCATTTATTCCCTGCCTTTCTCCACAGTGGGGACCCCAAAGCAGCTTATATCATTCTCCTCTCCTCCATTTTATCCACACAACCACCCTGTGAGGTAGATTAGGCTGAGAGCATGTGACTGGCATCAGATCACCCAGCCAGCTTCCGTGGCACAAGTGGGGATGTAGAAAACAACAGAACACCACTGAAGAGATGAAAGGACAGGGGAATACTAATACAGTGACAGAAAACATTTTAACAGGGACATTCTAAATTAATGAGTCAGGGAAAGCTGAGCAGGCTGCAAAACCATTCAAAAGTAAGAGCAGAGTATTGGGTGGGAGGTTATAATATACTAAGATGAAACAGCAGTTCTTAAAGGTGCTTACAGCTGGAGGATGACAATGAAAGGGAAAGTTGGTTATGTGGCTATGAAAAAGTACTTTCGATAGTGTCAGAAAATGAGGGCGGAATAAGGAACTTCACCTTTGACACATTCAGCTTGAAGCACTGACTTAAGAGGAAGTGTCAGAAATATAGGACTAATGGGAGACAAGATAGATTCATGGAGGATAAGTCTATCAGTGGCTACTAGCCATGGTGACTGAGGGAATGCTAAGCCTCTGAATCCCAGAACCAGAAGGCAACATTGGGGAAGGCCTCGGCCTCTATGCCCTGTTGTTGGCTGTCCACTGGAACTGGTTGGCCACTGTGTGAGACAGGATGCTGCACTAGATGGACCACTGGTCTGATCCAGCAGGGCTCTTCCTATGTTCTTAAGAGTACAAAACTAAATTTGGAAACCAGAGCACAGAGGTAGGTGAAGGCCTGAAAACTAATAAAGGAACCCAAACAGAGCTCAAAGTGAAAGTGTAGTAGTCTTGTAGGGAACAGGAAAGATGAAGATGTCATGTTGCAAAGGGAGCAGAAGAGAGATGGAAGACCAGTCATGGTCAAACAGCTGCAAGGAAACACAATAAGAGTCAGGAATCATCTCCTCTTGATAAAAGTAGTTTAGTGGGAATTTTGACAGCTCCATATACAGATAATAAACTGATGTGATCAGTGTGGGGGTCAGGAATTTTACTTCCACGGACTGCAATGGATCTGGAATGGATATTATGTTAGAAAGACATCACCATTGTGATCATACTGCCTAAGTGTTTTCAACTCTTTAGTGATATCTGTCATACTAAACACAAACTCTGGAAGAAGGATCACAAGTCAAATTAAAGTTGGGTTTTACTTTTACTTCTGTCAACGTATTCTTCAAACTCGTAAGCTAATTGTAACATAATGATAGCTTCTATTGGTACAGCATTTGTAGAGATTTTTTTTCCTTACTTAAAACGGCCAGGGATCAGAGTAGCATTCCTAAATTCTTTTCCTACTTAGAGTGTCACACATGGAAAATAGTGTACTTGGCAAATTTTACACAATAGAATTCTGTGCATTTCCACTTTTCCCTAGTTTTATCATAATTCTCTATAGGTCACCCTGTCTTAATCTATTGCAAAGAATTCAGGTTATGGTAGTGAAACTCAGTCATATATGAGTAAGAGCAACAGCATGAAAGGATGCCAGGAAGCAAAGACACGCTTCCATGTACTATTAATTGAGCTCATGATGTAATGACTTGTCAGTCCCAAAGTCAAAACAGAATCGTGGAACTATACAGGGAAGAACATTTTTAAAAACCCAGTTAGGGATATGGAATGTCCTCCTTAAGAGGAAAAGCTAAAAAGAAATGAGCTTAGGTCACACTTTTCAGTTTCTCAGTATCATCAACTACATAGGAATATAAGTTCACGGAGAAAGCCTAACATAAACTGGACCATACATACAGAAAAACTGAGCTTTTCTGAGTCAGACCAGTGGTCCATCTAGCTCAGTATTATCTAATTTGACTGGCAGCAGTTCCCAGGATGTCACAGAGGAATTGCTTCCATTACTTGCTTCCTGGGACCCTTTCAGTGGAGATGGCAGGAATTGAATCTGGGACCTTCTGCTTGCAAAGAATGCAGCCTGTTTACTGAGATAAGCAACTCTTGGATTCTGTGGGATCTTTACTAAATCTTACTTGAGGCATCAAACCTTACCTGAAACAAAGGAAAACTGGCAAATTATTTGGCACATTTCTTACTTTCCTAAAGGTGCAGTGGTAGTAAAAATCTTTACATATTTTTATGAGGACTACGATTGATCCAATCAAACTTTTTATACTGGTTCTAAGCTATGCTTTTGACTCATCACATTATCATATACTAAATCAAAGTTTTAACTGTACTCCAGTTCCACTGAGCTCAGTGATCCAGATCTATGGTGGCCAATGGTTTTTGCCAAGAATGCCGTAACAAGTCCAAAGTACTAGACACTCTATACTGAGTGCTGGTGAATATGCAACCCTCCCTTACACCACCCCAGAGCCTTGGTGTAGTTCAGTCTCCAGTCCACTGAGCCAGGGAGCAGGCAGCAGCACACTGCAGGAGGCTCAGGAGGCATACAGGTCCTAATTGCCGCAAGTCTGTGCAGACAATGCTACTTGCAAGACAGAAGGTATAGGTTAGCTACCCATAATCTAGAAAAAGCCAAAAAAAAAAATCTTAAAGTATTAACTCTCACCTTCCTCTGGTGACTCTGTGCTGAACTTTTATACCAGATACATCACAGTACTTTCCTTCCCACCTTTTGCTGTATTCTTCAATCGGTTCTAGAGACGATGATAAGATCTGAAACTGAACCTCACTGAACATCCCATAAGCATCTTGAAGAAGGAGACACAATCTGTGAGAGAGTGTATGAAAATTCTCATTAGCAGCATGCACAGAAAAGTTCTTGAATACTCCGGAATTAAAGTTTACTCCCCTAGGATTTAATTTATGGCTGGGACTTCTGACGAAAGCATAATGTTTTACAACCGGCAACCGTCTCCTTTACTGTAGGCATACACTTAAAATGATCTTCCCTATGAGAGCTAGCAAAGATCTCTGTTCAAGACCTTACAGATCTGATGCCAGTCAGCAAAGACAGTGCTGGGCTGGAAGGCTGCTTCATACGTACACAGGTAAGAATTTCACATGCTGATCTGAATATCAGCCAGTGTTTAGGATGCAGGCCTCTAATACATGAAGGTGCATTTTCAAATGGTGTCCTAAAAGCAATTTCCAGAATTTTTTTTTTTTTGCTCAGGTGACCTGTTCAGAATGAGTTTCAAGTTTCTTCAGATACGTTGGCTTCACAGACATGCCCTAGACATGACTCCTGTTCCAGATTAAAACCAAAGCACTGTCCCCAAAATTCGCAGCCCCCCATGCTATCCTGCAGAAACCTGAATTATCATGTATCGTCCTTTAGAGTTTTTTTAAAAATCTCTTTCATCCCGACTATGTATTTCCAACAACTAACCAATTCACAACTGACAAAAAAAAATATCAAATGTTATCTTATCTAGCAGGGAAATAAAAACACAAATATGTATATCAGGTTAATCCTGGAATTAAAAAAGGGTAAAAGCTACTGCAAAGGAAGACAGTCCATCCTGCTCAAATATAGAACCATTGCTGATGAGCATGGGCTCTATGGCTACAAAGGTGCCATCATATATTGTTTGTAAGTGGCAAATGTGCAATTCTTCAAAACAGTGTTAAGTTTCCTCAGTATGTCTACACAGTTTTTCAGCTGACTGCACTGCAAGACAATTGATACAGGGAGGGACATGAGGACACTGCCCCCTCAGAAATGTGCCACGTCCCCTCCCTGAATCCCTAGCTTTCACTTCAAAAAAGGAAAACCCCAGCTACCACCACTACCACTTTGGAGATAAAGAGAAATGTGCAGACTGTTTTTTTATGGTTTGTCTGGAGGGAGAAAGTTTGGCAGGCCGAGTTCAGGCTTCGCCACTGCTGGGGGGAAGGGGGGGAGGGAGAAAGTTTGGCAGGCCAGCCAGGCCTCGCCGCCACTAGGGAAGGGGAGAGAGAGAAAGCTTGGCGGGCTGAATTCAGGTCTCGCCACCAGTGCTGGAGAGGGGGAGGAGGGAGAAGGCTTGGAGGTGCGCGGGCCTCGCAGTGGGTGCCAGGGACGGGCGGGGCAGGGGAGAAGGCTCACCTGCGGCTGCTTCCTTCTCCTCCCGTGGAGCTTCTCTCCCCCCATGAGTATCGCGGGTCCCCCTTCTTGTGACTTTCTAATGTTAGTAATTAAAGTGCTGATTCATTACCATCTCTCTCATCCAGGGGTGGACTAGGAGGCCAAAACAGCCCAGGAAATGGCCATGCTCCCTCCTCACCACACACCCACTGATGGAGGGAGGGCAGGGCCAAGTAGGCCAGTAACACATGGCACCTCGCTTAGCTGTAGTATCACTGCTGAGTACATGGGTCGCTGGCCAGGACAACAGCCACTGCCACAGGATTCAGCCATACTAAGTGGTGGACACCACATGATTTGCCTGGATTGGGCAGTGAGCTTGTGCTCAGCCTGAAGGATCTCCTCACTCCCCGGCTAGCTGACCCAAGGGGGGGGGGGCTCAGAAGATGCAGTCCCAAGTCCATCAGTGACTGGAACGCCTCCCAGTGGCCATAATGGCCAATCTGTTGCTGCACTCACCCCTCAGTATTAACAGTTTTAAATATTTTTGCCGTCCTTATGGCCTAGAAAATCTCAAGAGAAGAATATACGTGCATTAATTATATCAACCAAAGACTCACAGTATGATCAGTTTTCCCTGGGTAATTGATGGTATGCCAAATTACAGACAGATGACTCAGATGAAGACCTCTATTCATGTCCACTTAGGGTAAATATTCCTCATGAAAAATGGAGATGGGAGGCTATAATCTGGCACTAATGGCTTAAACATGTTTTACATTTAGTGCAGTTAGATTTCTAAGCTTTTCTTCAGACTCCTAAATAGCCCACGTTTTCAGTTACAGGATTGTGACCATATATAGATACCACATGGACTTCCGGTTTATGAAGCAGCAATGGCGGACGCTCTCCCCGAACCGTGGGAGGGCGAATCGCACACCAGCAGCCTGGAGGGGTACCACCTCAAGTGACACCCCTGTGGAGCCTTTGGGATAGGCTCCAGGCCAGAGGGCTTTTGAGGGG
>NW_015175365.1:974643-987259 GCF_001447785.1 Gekko japonicus | reverse complement strand
CAGAATTTCCAAGAAAACCGAGTACTGCAATTACAGATGGAAAAAGCCAACATGATTCTCAGGTTCCAGGGAGTTCCTGAAGCAGCGAAAGAGGACCTGAGGAAGTTGCTTAGCGAGATCATCGCTCCAGTGATAGGCTTCACAGCGGATGAACTGGTAAAAGACATGGAGGTGGCCTATAGGGCATACTCCAACTATATAAAAAAAATGGCCTACCTGGAGAAATTGTGGTGAGATTCTCAAGAAGACAGACTAGAGATGCTATTTTAAAAGCGACATCAGCAACTCCACTGAAAATGGGAAATGTAATTATCAAGACTTTAAAAGACATTCCATTTGAAATTCGGCAAAAGAGGAAAAATTATAAAGATTTGATTGCCTTTCTTCAAACTAATGGAATAACGTACAGGTGGGCAATCCCAGAAGGTGTCATCTTTAAGATTAACGACAAAAGATAGACTCCATTTTCAAGGCTAAGGAGTTTTTGCAGCGTCAGCTTGGAACAGAGGAAGAGTCTAAGGAGGAAGAAACGAAATCTAGTTACTCTGCTACCTCTGGAACAGAAGAAACGGGTGCAGGACCTGCCAAAGTTGTCTACGATTTTAGACACAGAAAGCCAAAGTAAAGACAGAAGGCCTCAGAAATTGGCCTTTTGAAGCGAAGAACATGAAGATGATCATAAAGTCTTCTCATAACAATTAACATAGTAACATATAAACATGGAAGATAAACAGGAACTCTACAAGTATATTGTGATACTAACACTTGTAGTACTAACACACTAACAGAAATAAGATCTCCTCCTCTTGGGTTTTTAGTTTAGTGTGATTATCTTTCCTTTATCCCTAGTTGTAGTTTCCCTCCCTAATTTTCATTGTAGTTTGTAGTTTATGCAAAATAAAAAAAATATCCCTTCGGGTTTTTTTTTTAAAAAAAGATACCACATGGTATATACATAAACTTTATTTATTTATTTACAAAATTTATATCCTACCTTTCTGCCCAATCAGGACCACCAAGGCAGCTAACAAAAAGAGAACATTATAAAACTGGTCAGCAAACCAATTAAATTAAAACACACGTGTAAAAACACAAAAATCTTTTGAAACTTGGGGAAGAAAGGAGAGGGATGCCAGATGAAACAAAAAAGGTTGGATTACTACAGTTGGATTACTACATGGGGCTGCCCTTGAAGACAACCCCAAAACTGCAACTAGTCCAGAATCCGGTAGCCTAACTATTCTCAGGGGCTAGCTCCTAGGGATACCTGCTGCCCATTTTGAAGCAGCTACACTAGGTGCCAGTCTGTTTTCAAGTTCAATTCAAGGTGCTGGTTATGACCTTAACCTGAGACCCACATACCTGAAGAACCATCTTCCATATGTCCCTGTGCACCAGCTATGGTCATCAGGCAGCCATCTGTTGGTTATCCCACCACTTAGGGTGGCTGGCCTTGCATCTACAAGAGCCTGAGCCTTTCCCATCATGGTTCCAGCTCTGTGGAATGGGCTCCCTGAGTGGGGGCCCCTCCTTAGAGGCACTGCAAAGCCTGCCTGTTTGAAAGGGCTTTTGAGGGGGTTGGGTGGCAGGCATCATTTAAAAGAGGGGAGAGATTTTGGGCTTGCTATGTTTTTAACTATTATTGCAAGCTGCCTTGAACCACAAGAAAAGACAGGATATAAATATTCAAATAAATAAATAGTCTTCACCCATCGGTAGAAGACAATGCTAGAAAGATGACTATCCCTTAGGATGAGTTCCATAATCTTGGTGCCATGACTAAGAAGTCCCTCAATGTGTGGAAGTACTACTAACACGGCTATTCAAGGTAATATCCAGGTTCCATCCTGTGACATCACTGGTCCCCACTGTAACTTTATCAGGCCATGCCCAATGCGTCTCATGGATTGGGTCGACAGGGTCCTGCCAATCCTCTCTTCCACCTAGTGCCTACATGCCCTATCAGTATAACATTTCTGGCTAACAGACAGCTGCCTTATAAGTTATAGATCAAGTGCAAGCTAAATTAGCTGCAGCTCCACAATGAGTGAGTTGCAATGAAGTAGCTCTGTATAAGCTCACTGCCTTTCCTTTTGCACATATCCCTAAATAACTGCAGGCTGTTTTATAGGCCTTTTTCAAAGACCTTTGGAGATATGTAAGCACATAGGAATATTGTGGTCTATAGCTGGTGTGTGTGTGTGTACGCTCATGAAGAACAGTAAATTATATTTCAAATTCTGGCTAGCATTAACCATAGCTAACATCCATACTGACATAACCTGGAGCCATGGTTAAGGCTGGCTGGCAGAGCGAAGCCAGGAAGGAAGGGTAACAGCTCTCAGGAAAATAAAGAAAGCATCTTTTGCTTTGATGTGAGAAACAAATATTCTACCTATGCTTTATGGAACCGTAAGGAAAGAATCTTTTCTCCCATAAGTTAAGTAAACCGTTGCTTTGCTACCTACACTGATTCATACTGTGTTAGAGCTGAGGTTCCCCACATGAAACAAAGCTCATTGAAATAATTATCCAATCAGTTAAACACTGTTACTACTTTTTATCGTTTGGAGATTAGTCAGCAAATCTTGATTCACAGGAAACAGTACAACATTCAGAATCTGCCGCTGGGGGATGGGAGGGAGGGAAGCTGTGCTGAGGGAGATACATAACCCCTCTAATATAAAAGTTGATGGGCAAGTGACTATCGTTATGGCAGTGAAACCCGGAGAAAAGGTAAGAGTCACCTCATGCTTGACAGATTTCCCAAGCATGCAGAAAAACAGTACATTAGACATTTAAAAAGGAAGAGAAAAAAAGGCTTTAAAAAAAACCACAACCCCAGCCTGATTAGGACTGAGCCTGAGCTAAGAGGCACAGAATACTGAGGGCAGCTGAACAGCAGTATAGGAAGGGAAAAGAAGATAAGTGGGTGGAAGGGACTCAAGCCCATAACAGCCAGTAGCAGACGAGGCAAGATATAAACTGGACTGGTTACCTATTTGCTTCTGGGCCCAGTTCAAAGTGCTGGTTCTTAGGCCTTCATAGACTAGAGTTGCAGTACTTATTTTATAGAGACCCAGTACTTATTGAACCACATCTTCCAGTATACTCCCTACATGCCAGTTGTGCTCTTCAGACAGCCTTCTCCCCATGGGGTCCTGTCCTAGGTAACAGAGTGGATGCAGAGAATGCCTTCACTATCTGTACTCAGGAAGACGTACAAGGCAGCTCTATTTCAGAGGGCATTTAATGGGGGTGGTGGTGGTGGTGGTAAACTGTTTTGGCAGATCTGGCTATGTTTTTTCTTGTGCACTGTTTTTACTTTGTCCATGGACCATTACACTGTTTTTTCTTTGCAACATCTTGCTTTGGTACCTATCTTGAGTCTAAGGAGACACAGTGGGATACAAATATCTTAAACAAATCAATTATCTCCTTTCCCTCCTCCTGTATTTCCACAGGCTTTCATCTTGTACCGAGTTCATCTTTGTCTACCTACAGTTTCCTTCAAGCCAAGCCCATCACGCCAGATCCAGCAGAGAACCACTTTTCCTGAGTAAACAACTGTCATCCTGAAGCTGCTGCAGTCAAAAAGCGGGGATGGCAGGAACAGTAAAACAACCAGGCCCTGCCACAGTTGCAGGCTGTCCTTGCAGCAAGAAAATATAACTTTGGATGTTCCTATCCCTACCTAAGTATTACATACCCAGAAGGTTATCCTACAGGCAGGTACTAAACGTCAAGAGGACCTGGAAGACTGACTTCAGAAAGTGGGGGTAAAAATACTAATAAATAAAGCTGTGATTAGAGACAATTCATTAGCGGTAAGGAAATACCCTTCAGGGTAATGGAAGCCTCCTCCTAGATCAACATCAAAACAGGTGGAAGCTGTCCTGGGGTAAAACTGAAGTTTCCCGCAATTAATGCTGCAAAAACATGTGCAGATGCCCCAAGATAAAAAGAGAGTTTTAGGTGTGTAGTTACCACTGAAGAGAGCATGAAGATGAGAGTGTGAGAACAGATTAATGAAAAGTTCACATGATTCACTGGGAAGAGCAAAAAAAGCAGTGGGCAAGAAGCGATAAGAAACAAGGTGAAAATCAGGATTTTTTTTTTGTCCTCCTCCTAAATGCAATGACTTTATTCCTCTAGAGGTGATAAACTTGTCTTTGGAGTGTACCTTTTCATATTGCAGGTGGGAGCTTACATGACGGAATGCTATCCAGTATCAAAAAGAAATTCTTACACATTAAAAGTTAGCATTGTCAAAGAGAAGTATTGGCTAGTTCTCACTGACATGCCAGCTTGGGCAGGGGGATATGGAGGCGCATGCAACCAATGTTCCCTCTAAGCTGTGGAGTCCTGTGAGCAAAAATTCTATTTTGTGAGCTTCTGGCATTAAAGTTGTGAGCAATTGATTTGGCTACTGCCTAAATCAGTTTGCTCTGGAGCCATCCTTTCTGAGCGAAGACAAAAATGTGTGAGCCGGAGGCTAAAAAAACTGTGAGCTAGCTCACACTAACTCAGCTTAGAGGAAACACTGCATGCAACCATGTGGGTCCCCACCTGCAGTCTGAAACGGTACACCCCATTCACAGTTTACCAGTCTCAGTGAGAACTAGGCTATGGTGACTCTTATTTTAAAGCTTGGGAATATTCTGTTAATTTCTGAAAAGAGCTGGAGGCAGGGGAGAGGGAAGGTGAGGCCAATTACTTTGCATTATTTTATGACTGTGGTGGTAATGCCTCCATCTATTTATTTCTCAGTGGGTATTTGGAAATGACTGTGGTATTATGCCATCATGCCCCCCTCCTAGTTAGTCATCCTTCTTGAGAAAGGAGGAAAAGGATTTGCTTTTGTACATACAAACTCCATAACATGGTTGGAGGCTGTGCGTGTCTTTGTATCTTTTGATCCCCCAAAGGAATAGGACTAGACAACATTCCACAAGACAAACAGGTGCAACTTTTTTTTTTTTTAATGACCTGAGGATGAGAACAGCAGCACTGTCACTGGCAGGCGAATGGCAGACACAAGACAGACTGTAGCAAAGAGAACAGGATGTTTGCAACTGCTCTTGCCCACATACTACAGAGAGGACTGGGGGAAAGGACATAGTGAGAATGTTCAAGAAAGAACAATAATTTTTCAGGTTTCTGATCATTTGGCTAATTTATTTGTTAAATGGCAGCAAGGAGGGAAGGAAAGAAAGGCTGAAGCTTGCAGAAGCCCAGAGCTGATATGTCTGACATTTATGGCAACATTTGCTCAACCAATACAGGGCGCCGCTGATCGTGTCTGCTTCTTGGGAAGAATCTAGTCTTTTGTGCATATGCATTCCTGGCAAGGGGCAAAGCATGAGGAGATACGTGCACACAAATACTTAGGATCTCTGTACTCCATTCTCTTAGTCAAAACAGGCACAACACTGTGCCTACACAGTTGCAATCCAGCAACTTGTCTGGTCAAGTCTTGAGGTGGAGCACTTTAAGTTCTACTGGTGTGGCTTAGAATGAAATAGCAACCTTTGAAACTCCACCCAAGCTAGATTCAACTTATCTGAACCTCTCAAATGCAAACAAAATCCCTCCACCCATTGTGAATATTATCTTTAATGCAATCAGAACTGGAGAGATAGCTGTGCAAGTTTTAGAGGACACAACCCCCAGCTTATTTTCATGAAAGAGGTTTTATTCTGTAAAACACTCTATTTAAACAACTACAAAGAGGTCCAATTTTATTTTTACATGCACCAGTCTTATAACATTGTTACAATTTTGTAGCAGATGCCAGTAAAGCTGTGACATACTCTTTCACAATACATCCCATTTAGCCACAATGAAGAAGCCACCTGAGCACTGTTTATCAAAATTAAAACTTAGCTTGCTTGTCAATCAATGTTTCCCCATTTCCAGTGTTAGCTTCAGGAAAAACAATTGGGGCGGGGAGGATGAAGGGACAAGTTCTATTTCACATGTTTAGGACAATCCTAACAAAGAATGCTGATAATCATTTTCTCAAGATTTTACATTATTGCTCAGTTATTCTCCAGAAACTGGACACTTGTTCAGACACAATTGTACGGCCATGTTTTCCCCACTGTCCTCCCATTTTTTCCAACTCCTCACTTGTGGTGATTTTTTCCAGCTTCAAACAGTATCATAGTCCAATCCTTAAATGTATAGACTGACATTACTATTACCTTGCCACTGAGGAGAGTTCTGTGACAAGAATACTAATGTGCCCAGTTAACTGTCTTTTCTTTTCTTTTGGCTTCAGTGTTAAATGTTGTATAGAAGTACATTTCTACTGATGCATTAAATATAATTGTACTTAAGACAGACTTTCAGTAGTGATAAACTACTGCTGTTCTATTAGCTTTGGAATCCTATGGCTAGAAACAATGGCTGCATGTATCATGAATTTGTAGGTGGGTGGTTGTACATTTGGGTATAATCCATGTTTGAATGAAGTGCTA
Organism: Gekko japonicus; assembly: GCF_001447785.1. Taxonomy (NCBI): domain Eukaryota; kingdom Metazoa; phylum Chordata; class Lepidosauria; order Squamata; family Gekkonidae; genus Gekko; species Gekko japonicus. Next base: position 980,777 of record NW_015175365.1, on the reverse strand, counting down.
GATTGTGATTCTTCACCAGATTAACTTTTTCATGCACATAGACACATTTCACAGAGTATTTTTATGGCACGTATTTACAACAATAAACAAAATAAAAATGGAGGAGGGTTACTAACTACCTCTAATGCACCAGATATACCAACCAGTAGTGTATGGTCAGTGTATTGTCAGTGTATTTATGTATTGTCAGTGACCACAAATACCAGCATGTTAGAATAAAATTAATGAATGGAAACAAAGATAATTTCATTTCTAGTTGATAATGAAAGATAATTGACTGTGAAGTGCTAAACTGCCTTAATGTGGAAGCTCTCAGAAACAACACTATATTTTGCATTGAACACTGAACTATCGATACAGGAATAATAATAACAAGAAAGAAGACCCGCAAAACTCGTGGGGGGGGATCTTCCAAACTCGGCGGCTGGAGGAACCAGCAGGAGCAGGTAACTCTCCCCCCCTCCGGGCCTCACCAATCTCCCCCCCCGGCTGCAAAGCGAGGCCCAAGCGGCTTGTAGCTACCGTGCCTTTGCCGCTTCCCCCCGCAAAGCGAGGCCTGTGCGGCTTGTAGCCGACGGGCCTCGCCTCCCCCCCTGCAAAGCCGCTCTCCCCCCCCAAGCGAGTCCCGACAGCTTGCAGCCGCCCAGGCCTCGTTGCCCCCACCCGGCTCAAAGGCGGCGGCGGCTGTGGTGGCGCCGGTGCCGGCTGCAGAGCGTTCCCTGCGCTTGCGCAGGGGACGCTCTGTCACTTTTGGGGGGATTTAACTAACCGCCCAATATTTTTTTCAGGTTTTAAGATTTTTGTGCACACCTGGGGACCATCCCAAGTGTGCACAAAAATCTCCCTCCCCCCCAGGTGCCCCCGATGCACGGATTTAGGTATCCACACACCAGGGGGCATCTTCGGAATTAGATATATAGATAATGATGATGATGGTGATGATGATGATGATAAACAAACAACTATGGACATTATTTCAGGTTTCAAACATGCATAATATTGTTGCAAAAGAAGAGACATCAGCTTGCATGTACCTTATTTCTATAATGCCCCTAACCACAAAAAAAGGAGTAAATGATATACCACAGGGAGCTATTTCCACTTGGTAATGATTCTCTGGGTAGCCTTCATTACCATAGTGAATGGAGAGGCATTCACAAAAGCAACAGAGCATTCACATGGGCTGTTTTCTGGGGCTTCCATATAAGTGGGAAAGCATATCTTTACAATGGAAACAGCTAGAGATTTTTTTGTAGAATCTGGAAGCTTGTACATACATTGCTATAACATAAAGGTAAAGGTTTCTGTTCCTCGAAAGCTAGTCGAATCCAACTCTAGGGGCTGGTGCTCATCTCTGTTTCCAAGCCAAAGAGCCAGCGCTGCCTGAAAACTTCTCTGTGGTCATGTGGCCGGCATGACTAAATGCTGAGGCGCATGGAATGCTGTTACGTTCCCACCAAAGTGGTACCTATTTATCTACTTGCAATTTCTTGCTTTCGAACTGCTTGGTTGGCAGGAGCTGAGGCCAGAGACAGGAGCTCACTCTGTCACACAGCAGTAGGGTCTCGAACTGCTGAACTACAGACCTTCCAGTCTGCAGCTCAGCGTCTTAACCTCGAAGCCACCACAGCCCCTTTATAACAATATAGTGATATCTCAATTGTTGATTTCTTTTGAAAAGCCTGAAAAAGCCCTCTGCTGGTGGAGAGACATGGCGGCTGAGGGAGGCAAGGAAAATGTCGATGTGGGTGGAACCTGCAAAAATGCATACTTTCCTGTCCATACAGCATATCTGACTGCTACTTTTCCAAAAAGATCATACCAGACCAAATTTGGGAAAGATCACAGCAAAACAAGGGAAAACATGAAAGTGGATGCTTAGGGGATGAAGCCGTGTGGATGTTCCAAAAACACTCCGGTTTGGACACCAAACTGTGTAGATGTAGCCAAAAGTTTTTAGAGGTTTCTTGAAAGTAGTTCAGTTTGGTTTAAACCAAAACCAAAACCCAGAGAACTAAATTTAGTCAGCCAATGCATGTGTCTCAGGCACTGGAGTAGATTAGAGTATTTGAAACCCTTGGATACAAATAATCCTATCTACAGAGAGGAGAGATAGTGAGAATTACTTTTAAAACAAAAGAGGGGCATAATTGATAACTGGAACAGAGCAAATGTTAAAAGGATGGGAAATCCACCTATTTATTAAAACCTTTATACCCACATTTTCAAACTTTGGGTCTTCAAAGCAGTTTATTGCATAATAAAAATCAAAATCACTAAAGTGAAAAATTTCTAAAGTGAAAAAAAAGCCATAATCCAAACAGTCACGCCAAGACATCTGATATTCTAATAGCCAAGTCGCCAAATCTTTTGTATGCTTAAATCTGGTGACTACATCTGTGAATGGGTAAGATAGATCTTTCTACAAATATGAGAAGGGCCCCAGGGTTGCAGAGAAATCTGAAATCTAAAAAACATTATACTGGAGAGTTTTTAAAAACCCTGAAAATGATAAAAGAGTGCCTGTAACTTTAAAAAAATTGATTCTCTCAGTGGCTGTTGCTATGCAATCACAGTATTCCAAGCTTGGTTCCCTCAGTAAAAGGTGGAGGGAGGGGGCACAGCCCTTTCCAGCTCTATTTTGGCCTTTGAGGGAGGAATCGTTGGGGCCAGGCCTGACAAGGGTTGCCAGCTCCAGGTTGGGAAATTCCTAGAGAGATGTGGTGGAGGCTGAGGAGGGCAGGGTTTCGGGAGGGAAGAGGCCAGATATAAGGCCACAGAGTCCACCCTCCATAACACCCATTTTCTGTAGGTGGACAGATCTCTGTTGTCTGGAGTTCAGTTGCAATTCTGGGGCAACAGCCTCTGGATGACTTGATACTACCTGACTTGCATGACTCAACTAGGCCTGGCTGCTTTGCTACTGTTCAACAGCAGCCATATTATGAAAGCCAGAGTAGTGCACCAGTTAGAGCTTCAAACTGGTAAATTGGTGGAAACCATTATTAAGGAAAGAATTAGTAGGCACATAGATGAACAAAACCTATTGAGGCAGACTCAGCACGGTTTCTGTAAGGGAAGATCTTGTCTCACTAACCTGTTAGTGTTCTTTGAGGGGGTGAACAAACATGTGGACAAGGGGGATCCAATAGATATTATTTACCTTGACTTCCAGAAAGCTTTTGATAAAGTTCCTCATCAAAGGCTCCTAAGCAAGCTCAAAAATCATGGGATAAAAGGACAAGTCCTTTTATGGATCAAAAACTGGCTAATTAATAGAAAACAGAGAGTGAGTATAAATGGGCAGTTCTCCCAGTGGAGGGGGGTAAGCAGTGGGGTACCACAGGGATCAGTACTTGGTCCACTGCTTTTTAACTTGTTCATTAATGATTTGGAGATGGGAGTAAGCAGTGAAGTGGCTAAATTTGCGGATGATACAAAGTTGTTCAAGGTGGTGAAAACCAGTGAGGATTGTGAGGCACTCCAAAGGGATCTGTCAAGGATGGGCGAGTGGGCGTCAACATGGCAAATGGGGTTCAATGTGGCCAAGTGCAAGGTGATGCACATTGGAGCCAAAAATCCTAAATATAAATACACATTGATGGGGTCTGAACTGGCAGAGACAGATCAAGAGAGAGATCTTGGAGTTGTAGTAGATAACTCACTGAAAATGTCGAGACAGTGTGTGACTGCAATAAAGAAGGCCAATGCTATGCTGGGGATTATTAGGAAGGGTATTGATGCATGGGATACAGCAGGTAGAGAAAGAGGTACTTTTCTCCCTTTCTCACAATACAAGAACTCGTGGGCACTCCATGAAATTGCTGAGCGGTCGGGTTAGAATGGATAAAAGGAAGTACTTCTTCACCCAAAGAGTGATTAACACATGGAATTCACTGCCACAGGAAGTGGTGGTGGCTACAAGCATGGACAGCTTCAAAAGGGAATTAGATAAGCATATGGAGCAGAGGTCCATCAGTGGCTATTAACCACAAGGTATAGATAGGGGCTCTGGGGCAAGTGATGCTCTGTCTTCTTGGTGCTTGGGGGGGGGGTCAACAGTGGGAGGGCTTGGGGGTAAACAGTGGGAGGGCTTCTAATGTCCTGGCCCCACTGGTGGACCTCCTGATGGCACTGGTATTTCTGGCCACTGTGTGACACAGAGTATTGGACTGGATGGGCCTTTGGCCTGATCCAACATTGGCATCTCTTATGTTCTTATGACTAGTGATTTTGGACCAGTCACATACTTTCAGATTAAAAGGAGGAGAAAATAATGTAAGATGCTTTGGTCCCCACTGCAGGGAAAGACTGCACTTTTCTCAGATAGAGGCTGGAGGGCGGGGGTGGAGATGGAAAGCTGAAGTCAGAAGGACAGATAAAGGTAGGTTGGCTGTTGGATTTCCAACTTCAGGTTGGGAAATTCTGGGATATTTGAAGGGTGGAGCCCTGGGAAGGTGGGACTTGAGGAGGAAAGGGACATCAGACAATTATAATGCCATAGTCCCCACCCTCCAAAGCAGACATTTCCTCCATGAGAACTAGTGTTGCCAACATCCAGATGAGGCCTGGAGATCCCCTGCGATTACAACTGCTCTCCAGATGTCAGAGACCAGTTCCCCTGGAGAAAATGGCTGCTTTGGAGGGTGGAGTCTATGGCATTATACCCTGCTGAGGTAGCTTCCCTCCCCAAGTTTCCCAACCTGGAGCTGGCAACCCTAAGGGGAACTGTTCTGTGTAGTTGGGAGATCCATTGTGATTCCTGGAGAGCTGCCACTACTGCTGTGGTGGAGAGGCAGAAGGTGGAAGGCTGGGAGAGTGATGGAGGACAGAGAGAATGATTGGGTGGGGGGCAGAAAGAGAAAAAGCAATGAGGTGGGGAGGCAGAAAAACAAAGATACAATGATGGGCAGAAAGAGGAAGTGATAGCCATGAGGGGGTGGCAGGAGGGATAAAGAGTGTTAAATCTGAGCATACTGAAATCCGGTGACTGGAGCTATGAACATAAACATCCCAGGTTTTCAGAAAAATCTGCAGTCTAAAAAGATACACAGTTGTTTTTTTTTAAACTGAATAATAAAAGGAGCATGTCTAGTTTTAAGAAACAGAAGCTCTCAGTGGCTGTTGCTAGGTAACCACAGCATTCTAGCTTCAGGTTTGTCAGTAAAAGCAGAGGGTGGGGGCAGGGCCCTTTCCAGGGCTGTTCTGGCCTTTAAGGAGGGACTCATTGAGCCAGGTCTGACAACAACCACCAGGCTACGGCTACTGCCTAACATGAGTCACCTAGGCCTGGCTTCTTGCTACTGTTCAACAGCAGCCACCCTATGAAAGCCAGTGTAGTGTAGTGGTTAGACCTTCACACTAGGGTCTGGGAGGTCCAGGTTCAAATTACAAGTCTGCCGCAGAAGCTCACTAGGTGATATAGGGTCAGTTACATACTTTCAGCATAACCTATCTCATAAGGTTGTTTTGAGGATAAAAAGGAGAACAGGAGATAGGGTTGGAAACCTTCAGGTGATGGATGGAGATCTTATGGGACTACAACTGATTTCCAGGCAACAGAGATCAGTTCCCCTGGAGAAAATCGCTGCTTTGGACTCTATGGCATTATAGCCCTCTCCAAGTCTGAAGTCCCTCCCCTCTCCTTCCCAAATCCCACACTTCCCAGACTCCACTCCCCAAATTTCCAGGAATTTCCCAACACGGAGCTGGAAACCATAGAGGAGAATGATGTAACGTGACATGTCCCCCATTGTGGAGACAGGTGTGGTATAAATGAAGAAAACAAGTAATAAATATAGTTGAAGATGGGAGGCAGATAAAAGGTAGGTTGGTGAATGGCTAAGAAGGAGAGGATGAGGCAGGGACAGGGCACAGTATATGGGTATTGCCAGGGGGAGGAAAAAAGGAAATATAGTGAGGGGGATACCAGGGAAAGTGATGTGCTTCCACCACAAGTCCTTGAGAGTTCCTATCATGCAAGTGGGCCTGGCCCAGCAGCCTGTGCTATACAACTGGGCCCTACTTTACCTGGGCAGAGACTACAGGGGGGCAGCTGAAGGAAGGATGGCTGTTCGGTGGAAAGGAGAGAAGGAAGCAGTAAAATAGGAGATGGGGTTTTCAAGGAGGGAAAG
>NW_015175365.1:908495-974632 GCF_001447785.1 Gekko japonicus | reverse complement strand
GGGAAAGAGGAAATAGTGAGGGAGAGGGAAATTAGATGCTCCCTGAAAGTCCTTGCAGGTTCCCACTTGTATAATCAAATAGTGAAGTTGGCCAAATCGGAGGATATTTAAATCCAGTTACTGGAGCTGTGAGTGGACAAGACAGATATTTCTATAAACTTGAATATGCTCCAGGTTTGCAGAAAAATCTGAAACCTAAAAAAAGAATACATTGGGGGGGGGTTCAAACTGATAAAAGCCTGTACCTTTAAAAATGGAACCCCCTCAGTGGCAGTTGCTAGGCAATCACAGCATTCTAGGATTTGGGTTTTGTCAATAAAAGGCAGGAGGAGGGGACCTTTGACAGTGGACTCATCAGAGTGAGGCCTGGAAGCGACCACTGTGTGACTCGATACCACCTGACTGCAAGACTCACCCAGGCTTGGCTACTTGCTACTGTTTAACAGCAGCCACCCTATAAAAAGCCAGTGTGGCACAGAGGTTCAGAATATGGACTGGGAGAACTGGATTTATATCAACAATATGCCATAACTGATGTGCCCATCACCAATGCTCCCTCTAAGCTGTGGAGTCTTGTGAGCAAAAATTCTACTTTGTGAGCTACTGGCGTTAAAGTTGTGAGTGAGCAATTGGGCTACGGCATAAATCAGTTTGCTCTGGAGCCATCCTCCCTGCGCTAAGACCAAAATGTGTGAGCTGGAGACTAAAAAACTGCGAGCTAGCTCACACTAACTCAGCTTAGAGGGAACACTGCCCATCACATGTTTTCAGCCTAATCTACCTCACAGGGTTGTGAGAATTAAAAGGAGAGGAGAATGATGTAAGATGCTTTGGTCCCCACTGTGGATAAATACATCATAAATTTAGCTGATGATGAGAGGCAGATAAAAAACATGTTGGTGAATGGCTGAGAAGGGGAGAATGAGGCAGGAAAAGGGAAAAGGATATGGGAGTTGTCAGAAGAAGGGAAAGGGAAAATAATGTGGGAAGGGGAAGACAGGGGAAGGTGATATGCCCTCCCCACAAGTCCTTGAGGGTTCCCTACTGTGCAAGTGGGCCTGGCCCAATGGCTAGCACCATACAACTGTGCCATAGTTTTCCTAGAACACAGTTTGAGTCCAGTGGCACCTTTAAGACCAACAAAGTTTAATTCTGGGTATAAGCTTTCGTGTGCATGCAGACTTCTTCAGATACACTGAAATAGATTTCCTCAAGGCTTACGACCATTTTAGATCCTCCTACCTAGTTAGTATAGATAATCATAACCTCAGAGCAGCCTTCACATCCTTGCATTTTGAATCAATGGCAGAAGCCGTATTAGCTGGCTGTTATAGTAGAACACCTAAGGAACAGCGCTTTTGTATTTGTGGCTCTTCTGCTATCGAGGATCTTCCCCATTATATTCTTGAATGCTCGATGTATGCCCAACCTAGGTTAAAATTCCTCTCCAGGACTTTATTGGACTTACAATTCTACTCAGACTCTGAGAAGATTGTATTCATGCTAGCTGATTCCGTTGCCAACATATCTTATAGAATGGCTTTTTATGCCTTGGCTGCAAAGAAAATACGGGTCAACACTGTTCTTACGGGAACTAATTAATATTGATCTTAGTGGAAACCTTTTGATTAATTTAACTGCCTATATCTTCAGTTTATTTTATTCTGATTTTATGGTTTTATTATATCCTAAATTTTACTCAATTTCATACCAATATTCATATTTATAGCATCCGTCTCTGTTGCTATCCTTGGTTTGTAATGGCCTATGGCTAAATGCAAATATATTTCTATTTCACTACTTTAAAAAATTCCTCAAGGCTTACATATAGGTAGAAAGAGGGTGGGGTTAGTTACCAGGAAGGGCTAGTTAAAATCAAGATGCATAAGTAATGGAGCAATAAATATAGCTAAGATTGGATTAAAACAGTTGGTAAGACCTGTGAATAGCGGCAAATTAGCATACAGATAATAAAAGAGTTAACAACAGATGTGAGAATTAAGTTTAAGTCCAGTGGCACCTTTAAGACCAACAAACTTTAATTCTGGGTATAAGCGAGAACTGAGTGACTTAGCACATGTAGTGAGATAAGAACCTGATATCTCTGTTAAGCCCTGGAGGTTCCGTTATCCTGAATGTTGTAATAACTTGTAAGCAGTCTCCCATTCCAGTCTGTTCCAGAAATTCCCTTGCAATAAAACAGCTACTTTGGGGTTCCCGATTGAGTGCCCTGGGATGCTGAAATGTTTCCTTATAGGTTTTTAATTTTTGTGATTCTTTATGTCAGATTTGTGCCCATTTATCCTTTGGCATAGAGTTTGACCTGTTTAACCTATATAGAGTACTGAAGATTGTTGTTGGCATTTAATGGCATATACAGTGTTTGAAGATGAGCAAGTGAATGAGCCTGAGATGGTGTAGTGGACGTTGTTAGGTCCAGTGATTGTGTTGTCTGGGTGTATGTGGCAGCAAAGTTGACATCTGGGTTTATTGCAAGCTCTGGTACCAGTGTTCATGTTCACATTAGGTATTTTATTATTATGGGTGAGTTGTTGTTTATCTGTGCGCAAGAAAAGGTTTGCCCCCCCAGTACTTGTGAAAGAGAACTGTCATTATCCAGTAGAGACTGTAATCTGCTGCTGATGCATTGAAATGTTTCGAGTTGAGAGCTGTATGTGACCACTAGTGGTGTTCTGTTATTGTCTTTTTTAGCCTGTCTTGTAACAGGTTTTCTCTGTGTACCATTCCGGCTTTGTTAATCTGATTCTTGACTTCATCAGGTGGATATTTTAGTTCCAAAAAGGTTTGTTGTAGATCCCTCAGTAGAGGCTGTTGGGGTGGGAGAAGGAAAGCTGAAGACAAAGGGACAGATAAAGGTAGGAAGAAGAGGAGAAGGAGGAAGAAATTTTTATATCCCACTTTTCTCAACCTTAAGCAGTCACAAAGCAGTTTACAATCACATTCCCGTTCTCTCCCCACAACAGGCACCTTGTGAGGTAGGTGGGGCTGAGAGAGTTCTGAGAGCATTCTGAGAGAACTGTGACCGGCACAAGGTCACCCACCAGGCTTCATATGGAGGAGTGGGGAATCAAACTCTTGCCACTCTTAACCACTCTACCACGCTGGCCCTCTGGTCCCCAAGGAACTTGATTAGAGATCAATTCCCTTGCTAGAAGACATTGGTTAATACTGTCTAGACTGGCAAAATGTCCACTGCCCCAGCAGCACAGCCAGTTTTGCACTGATCCAAGTTGGTGAAAGACAGCAAGAGAATTCTGAGTCTACATACTCTACCTCTTCCAAATTATGGAGGCCCACTGAAGATGCCTTATCCATGGGCCGAAAAATCCTCACATAGACTTTATGGATTAAAAGTTAGTTTCAGGCAAAGCTAATCAAACTGAATAAAAGGACACATAGGAGATCATATGTATATTTAATTAAACAGGATTAAGTCTCACCCCTAAAATATGGGCTAATTAATCTACTTATAAAATGTGTACAGGCAAGATGTAATAAGATTTACTTTCATTCTGTTTGATGCCTCTGTGCCTTCAGAAATAGAAGCCCAGGCAAGTAGCTATTGAAAGATGTAGGGCATTCAATGGGATACAGCCATGGAGAAACCAGATGGACATCCTTTTGAATTCCCTTTCTGTACAAAAGGGACATAGTATAAATACAATAAACAACAAGTGAACAGTAGAGAATCTAGGGTCTGATTTTGTTTTATCCAGAGTACGAGACAGAATAATTTATTTTCCCAGAATACATTTAAGAATTATTCATTATTTTTAAGTGCAGCATACCTGTCTTATCTTTTGCTGTCTTACCAGATCTAGCAATGTCTTTTAAATTAATTAATATCTTTGTACAGATTTTCATTTTAAAAGGTAAATCCCTAATATATTCACAAAAGCCATATGAAGTCTAAGCTACCATTCAATTATCAAAATTCAATCAGCATCAGTCTATCTAATTCTCAACACAGACAAATCTGATTCTTAAACCCAGAGATTGAAGCCATGAATGGACATCAGATCTTTCTACAAACCTGAAAACACCCCAGGTTTCCTGAAAATCTGAAATCTTAAACACACACACACACACACACACACACACACATAGGGAAGTTAAAAAAATCCAACATTATAAAAGGAGAATCTGTAGATTTAAGAAACGGATGCCCTCTGTGGTCATTGCTAGGCAACCGCAACAGTTTTGCCAGCATTCCAACCTTGGTTTCTGTTAGTAACAGCAGGGGGAAGGGGCAGGTACCTTTCCAGGGATGTTTTGGATTTTCTGGACTCACCAGAGCAAGGCCAGCAGCAGCTACTGGACATCTGACATTACTACCATCTGACTTGCATGAATTTCCAACTTACTACCATCTGACTTGCATGAATTTCCTAAGCATGGCTGCTTACTACTCTTCAAGAGCAGTCATCCCATAAAAGTCACTGTGGTTTCAAACTAAGAATTTGAACCCCATTGTGCTGTGGGAAGTCTCACAGGTGGGGCAGATTGGCCATTAAGAGCACTATAGGCCATGCCAGCCCTGTGACAGAAGGGCTGAACCTGTCCTGCCTGAGCCCCATGCAAGGTGGAGGAGATGGTGCACAGCTTGAGTCCAGAACAAGGTGACATAGGTGGCTCCCGGTTTGTCTGGGAACTGTGTGAGGTGGGAGCAGTGTTCCCTCTAAGCTGAGTTAGTGTGAGCTAGCTCACAGTTTTGTAGCCTCCAGCTCACATTTTTGTCTTAGCTCAGGAAGAATGGCTCCATAGCAAACTAATTTATGCAGTTGCCAAATCGCTTGCTTAAAATTTTAATGCCAATAGCTCACAAAGTAGAATTTTTGCTCACAAGACTCCACAACTTAGAGGGAGCATTGGGTGGTAGAGATGGCGCCTCGCCTGCCTAGACCTTGTGTGAGGCAGGGGAAGCAGTGCCCGGCCTGCTCTGGCTACATGTGAGGCAAGGGAGACAATGCCACCCAGCTCCATCCATGCAAGGCAAGGGAAGTGACAGTGGTGCCCAGCTTGGCTTGCTTGAGTCCCAAGCAAGAAAGGCAGTTCCTAAGCCCACATTAAACCAAGAAAGCAGCTTCCAACCAACCTGAGACATGGGAAGTGGTACCTGGCCCACTGAAATCCTGTGTGAGGTGAGAAAAGTAGTACCTGGCCAACTGGTTAGGCAGGCTGTCTCTTCCTCTCTCCCTCCTTGCGCGCGCGTGCGTGTGTGTGTGTGGGGGGTCTGGGGTAGGGCCTTTCCAATCAGCTCTTGCTCACAGCATTGGTGTGTGGGGGGGTCTGGGGTAGGGCCTTTCCCAGAATTTCTTTATTTCCAATCAGCTCTTGCTCACAGCATTGTTTTGAAAATAAAATGGGGAGAAAAGTCAGATATAAATGAAGTAAATAAACTGACAGAACTGGAGCTGTGCAACTGGGCCATAGTTTTCCTGGGTTGAGGCTGCCAAGGAGAGGGAAGGAGGGGAAACTGAAGACAAGGGGGCCAGATAAGGGTAAGCTGGCTGGTGGGTTGGATGGAGCATTATGAATTAGGAATAAGGCCCATTGTGGAAATAAATACAGTGAGCTCTAGAAAGCGGCTAAGGGCAGGTGTCAATTTGCTGTGGTGACCTCAGCAGGGTATAATGACAGAGCTTATGGTTTTCTCCAAAGGAACTGATCTCTGCCATCTGAAGAGCAGTTGTAATTCTGAGTGATCTCCAGCCCCCCCCCCCCGAATTTGGCAACAAAAGGAAATGGCTAGTTTGGAGGGTAGAGTCTATGGCTTTGTACCTGTCTGAGGACCCCCCTCAAACCCCACCCACTCCAGGCTGCCCCCTAAAATCTGCAGGAATTTCCAAACCAAGAGTTGGCAGCCCTATCTCCTTCCCAACCAACCATCAACCTACCTTTATCTGCCCCTCTGACTTCAGGTTTCCATCTCCTCCTCTACCTAGGAAAAGTAGTATTTCTCCACAGTAGGGACCAAAACAGCTCACGTCATTCTCTTCTCCACCTTTTGATTTGTACAATAACCCTGTGAGGTAGGTTACACTGAAAGTCTGTGAGTGGTCTGAAATCACCCAATCAGCTTCTACATGAAGAACCTGGGTCTGGAAGACCCTGTTCTGAAGTGCTAAGTGCTACATCACACTGGCTGTCTTGGGGGGACCACCTCAGCAGGGTACACTGACACAGAACCCACCATTTTTTCCAGGGGAACTGATTTCTGCCATCTGGAGAGCAGTTGTAATTCTGAGTGATCTTCAGCTGTCACCTGGAGATTGGCAACAATGGTTTCCCAGGAGGAAATAGCTGGTTTGGCGGCTGGAGTCTATGGCATTGTACCTGTCTGAGGTCCCACCCCTCCACAAACCCCACCCTCTCCAGGCTCCATCCCTCAAACCTCCAGGAATTTCCCAACCTAGAGTTGGCAGCCCTATCTCCTTCCCAGCCAACCATCAACCTACCTTTATCTGCCCCCTTTCAGCTTTCCATCTCCCCCTCCCCCACTTGCAGCCTTCACCTAGGAAAACTACAGTCTTTCTCCTCCTCAGTGGGGACCCAAGCAGGAGGGAAGCAACCTCAGCAGGGTATAATGACACAGAGTCCACCCTGCAGAGCAGCCCTTTTTTCATGGGGAGCTGATCTCTGCCATCTCAAGAACAGTTTTAATTCTGAGTGATTTCCAGCCCTCACCTGGAGATTGGCAGCAATGGTTCCCCAGGAGGAAAAGTAGAGTCTTTCTCCACAGTGGAAACCAAAGCAGCTTCCATCATTTTCCTCTCCCCCTTTTGATCTGCACAACAACCCTGTGAGGTAGGTTAGGCTGAAAGTCTGTGACTGGTCTGAAATCACCCACTCAACTTCCACAGCAAAAACCTGGGTCTGGCAGACCCTGCTCTGAAGTACTAACTGCTACACCTAGGGTAGCCAACCTCCAGGTGGAGCCTGAAGATTGCCAGGTATCACAACTGAACTCCAGACAATATATCTTCCCCCTCCCCCGAGAAAATAATTGCTTTGGAGGGTGGGCTCTATATTTAGCTGAGGCCTCTCCCCTTCCCAAACTCTGGGTTCCTTAGACTCCACTATGAAATCTCCAGGAATTTACCAACCTGGAGCTGGCAACCCTAGTCAGGACTGGCCCCAATGAGTTCCCTACAAAGGCTTGGAAAGGGTCTCCTGCCTTTGCCTTTGCCTTTGCACTGACAGAACCAAGCTTGGTTGCCTAGCAACAGCCACTAAAGGAAGTTCCACAGGAGCCAAGCAGGAGAAGTGTCTTTGTCAGGCAAGACAGCCATACTGGCAGTTTATTCTGTGAGAGAAAAGTGTCCAGGCTGGCAGTTGGCGGGGGAGAGGAGAGGACCCAGCCCCCAGCCAATGGCACGTGAGTACTCGAGTGACAGTTGATGGGCCAATGGCTGATGGAGCGCACAGCACAGCCAATGGGAGAGCTGGAAATGGCCAATGCATTAGGGGAATTTTATATATAGGATGAGCCCACCTACCTGTGTCAGAATTCCAAAGATGCCAACAGGCTCAAAAGTTTGGGGACTCCTGTTATTCTGCATCTGTCCCTTAAATATTAGCCTTAACGAGGTGCAGGTACATGTCAGCAGTTATGGTGAATGAAAAATCCTTCAAGCAAAACCTGATGTAGCAATTGTCAATATGAGTGACTATGATCTGGAGGATTACAGTGATTAACTGGCAGACCACAGATTGCATATAGTTTATCACAGCCCTACCCTGCTTCAGATTGGGAGCATGAGGTGTGCAGTTAGCACTCTGTCCACTGCATTATTGCAGACCAAAAACAAACTCTACAAGAGCTGTGTACCACTTTCAGCCTGGCAGGCCCTCTTCTCAACAGGAAATTAGAGATCAATGATATAGAGGTTTCCACAGGAATCTCTCCTCATGAGATGGGAGCCTGCCAGGTTTTCAGCCTACAAGTGGTTAGTCTCCCTGGCCAAGCTGCATAGGAAGAAGGGGCAATGATGACACAAGCAGGGGAAGGATCTCTTCCGTAAGAAAATTGGCTTGGGAGAGGCCAAACTTCCAGTCTGCAGATCGGGACAAGCTGAATCTCTATGTGACAAAACTCCAGCCCTATGTGTTACTGGCAGATTAGTTTGAGACAGACACGGAACAAACATGTATTACCAAAAAAATCTCTTTGAAATAGCAGTATATTGTACTAATAAAGAAAGGTTTATCAATAATGGGACAATTTCTCCTTTAAACAGTTAAAAGTGCTATGGACACAGAGAGGAGGATGGAGTAGTATTTGTTCAATCACCCTCAGAAAAATATGAATGCAACGCCAAAATAATGAAACAATACTTGTTTAAAAAGTCCATATGTGCTGGAAATTGAGAGATCATTTCAAATATAGCCCTAATTATGAAGGCAAGACAAACAAAACATCACAGCTTCAGTGAAAGTCAAAGCAAGTGAAAAATAATAAAATAATAAAATTTATTATGATGTGGAACATGTATTTGGGGTGATATTCTCACCACTGTTTGGTGTATGATCACTAAATCTGAACTAAATATATATATAATTTACTGTTTCACAAAGTAAGCTACAGAAGAAAAAGAGGAGAGAAAAAAAGTGAGGAGATTTGCTGAGAATCCTCGTTTGGCAGAAATACAATACTGTCTTTGGTTTTCTAGCTCTTTTCTTCTCCACATCTCTAAATACACACACTTCAATTATTTTCCCTTCTCTGTTCACTTGCTGGCTCAGTTTCATAGGTGCCTTCTTATGAGCAAGAGAGTTTGTGTGTATGTGAGCAGACTGTTTACAAAAGTTATGGTAGCGTTTCTCAGCAGTCCATCGAGAATTCCAGGAAACAGCCTCTGTTATTTTATTCTAGGTCAATGTCGGCTCATGACAGGCAGCAAAGCTGACACAGGACAGCTCGCTCAGTCTTACAATCCTGTAGTGAGGCCTCAATGGGAGAGGAAGAGCGAGCGAGCACGAATGAGCCATGAGTGGGCGGAGTGGCTTCCCAGCACTCTACCAACCACAGCACAAGGAATTATGATAAACACCACTCTGGAAACAAGATACAACAGTACATTGTGTTCTTCTTCAGAAAAACATCCAGACTTCGGTTCATTTAAAGTAAACAGTTAATCTTGTTTACCTTTTTAAAAAAATGTGATGAGATGTTAACTGAACAACCCAGTGTGCACATGAATCGAGAGACTTTTCTGTTAAATTCAACTCTCCCCGCCCCTTAGCAATACTCTGTTACAAATCAGTCCACTATGTAAAGTTGCTATTATCTGCATGCACTGAAGAACTGATTTTGTTTTGGGTTTTTTTGGCTCAAACTGACGTACGGTGCCAAACAATACAGGCAGAATAATGTATCAAATAAGTTTTTAAATAAAACTACAAATAAATGATTACCGTGTTGCTTGGAAAACACTGTTAAGTAATGGTTTTCAGATATCAAACTATCACTTTGAATACCCAGAGCAAAGAGCTTGAATCTTTAAACAAACGTTTCAATGAGGACTCTGGTTAGTTTATTGTGAACAGAAGTCATTAAAATGTATTCTGCAGCATTAACTGGCTGTGTGTGTATCTGTAGACACATATTTTGGCATGCTGTAACTTAATGTTAATCGATAAATACTGAAATAATACAGAATTGTCCATAGTTACTGAACATGAAAGGATATCTTTTCTGCTTGGAAACAAACAAATATGTTTCCATTTTGCTCTTGAAAATACAGATCAAGAGTATGTAATTACAAAACAAGATTAGATTGATTTCCTACTGTGATGAAGCCACTTTGTTCCTACTTACTAGTTACTGATGGCTTCTCTGCATGTGACAGAACCTTACCTTCTGGAAATAAGAAATTCAGACTAAGAGATTGAAAGGAAATGTTTATGACTGAAAAAGTACCATATAAACAATTTAATATGTGGTTTATGATTAAATCTGATGTGGTTTGCCTAATGTACTTTAAAATATGAATGTCAAAACACATCATTAGATGGTATATGAAAGTCCTGACTCCCATGTGCCAAAATTAAGTTTACGGTTGTTCTGTGATGTTTAGGCACCAAGGACAACACTTCTAGGCCACCTTAGTGGTCTGGGGATGTGATTTTTCCAATAATGTTTAAGTTGACAGTCACAGATTTTATAGCAGTTCATGTGAAGAATTTCATCCTGCCGAAGTATGCCTTCACCAGTTACCTGCACCTGTCTTTCTTCCCCGACGATATGGGCCCCAAGGCTAAGAAGCAGGGTTTAAAAAAAATCTAAATATAAAAGCAGTCCATAATCTATTACATTTCCTCCTTTTTATGTTGGTCAATATTAATGTTTCCTTCCTCCCCATCTCTAGGCAGTATCCACAACATATCAGGACTTTACTGGAGCACTGAGTAATGATGTTTAAGCACCGTGCTTGTGTGCACCATACAGCCCTCTATGTCCCTCTGCATCATAACTGACTGTCATGCATAAAAAAATGGACCAATGCAGCGGGGATGGTGTACTGCTTAAGAAGCAAGCTAGCCTCAGAACTGTTAAAAAAAGTCTCTGTGTATACTGTTTGAAAATATGAAAGCCATTCAAAACTTAAAGATAAAAAATGAGAATACAGTGATATTAATGCAAATAAGCAATGCATGGTAGCAAACGCACACATATTTATTCTACAGCTTCCTCGTACAAAAAAATGCACATCCCTTCCACATATAATCAGGAATAAGGTCCTTAGAACACAAAAGAGGAGACAGAAATGGTCTTTCTTTGACTCAGGGACATTCCAAGAGAGAAACCTCATAATTTTCCTCACTCTTTTTCCTTCATCAAAGTGAAGACAGAGACAGGTTGTGGAAATATGAACATAAGAAGAGCCCTGCTGGATCAGACCAATAGTTCATCTAGTACAGCATCCTGTCTCACACGGTGGCCAACCAGTTCCTTTGGATGGTCAACAACAGGGTATAGAGACCAAGACCTTCCCCTGATTGCCTCCTGGCTCTGGGATTCAGAGGTTTAGTGCCTCTGAATGTGGACGTTCCCCTCAATCACCATGGCTAGTAGCCACTGATAGACTTATCCTCCATTAATCTATCTAAACCCTATTATTATTGTTGTAGTAGTAGATTTTCTGGGCTGTATGGCCGTGGTCTTGGCACTGGCCATGGCCATAGAGCCCGGAAAATCTACAACTAATGAACTCCGGCCGTGAAAGCCTTCAACAACATTATGATTGTTGCTGTTATTAGACTTATAGCCTGCCCTCCCCTGCATAGCATGGCTCATGGCAGGTAACAATTAAAATTTTAAACATCTTGCAAAACTATCATGTACAATTATCATACCTTGGCGCACATAAAACTAATACAGAATAAATATCATCCATAAAACTGAATAGCAATGTGGGGGAAAGGAGGGGGTATGGCAGAACAGGTGAGCTGTTGCTAATCCTCACCCATAGGCCTGGTGGAACATCTTTGTCTTGCAGGCCCTGTGAAACTCAGATCTTGCAGGGCCCAGGTCTCGCGAGAACACCCTGGCTCTAGCTGTGGATAGTCAGATGTTTTTTGGGCCGGGGATCACCAGCAAGTTGTAATTAATTGAGTGCAATGCTCTTTGGGGGATGTACTGGGAGAAGCAGTCCATAGATATGCTGGTCCGAGACCATTTAGGGCCGTAAAGGTTAACACCAAAAACTGTTTATTCCTGTGGCCATCACTACATCCTCTGGGAGCAAAGTCCACATTTTAATAACTCCCTGTGTAAATAAGTACTTCCTTTTGTCCGTCCGGAACCTATTGCCTATTAGCTTCATTGGATTCCCTCAAGTTCTAGTATTTTGGGAGAGGGGAAAAAGTTCTCTTTGTCAACTCTCTCCATCCAGTGCATAACTTTATAAACCTCTATCACATTCCCATTTACTCACCTCTTTTCTGAACTAAAAAGACCCAGATTCTTCAGCCTTTTTTCATAGAGAAGATGCACCAACCCCCTAATCATCTTGGTGGCCCTCCTCTGAACTTTTTCCATCTCTGCAATATCCTTTTTGAAATACAGTGACCAGAACTGTACACAGTATTCCAAATGAGGCTGCACCAGAGATCCATATAGGGACAATATAATATTGGCCATTTTATTCTCAATCCCTTTTTAAAATAATCCATAACATAGAGTTTGCCCTTTTCACCACTGCAGAATACTGGGTGACACTTTCATTGAGCTACCCACTATGACCCCAAGATCTTTTCCCCTCTCAGTCTCAGCAAGTTCAGACCCCATTAACCTATACTTGAAGTTGGGATTTTTTTTTGTCCCAATGTGCATCACCTTACACTTATCAACACTGAACTTCATTTGACACATTGTTGCCCACTCACCCAATTTGTGGAGATCATCTTGGAGCTCTTAACAGTCAGCCCTGGTTTTCACTGTCCTGAATAATTTTGTGTCATTTGCAAACTTGGCCACTACACTACTCATCCCTAGTTCCAGATCATTTATAAATTAAATAGTAACAGACCCAATACCAAGACTCATAGGACCCCACTGCTTACTTCCCTCCACTGTGAGAACTGTCCCTTTATTCCTATTATTTGATTCCTGTTATTTAATCAGTTTTTAATCTATGAGAGAACACATCCTATTGTCCCATGACTGCCAAGTTTATTCAGGAGTCTTTGGTGAGGTACCTTGTTAAAAGCCTTTTGAAAGTCCAAGTATATAATGTCTACCGGGTCGCCACTGTCTACACGCTTGTTCACTTTCTCAAAGAACTCCAAAAGTTTGTGAGGCAGGACTTCCCTTTGCAGAAGCCATGCTGATTTTCCCTCAGCAGGCTTTGTCCCTCTATGTGCCTAACAATTCTATCTTTGATTACAGTTTCTATTAATTTGCTTGGGACAGACATTAGATTGACTGGCCTGTAATTTCCTGGTTCCCCTTTGGATCCCTTTTAAAAATTCGTGTCACATTTGTTACTCTGCAGTCTTCTGGTACAGTGGCGGAAATTAGTGATAGGTTACATCTACAGGTTAGTAGATCAACTATCTCACATCCGAGTTCCTTAAGAACTCTTGGGTGTATGCCATCAGGACCTGGAGACTTATTGGCTTTCAGTTTCCACAGTGGCTCTAGAATTTCATCTCTGGTCACCTCAATTTGGCTCAGTTCTTCAGATTCCTTTCCTGAAAATAGGGGCTGCAGCATGGGTACATGCCCCATACTTTCCACAGTGAACACAAGAAGCAAAAAATTCACTGAGCTTCTTTGCCATCTCCCCATCTTCCTTTAAGCAATCCCTTTATTTCATTGTCATCCCAAGGCCCCACTGCTTCTCTGGCTGGTTTCCTGCTCCAGATGTATTTAAAGAAATGTTTTTTATTTGTCTTGATACTTTTAGCAACTCACTACTCAAAATCTCTTTTTGCATGCCTAATCTCTTTTGCCAAAGCCTGTGGTCCCTCCGGTTGAATTCACTGGGCAGACCTTCCACTTTTTAAAAGAAGTCTCTTTACTTTCTATAGTCTGATAGTAAGGGGTGAAGGACTCTTCCAGAACCACAACACCTCTCTATCTTGATTTGCTTCCTACCCTTGTTCTACCCATCTTCTGCATGAGCAGTGTAATACTGAATATCCCTGGTAAAGGCAGCAGGATAGACCACATTCCTAGGGACTGACTGTATAAGAGATGCGGGGGGTGGGGGGGGAGGTCTCGGAACCCTAAAGCACACAGCAAAGAGGGAAACCTTTGCTTGGCTTCCCAGCAGGACATTTTGTAGTCCCCCACCCCATATATATACCCTAAGAGGGGGATGCTCCACTGACTGGTAACATTTATTACTACTAAAATACTAAGTTAATTAGTAGTAGTAATTTTTATCATTCTGTCTGGCAGACTGAAAACTAAGTTTGTGTGATTTGCCCACAGCCAACCAGTGACTAGGAATTTCAAAAGAAATAGCCTAACCAAAATTCTATGGCAAAACACAGTATATCACACTAAGGCTGAAATGATATGCATATTTATTAGATCCCACTAATTTATTAGGAATCACTTTCATGTACATATTCAGGATCGGTCTGCGTCTCAGCCAGCAGAAACCATGTGCACTCTGCAGTGCAACACAATCAGGTGAGGTACAATTATGCATCTTACTTTGCACTATAAAACGCTCACAGCCAAGGTACACACTGAACTACCCACCTACCTACTTACACAAAGTGGTTATTCCTGAATTCTCGGCTTTCTATTTCAAGGTATTTCTGGAAAAAGTAAAAATCTGTTCCAAAAGAAATACTGATTCAACACACCTTTATTAGGGACAACTGCCTCAAGTCTGCCCTGACCTGGATAGCCCAGGCTAGTCCAATCTCATCCAATCTTGTAAACTAAGCAGGGTGGGCCCTGGCTAGTATTTGTATGGGAGATTACCTTAAGTTGTACTGATGTTTCAAAAAATTTCAAAAGAAAATACACACTGAATTTCTCTTGCCATGAAAACCCTATAGGGTCACCATAAATCAGCTATGACTTGATGACAACAACAAAACCCCTCAAGTCTGAGGAGACTATTAGCTACTTCATTTACACCTACCTTTTAGGCTTACAACATTCTCCCCTTCTCCATTTTACCCTCACAACAACTCTGTGAGGTAGGCTAGGTTGAGTGTGTGTGACTAGCACAAGGTCACGCAGCAAGCTTCCATGCCAGAGTAGGGATCTGAACCAGGGTCTCTCAGATTCTAGCCTAACACTCTAACCCCTATACCACACTGGCTCCGGTGGCAGAATATAAATATATATTTAAATACCTTTAAGTTGCACTGATTTTTCAAAAAATTTCAAAAGAAAATACACATATACATACCCTTATGACTAGATAAACCCCACAATTTAGTTTTCAGATAATGGAGGAAAGTTTTCTAGACTCCACTGTGTTAACATGGCGCCTTGTGGGCCTCACTAAATGTTAGAACAAAGACAGCTGCAGCTTCTGTCTATCCTTATGTTTTGGAAATATAATGAGATATGTTTGTGTTAGGAACAGACCAGAACTTACAAATGTCTTGTGAAGCAGAAAAACTTTAAAAAATAGACTAGCAAACAACAGTATCATATTATCTGAAGATTCATTTTAGAAAGTGCACTAAATACATAGCCAATCGAAGCCAGATTAGTGACATTAATAAACAGTTGGAAGGCAGTTTAAGGGACTTAAAAGGAGGAATGTAGTCATTTACCAAGATGACACATATAGTTAGAGAAATGAGGTGGTGCCTGGACTTTTACATTACTTACAAATTTGGCAACAAAATGTTTGATATTGTTTCAGTACCATTGTCAGCCAGTTTTGTAGCCGAAGGATGCATGCGTGACAGTTCTAAACGACAGGAAATTTGATAGCATTTGCTAGAAATAGTTTTCTGCAATAAGAATTATTTCTGTGTTTTTAAAATGTAGCTTTTAAATCACCAAGTTTTTAAAAATGCTTCCAGATTGCTGTGTGGAGTATTGAAGAATGATAATTAAAGTTAATCAATAGCAGTCTAACACATATATAAGGATTTTCGTCATGAGAGACCTCAAAGAGCTTTGCATACTATCTTCAGGATAGATCTAGGTTCTACTTTTCTGCTCCAGCAATGTAATCAGTATTTCCCTGAAAAGGATGAGATTCTCTTTATCAGTACTGAAAAACAGGTCTATTTACTACTAGCCAAAGGCGTAACACAAAGCAAAGAATGTCATATCTAATCTAAACTACAGAGAGAATTAGGGGAGACTGAAGGTAATCACACAATTAGAAATGGACAAGGGCATTTTGTTAGCATCATGAGTTAACTCATACCCAAGCTGCATGAGTAATTTCGAATGAGTAATTCAGACTTGGATTTTATTCTTTATCTGGGAGTACCTGTGGCAGAAGATTGCTGCATACACAGCACGCTAAGGCGATGTCTCTGTACTGACTCTGGGGGAGTACTGTAAAGAACCAACTATATCCTTCTTAGTGATGTCAATGAAGATGTAATTAACTGGCTAGAAATACAAATACACCCAGCTCTTAATGTCTTGGTTGTTTTATAAAATGAGCAAAATTTCCAGCACCCAGAAGTTCATCTCCAACATGGGATGTAAAATGACATTGCAAGATTCTGTCCACATTTTTCCAACCTTCATTACACAAAGCGCTAAAAGCAGCTGGCTATAGACATACATGCAAAACTTTTATTTTTAACCTTCCCATTATCACTGAAGCTTTCGCTGATGCCTGTGAAGATACATAATCTATAAAAGACATGTTTTAAAAAATAAGTATGGATTTTTCTAACGTTATCCCCTTACTTGTAGGTTGGGCTGAGAGTATGTGACTGATCCAAGGGCACCCAGCAAGCTTCCATGGCAGAGTGGGGATCTGAACCTGGGTTTCCCAGATCCTATCTGGCACTCTACCCACTAAATATTATCTTTAATCAAATCTGAACAAGCAAAGAAATTACATGCCAAGGGGGTGGGGGGGAGAACTATATGGACAGACACAAATGGCTTCCTTTCTTCACGATTGTGTATGCTGCTATGCTTTGGTTTTTCTCAGTTTTACACGTCTTTATAAATATAAGATTATACAAGGAACAGAAAATATCTCAGTGGAGAATAAAACATATTTTTTCTACACTTATTCCAGTCACAACAAAAGACCTCCCCCCCGAAATAGCAGTAGAGTAGTAAGAAGCTGAGTGGTACAGCATCTACTTAGCAAACAGAAAGTCCAAGGTTCAATCCTTGGATGTTCAAATGTTTTGGCGGTAGGGATATGAACTGCTGGGGGTGTTATGTTTTTCACAATCATGTAATTTTGTAACAAATGAGAATTCAGTAACCAAAGCTAGGTGATTTATAGTTAGCCATAAACAACAGACAAACATTAAATGGCCTGCCTGACAAAATGAGGAAAGCTTCCATACTTCATGTAAACTATGTAAAGCAGAATTGTTCCAGAGAGCCTCTTACATTTCCCTTTCTGGGTCTCTTTTTGATTTTAACCTTGGATTCCATCAAGTTCTGGGGGGTTTTGGCTGGCAAAAAAGGGAGGAGAGAGTCCACCTTTGAGCACCAAAAAGGCTATTCTGGGAATCACAGAGACTTCATGGACAAAGGGCATGTGCTATGGGGGCATAAGTAAAGAGGGGAATTGCCCATTGGAAACAATGGGAGCCACAAATGCCAATTGTTTGCATGAGTTCCATTGAAATACATTACAGCTCAAGAAGAGCTGCAAAGCAAATGTGGAATGGATTTTTCAGTAAGATCCCTGGTCTCAAATACACTGTTCTGGAAGTGGAATGACAGACCCCAGAGTGGAATGACAGCCCCTGGGGGAAGCAGCAGTGTTCTGGGAGACCCCACAGTGGAATGAGAGCCCGGGGGGGGGGATTTGTCCTGGGACTCAAATGACAGGCCCCAGAGTGGAATGACATCTGCTACCCTCAGGGGCTGTCATTCCAATCCCAGAAGACTCCTGCTACCCCCAGGAGCTGTCATTCCACTCTGGGGCCTGTCAGTCCAGTCCAACAGCAGTGCATTTGGGGCCAGAGACCTTAATGGACAATCCATTCCGCATTTTCTTTGCAACTCTTCTTGAGATTTGCCCATGCAAGTCAATTGGTCATTCCTGGCTCCCATTATTTCCAGTGGGCCTTCACTGTCTCTCCCATTGTTTCCAATGGGCAATCCTATCCTTCCTTTTCGTGCATCCCTCTTTCTAGAGCTCGTTGCATTTGTTTCCGCAACGGGCCTTATTCCTAGTTGCTCTATATTACCAGCTAGTCATAAGTGGGAAATTTTCTTACAAATAGTATAATTTATAGCTCCTTGTTTTAAAAAAGACATGTTAAATAAGCCTTCTATAGCTGCGTTTCCTAGAAAGCTGATAAGAATTTCAACCAGAAGTCTTGCTTATGTGTAGAAACTGATTGTCCCTCCTCAGGTACAGAAGCAATCTAAAATTTTACTTTACAAGAGCTGCATACTGTTCTAATACATAATCTATGACCATTCAAAGAGCCTTCAAGTAAGCCAGTGATATGATGACTAACAACTCTGTTTCCATCAGAAGCCCTCAATCCTACGTAAGAAGTTTACATGCTAACAGGCAAATGTTAACCAGCTGCAGCTGGATCCCAGCTATAAAAAGCATTAATGAAAACACAAATACTAACTTCCCCACCCCTACTCTTCACTCTCTTAGCCCCTACGTCAAAAGTGGTGCAAAGGCATCACTTTCCAAGTGCTCTGTGTGAATGAACTGCCTGCTCTGAACTAGCTTGGTCTGGTTCCCTGAAGTTTGTTTACTGAACAGCATGTGCAGAGACGCACACTAATCATGGGGGAAAGACAAATCACATGATCCCTTGGCTCAGGCAACTGGTATTACCGATAGCCTTGAAATATGTGCTTTTCTGAGCAAATAAGACCAGGCAGAGGAGAATAAAAAAGGTTCTAATAATGAAGCGTACTAATCTAAGAACAAAAGAATGTCAACTTGCATTACTACTGAGCACTTGATCACAAAATATTATACTTCAGTAAATGTAGGAATTCTTCAATGTAATGCATTTGTTTACTGAATCTGAGGAAACAGAACCTATGTATCTATTGACTTCTTTCCTTATTCAGTTTGTCAAATGTCTCACGTACATACACCTAAATGTAGGATATCACTATACCTCTAGCTGAAGCACTGATGACGTACAAACCATGTGAAAATTTAAATCATAGAGTTATACAAGTAAAGCTTGCTTTTGAGCATTTTTTGGGCTTTCCAACTTACTAAATGACTCGAAAGAAAGAAAACATCCAGACCTTACCAACTTAATAAGCTGTAGATTGAGTTAGTGGTCAACAAAACACAACAGAGACATTTTAGCATGACTGTACTCTACATCTGCTGTTCAGACAACAAAGATGATCATGCATGAATACGTAAGAAAAACAATGAAAAACCCAGGTTGGTACACATGTAACTGCGTCTGCTACTCAGCCTGGCTGCATACAGCACCTCCTCCACAGCTTCTCTACTACAAAACCCAACTCTCAGCTACCACTTCAAAGGTTGACCTTGACCACCATTAATGCTAAGAAAAGTTCTTTGTTAAACAGGATTTGAATAGAATTAAAATGCTGTTTAACAGGGAACTCGGTTACCAAAACTATATTAGAAAGGGGCTTTTGAGAGAAGAGTTGATCTCAAATACGTTTGTATTAGAAGCTTTACACATTGGTATTTGGTCCCAATTTGCAGAAGAACACTGCTGTTTTTGAACATTTTATCCTTTGAACTGAATCAATTGTTTAAAGTCATCATTTGTTTTAGTAGGGAAAAAGGTCATGCAATATCACTACCTGAGACGAGGGTATGCACAATCAAAGATTTTTTGCCCTTTTCCTATTTAGCAACTTCTCTCTACCCCACCCAGATCTCCAAGTCTTGCATGCCTCAAAGCCAGGTTTTTGGGTTTTTAAAAATTCAGTGGGGAAAGCTTCTGAACAGGACACTGACCAAAAAAATGTGATATGCGCATATTACCACGTGGAGATTTCACTTTATTGGTTGAAAGTTTTGTCCTCTAAAGACAAAACAAGTAAAAATGACTCATATCTGTATCCATACCAAGACTGCTGGTGACAGATGCAGTGTCTTTTTAATTAAAAACAGGACAGCTATGTGGATTAAACAAAACAGGGAATTTGAAGCATATGAAAATAAGATTTCTCAGGAAAGACATAAGCACCATTCATTTCATTAGCATTCACATCTCCAGTTTCACAAAATATAGATATCAAACTGGCATCTTATCATGTAAGTCAGTACTCCAAAGATGGGCACTGTTCTATAAAACAAAGGATGGAAAAGATTTTTGGGAAATTCACAGTGGGGTAAAAAGGTGAAAATAAGGAACAATAATTGGCAAAGGAATGTATATAAAAAGCCAGTGTGAATTTGTAAAACTAAGTTAAGAACCACAGTCAAGGATTAATTTGATGCCCTTAGGCAAATCTTCGCCTCTCACCCTCGCTTCTTAAAATGTAAAAATATCATCATTGTAACCCTACAGACAATCAAAAATCAAAATGGGATTCTCATAGCATCTAAAGATAGGGTCCCACTACAAATGGAACATGAGCCTTGATTTGTTTTCACTACAAAAGTAAGTTGGATACAACAAAGGAAGTACAAGGGAGAGATAGAAGTTCTCTCTTTTTTTTTGCTGAAGATATTCTTATGAACTATATATTTAGACATGAGGAGATTTCTGAGGCTAATAGTGATGTCTGGTGTTTGTTTCACTACTTATTTCAGCAGATCTCCAATGACCCAGATTACAAAAATATAATCAAGCTATCTTCATTGATATTGCTAATCTTTGTTCTCTTTTCCCTGCTTTTCTTGCAGAAAATAAAAACTGTCATTCGATTCTGCCCCACACCTCCAATAGACATTAAAGAAAATGTTTTAAAAAACCCACTGTGATTGCATATGTAACATTTTGATATATATGTTGTAATGATTCCTTGTTTGTGTGTGTGTGTGTATCTTTAAAAGTTTGGTTGCATGGCTGTGGTAGATAGACTAGAGTGGTTGAGAGAGGCAAATGTGGTATGATTGGTGGTTGACAGAGAGGGGGAGGGGGTTTGGAAGTGAATCTGGTTGGATGAGTATGTGAGTCAGTCAAGAGTTTCAGTTAGATGTTGACAGTTGATGATCAGTTAGTTAGTTCTGTGTTGAAGCAGTTAGAAGCTGACAGCTGCAGTTGTTCAGTGAGAAAGATAAAGAGAGCTGAAAGCTGAGTGTATAGGAAAAAGTAAAGTAAAGTTTAAGTGAAGAAAAGTTAAGGAAAGTCTGAGTGTCATAACAAACTGGAGTGAAACAGTGAACCTATATGGCATTGAGATAAACAATATTTCAATAAATCCTCTTTTATTCAAGTTTATACCAGCTCTGAATGAAATACTTCCCAGGACCACATAGTTCCTCGTAAGCCTTAAACTCGGTCTACCAAACTAGTAAGAGCAAAAGTATAAGCATAAAGGTTTGGAAATCCTTAAAATTTCCTGGTGGCAGCAGAATCTACCCAGTTAAACAAAATATAGAGAACTTTTAAAGTGAAACTAGTCCTCCTCAATAAGGAGGACGTCACATATGTATTCATATATTAAATTCTTCACAGATTTTTAGCTTCCCAAGGTTTATGACACAAAATTAAATCTGGTCTTAAAGTTACAGCAGATAGCACAGTATTGCACTAGAATATTCACCTACAGACCTTCTCTTTCTATAGCCTTACTGCCTAATTTTTTTTTTTACAAGAGCTGGTCAAACACAATAACACCATTATCTCCAGCTCAGAAGAGTAATCATGCATTTGGTGAAAGGTAAGGTTATGCAGCGGACATAGTTGAATTCTGTTTTCAGCACAACACAAGGAACTGCAAATACCTGAAGTAAAAGAGGTCAAAAAAAGGGGGAAGTTCCATACTTTTTACATGGGCCATTTTGGACTAATTCTTGACAAACAGTAGGTCCTGGAGAATTACTTTTTTCTCTTGAAAGTACTAACCAGTACTGCACATACTGTACTGTTGCTCTAGGGCTGGAAAGCTACCAATACAAATTGCCTGCCATAGGCCTATTATGCATGGGTGTTTTCACCAGACATGTTCTTCGGGTTTTCTTTGTTGTTCTGCATTTGCCATCACTTTCACCTTGCATTTCCATTGGTTTTATTTGTCGTTCTGCATTGCTTTTCCTCCCTTCAGTACTCAGTTCGCTTTCTGTTCATTGTTTCCCTGAGTTTTCTGAAACTGGTTTTGTGGCAGTCTTTTCCCTAGCTTCGCTTCCAAACCGAAGGTTATTGAAGAAATGCATACAGATATCCCCTCTCCCTTTTCCCACCCCTCGGAGGCCACTCCCCTGTCCACAATGAGGTCATTCCTCCCACTCTGCATTTTCCACCATCTTCCCCCCATTTATTGGTGCTTACTTGTAAAGTTTTGGGTTTTTTAAAAAATGGGATGAATTTAACAATAGTATATCAATAAACTTGGATTGCTGGTGAAAAATTTAACTGAACCAAGAGGTGTGTGTGTGTGCTGTCTGCTAGGGCTCTACTGGGAAGCCTTGGTTTAGACCAGACTACCCAACAGAGCCCAGGAGCTGATCCTGCAGGGAAAATACTCCCCCAGACTCATCTATGGCTCTCCCCACAGGATTGGCTCCTTGGTGGGCTGTGTTCGGCAGTCTAAACCAGGCTGCCCAGCAGAGCCCCAGCTGGGCTTTTCAAATGCTTTCCAATTTGTCTTCACAAAGGTCAACAAACGTATCAGCTGCTTGGAAGTCCTTACACAGAAGATTTGGATGGGATTAACGCTGCAGTTAATGACAAGTGTTAGACCAAGAGAGAAGGTGGGGTAGAAATCCTGCAGTCATGGGAAATGAAGATGTGACAAAGCTTTTCTTGTTGTTTGCTAAACACCTGGTTCTCTTGGGCCACCAACAAGTGTCAGAAATCTAAGTATGTCCTTTCACCTGGCTCCGCTTCCCAGGACAACAACTGTGTACAAAGCCTGTTTCTTCCTCATCGTACCCCTCTCTGTTGCAAATGGCCCCCCTGGAGATTTGTGTGCACTATAAATAATTGACAGTCAAATGGATGTCGGGGTTGGACTCAGGGTGAGGTAGCACCAGAGGTGGAATCTGTCTGAGCCGGGAGCAGTGGATCCTTCTTCGGAAGCATTTCATTGTGAATCCTGGGCTTTGGGCTCACAAACCTTTCTTCAGCCCCCTTCGCACAAGCTGAGATTGCTGCTCCCAAGGAGAGACTGGCTTGATTCTTACAACGCCGGCCAGCCGGCAGAGTGAAGAATGGAGATGGGGTTTAGAAGACTGTTTCTCATGGAAAGCTGTTGCCCAGAGGCACTGCCTTTACCCTTGGTAGCCCCAATAGCAGGGGCACCCCACTTTTTAACCTGAACCAGAGACCCACAAAACTCAGGTCAAGGAAGACACTCCTGGTTCTGAAACACAGAGCAAGCCATAGCTCTGGAAACAGGGTCTTCATTTTCAAGGGGCAACAAGGAAACCCTCCAAGCAAACCTCCAGTCCTCTCCCCCACCTAGGAAGATATGCATATGAAACAACAACAGTTTCACAAGGTAAAACATCTACATTTCTAAACGCTAATCAGAGGCCACCTGGCAAATAGCCCTCCTGTCTCCAGAACCTCATTCAGCCCATTTGTATGATCCCATATCTATATGTGAATTCTTTGTCTCAATACTCGTCCTTCCTTGCTTCAATCCTCAGGACACCAAGATAAACCAATCAAACATTCAAATGATTAACGATCCTTCCTGATGCCAATCAGGGACCCATCTCCCCTCTTTTGTCTGTATCTGGGAACCTATTCAATTGCTTTGACAGAACCATCAATGGGCATAAAATCCATTCAGCTAGCCCCAGTACAGTCACCCAACACCTGGTTTCTATTGTTAATTCAGACTCTGCCTCTCTGAGATCTCATTGGTCACATCTAGGCCTCTCCCATCCTGATGCAACGCACCCCTGGGACTCATCATTGGACCAGGTAATCTTTTGTCGTCACCTGAGACAAGCCCCTTATGACTTCCTATTGGTCTGCATTGTCTTCCAATTTCTATAACCATCCAGGCACATGGATTCAGACTGTGTGCCTGTGTCCTGATGCCAACTGGCAGTCTATCCCCAAACCTTTGGGTTTGGACCATAAATCTCTTCTTCATGGATCTCTGTATGTCTGCACAGGTAGTATCACCCCATAACTGACCCCTCTATTAGCTATCAATCACCTCTGCTTTCTTAATTCTGTATTGGGTGTGTGAATGTTTGATTATTGTTTGTATGGTTGATAATATTTAGTCAAGAAATCATTATTTTAGCTACCCAGTCTATGTGTCTATTCCTTTGTTCTTGGGAATTCCGACTCCTGTATACACAGGTCATGATCCACGCTATATGCCTATTGCCATTTTATATTCATAATTCCACAAGCTATTATTAATAAATAAGACAATCTGGCTAACAAAGCCAACCCCTAGTGACGCCAGGCTGCCAAATTCATTTGCAAGCCAGACAGGGAGAATACAGAGGGAAGATAGCGAGCAAGCAGCCGCATCTCCGTGCTTCTCCCCTTCAGCATTCTTTCTCCTCTGGACCTCCTTTCCAATGGATTCCTGCAGCAGATTGGCCTGGGCATCTCCCCCCCCCCCAAAAAAAAGCAGAAGTTGTGAGAAGAGTCCCTGCATGGTGTCTTGAGCAGTGGCAGCCTCCCCTCCTCCTCCTCCTGCACCTCCTCCATCTTTGTGGTTGTTGTTGCAGGAAGGAAAGGGTAGGAACTGCAGGGAGAACTCAGCTGAGGCTCTGTGGAGCAGTGCTGGGGCAGCCCCACAATGAGCCATCCCCCACACGTCAGAAGTGACATTCCCACCACAATTAACTGCAGGCTTTGGTTGTGGGTGCAGAATACATACACAGAACACAGAATGAATATGCTGGAGAAAACAGCAAGGTGCATAAAGCAGGAACACAACTCCAAAGTAAAGCTTAAAGGAGTGACTCCTCAGATTCTCTGGAGTAAGCTGTCCATGCATAAAGGGCCATAGACTCCTAGTGCTTTATACCACTAGACAATCCACAAGGAAATAAAAGCACACCTTCTTACATGTTACAGAAAAGTTTGCTTTCTGAGTATACTATACAAAGATAGTGAGAGGATGCACATGAAAGCTTATCCCCAGAATTAAACTTTTTTTTTTGTCTTAAAGGTGCCACTGGACTCAAACTGAGAGCACTTCATATATATTGGTTCAGTAATATTTATTACAGCCATGTAAGACTGTTTAGTGTTTTTCATATATTATAGATGGAGAGCCAGGAGATGATTTGCACAAGGCTGTCAATTGAGGGCTCTCAGCCGTTACATCTTCAGGGGTCCCCAAAATGGCACCCACAAAGTGTTTTTAGAAAACAGATGGGGCTGGGTGGAGCATCTGCCAGCAAAATTTCCCACTGGCCATTGGAGATCTGAGAGATACTGCTAGATGAATGTTTCTTAGTTAGCTCAATGTGTATTCTTGTGCATACGCAAAAAATCTCTTTAAACAATACACTCATTTAAAAAGCATCCTGCTAAGCAGAGCTTCTGCCTGAAATGTTGAAGAGTTGCTATAAGATTTATACATAACCTCACTCCTTGACATTTTGTGGTTGGCTATGCCTCCTGTGACAACCATTTTGTTGCTGCACCTACCACCCTGTATAAAACTTCCAAAGGTGCCTGAAAAGGATGGGTACCTCTGCATTGCGTAATACCAGCACCCAATAAAAGAATGTAATGTATAGTTGCATCTATACTACAAACATTCAATATGGGTATTTTGTGTTCGTGCAAACCTGGGGAGAACTCGCTAGCCAGGGCTCAGCTTTTACGCCTACTCAGTCCCACCTCCAGTGGTTTGCCTGTAAAAGAACTTCAGACTTGGTACTTTTCTGTTAATTAATGCATAATGATTTGATGTTCATATTATATTTCAGTATTTTATAACTCTTAGTCACTTTGGATGCTTTTAAAAAGAGAAAGGCAGAGCAGAAAAACAATCAAAGAACAGTGAATCAGATGGAATCACTGAAAGTTTTTCATACTCTAATACTAAATGTTTCACTAGGAATTAATTTTTGACTGGCATAAGTCTTGTATCATATAAGACCTGTATGGTATAATCAGTAGCTGCAGGCATCAAAACAATTCCTAGTTTTTTTGTTGGAGTTAACCATCTGTAAACTTAAGTGGCGAACAATATATCATTAATCTGCATATTTAATTAAGATGCCTCCCCTGACATATTTCAGCACATTTTGAAATGTTATTTGCTTGAGATCTAATCAAGTAAGACTATCCTACCCATCTTCCTCCAGCCACCATCATCACAGCTGGCCAATTAAGGCATGATTTCTATAAACTCCTGTTCTTAATCTACCTTACTTACATTCTCTCATGAAGTCTCTTTTCATTCTCCATCAGAGACTAAAATTAAGTGCTCTGTTGATCACCCTACTCCTTGGGTCACAGGAATTGCTTGCTGGAGGACTGGATTGAAGGGAGTTAAAGTTGGGACACAACAACAACAAACTCTTCCTGGTCACAGGAATCCCAGAGAGCCAATCGCCTACAGTTGTTTGCTATAACATTTAACAGAGCAAAGCATCCCATGGAAATAAACGGGCTTAGGCTGGAGTCCCTCTGTGTAGGACTGTGACCTACATCTGCTGCACTCCCTTAGACTGTACAGTATGCAGCTAAAGGACACTACCACACTAACCCTCTATGTCACTAGACCCAGACTGCCTACCTACCTGCCTGCCTGCCATTCACTCTCCTCCAGGCACTTATTCTCCAGCTACGGGCAGGACTTTGCTAGGTACTTAGAAAGTGCTTAACTGAGGTTCA
Organism: Gekko japonicus; assembly: GCF_001447785.1. Lineage (NCBI taxonomy): Eukaryota > Metazoa > Chordata > Lepidosauria > Squamata > Gekkonidae > Gekko > Gekko japonicus. The sequence continues at coordinate 948,055 of NW_015175365.1, read as the reverse complement.
GTCAGAGGTGGTGTAGCACAGCAGCTCAGGATATGAACTGCAAGCTCAGAAATCCCCAGTTCAAGTCTATTTCAGTCACCCTGAGAGACAGGGTGGTCACTCCTGCCCTGAAGTGTGTCCACTCCTAAAGAAACCTATTCTGGACCCAGAAGAGTTGAGTAGCTACCAAATGTACCATTCTTTAGCAAAGCGATTGAATGAATGGTGGCTGGCCAACCTCAGAGATGTCTGAATGAAGCAAATTGTTTACATCCATTCCAACCTGGTGATGGCACTGAAACAGCTCTGGTAGATGACATCTGCCAGGAGATGAACAAAGGGACTGTGAGTGTGACCGGGTTAATTCTCCTGGATCTTTCAGTGGCTTCTGATACCATCAATCATGGTATCCTTCTGGATTGCCTTTCAGGACTGGGAGGCCCCTCTTCTGCAGTACCAGTTCTACCTCGAGCACAGTTTTTGAAGTGTGGTACTGAGGACTGCGGAAGACAGGAAGGCCTGGCGTGATCTGGTCCATGGGGTCGTGAAGAGTCGGACTCGACTGTGCGACTGAACAACAACAACTGAGGGACTGCTGCTCTGCCCCTTAGCCTACGGCAGTGATGGCGAACCTTTTAGAGACCGAGTGCCCAAATTGCGACCCCAAACCCACTTATTTATTGCAAAGTGCCAACGCGGCAATTTAACCTGAATACTGAGATTTTACTTTAGAAAAAACAACTCATACATTAACTTAAGATGATCCAAACAAAGTAAGGAAAGCAATTCCAAATGCTTTCATTTACTTAAAATTGTTGGGCAGAGAATTCGACACTTTAATGATGGTCTGGGCCTGGCTGGGGTGAAGCCACACATGCCCACAGAGAGGGCTCTGAGTGCCACCTCTGGCACCCGTGCCATAGGTTTGCCACCACTGGCCTACGGGGTTCCCCAAAGCTCCAGCTTATTCCTCATGCTTTTTAACATCTATGTAAATCCCGGGGAGAGGTCATTCGTATATTCACTCAGCTCCATCTCATGCTACCAGCAGATCCCAGGGAGGCTGTGGAAACTGTGGACAGGTGTCTGGAGGCAGTTTTGGAATGAATGAGGGCTAACAAGCTGAAAATCAATCCTGACAAAACAGAGACTTTACTAGTGTGTGTGGGGAGGAGATCAGAACCAGGACATGGGTTACGCCCTGTTCTGGATGGGGTCGCACTCCCTTTAAAGGAACAGGTTCATAATCTGGGGGTTCTCCTGGACCCTGGTCTCCTGTTGGATAACAGCTGGCCGTGGCAGCTATGGGTGCCTTTCAATAGCTACACCAGCTGACAAAACAGCTGTAGATCTTCCTGGACAAAAAAGATATTGCCACTGTGGTGCATGCCCTATTAATATCTCAACTAGATTACAGCAATGCTCTCTACATAGGGGTGTCCTAGAATACTGTCTGGAAGCTACAGTTGGTACAGAATGCTGTGTGGCCAGAATGTTGACTGAAGTGGGCCATATCACTCCAATCTGTTTCACCTACATAGGCTTCCAATTTGCTTCCAGGCTCAATTCAAGTTGCTGGCATTGACCTTTAAAGCTATATATAGCCCGAGACCAACATACCTTAGACCACCTTCCCCTATATGAACCTACCTGCTAACTCCAGTCATCTTTGGAGATCCTGCTTCACTTGCCCATACCATCTGAGGCTAGACAGGTGGTGACTTGAAGGCCTACTCTGTCATGGCACCAAAACTTTGGAATGGCCATTTGTCTCCCTAGAACAGCGTCTTTTGCTAGCAGGCGAATACTTTTTTGTTCCGTCTGGCAGACACTCAATAATGATTTTGGGCCTTCCTTCTAGTGTTGTTTGTTTATGTGTTTAATTGAATTTTATATTTTAACTGCATTTTAATTGTTTAAATGTTTTGAATGCTTTTATATTTGCTGCTTTGTGGACCCTGACTGGGTGGAAAGGTGGCATAAAATGTTTTAAATAAATAAATAAATAATGCTAGTATGTTATAGATTGCAATGAGTACTAAGTTAACATAGGTCAGGCACTTTGAAATGAAACACATTATATACTATTGCAAACTAAACTGAAACTGAATATGAAACAAATATCAGATAAAACATCCACTTTGGAGGCAGAAGAATATGTAAGTATTACATATTCTGTGCAACTTGCACATGTGGGCTCTGCTGGAGAGTTAGAAGACTATAAACAGAATACATGCAGCCATGCTTCCAAATATTTAAATAAGAAAATAGGATGCTTAAAGCCTCTTGAGAGCCCCATTTAAGCCTCTCTGAGATTATCAAAGGAACAGAGGGATATGAGGTAAATAATAAATAGAAATCATTTTAGGATAGCTTCCTAAAAGCTAGAAAGCCAGTTTGGTGTAGTGGTTAAGCGTGCAGATTCTAATCTGGGAGAACCGGGTTTGATTCCCCACTCCTCCACTTGCACCTGCTGATGTGACCTTGGTCAGTCACAAGCTCTGGCACAGCTGTACCTGAAAGAGCAGTTTGTGTCAGAGTTCTTTCAGCCCCACCCACCTCACAGGGTGTCTGTTGTGGGGAGGGGAAGGGAAAGGAGTTTTTAAACCGCTCTGAGACTCCAAGTGAAGGGCAGGGTATAAATCCAATCTCTCCTTCTTCTTCTTCCAGTAAACGTATTGCTGATCCCCCCCCAGTCCCGACTACACTTTAGGAATAAACAAACAAAACTCCAAGTAGAATTAGATCAGTATACGTCAACTTTCTAGAGAGATGTCTGATTCAAATAATAAAGAAAAACATGTAATCCCTGCCAAATAAGAGACATCTTTATGAAAACACTAAAAATATGACACATCACTTTAAAAGTCACTGAAGTTTCTATCTTGTGGAATTCAGTGCAGCACGTGTAGATTGTCTGCTTCCTGTTTATCTTGCACTTGAAAAAAATGCATCCCAGAAGAATTAGAGATGTTCTTAAAAATCATATGTTTATGAATGGTTTGTTTAGAATCTTTTAGTTAAAAAAAATGAATGGTATGTTGTAAACAGAATGAAAGTTGCCCACAGAAGAAAACGGTTTGACAGATGCTAACATCTGTGAACATGGATTTTCCATAACTGTCCTTTCCCTCCCATCCCTCTCTAACCACAATAAACACTAATTTAAAATGTCTTGTGTAACTCAAGCTTGGGCTTTCCTTAGGGTAAACATGAGTGACCTCAATCCCAATTTAACTACCTTGAAATGTTAGCAATAGTATTGGACTTATTATCTTTATTCAGATGTAGTTCTTGAGATAAGTTTAATTACATTTGTGTTAAATAAATGGACAAAGCATAGGCGGGAAAACCAAAAATGTTAAAAAGTTTATGAATAATTCAGATCTGAATCAGGTAAAGGAGATATATTATATTTAGCATTGTACAAGTTCATACAGAAACTCATTAAAAGTTGATGAAGCATAATCATTCCCACTGCAAGAATTTACATTGCATAAGACTAATTAGAAGTGTACATGCTCCTTATTACCCACATCAATTACCGCCCCCCACCACGAAAAAGGGAAATCTGGAAAGAATAACAATTTATATTTTATTTTCATCATTTGTTCAACCCACTGGTTAATGGAAAATAGGGCATTGCCTCTGCTATACTGCAAAATTGCTGCTTCTTGATGAGCCACGAGATACAAGGCTGTGTCACAGCTACAGCACAATACAGGTCATTAATAAGATCCTATCTTTTTTCCTTTGGCTCTAACCAATGGTGACTGCTGTAGAAAAGCCAGCATCACAGTGATACCTTGTGACCAGAGGAACTTTGAGAGCTTTGCCAGAGAGAAATGGTTATTCACCACCCACTTTTCACCAAACGTTTACCAGGTCAGAATCCAGAAAGGTAACAACCTTTCTGCAAACCATGGAGCTCTTCTCAGTCACTATATCCTCAACTTTTAAGATTTCTTCCTCCACAAGAAAAGCTCTATCCATGAATTCATTTCATGGAAGCTTGGCAACCTTGTCTTGAGCTATGAGAACAGCCACCACATTTCCTTGTGGTGAGAGGGTCTGTTGATCGATTCTTCACAAAATTAACTGTGAGGTAGGACAGCAAAAGTGGGCTTGAAGCTCAACATCAAAAAAACTAAGATCACGGCATCCGGCCCCATCACTCCTTGGCAAATAGAAGGGGAAGTTGTGGAAGTAGTGACAGACTTCACGTTCCTGGGATCCCAGATCACCGCAGACTGTGACAGCAGCCATGAAATTAAAAGACACCTGCTCCTTGGGAGGAAAGCGATGGCGAACCTAAACAGCATGATAAAAAGTAGAAACACCCTGCCAACAAAAGTCCGCATGGTCAAAGCAATGGTATTCCCAGTAGTCATGTATGGCTGCGAGAGTTGGACTATAAGGAAGGCCGAGCGCCGAGGAATATATTCTTTTGAACTATGGTGCTGGAGAAGACTCTTGAGAGTCCCTTGGACTGCAAGAAGATCAAATCAGTCAATCCTAAAAGAAATCAACCCTGACTGTTCCCTGAAAGGCCAGATAATGAAACTGAAGCTCAAATACTTTGGCCACCAAATGAGAAGGGAGCACTCACTGGAGAAGACCCTGATACTGGGAAAGACTGAAGGTCAAAGAAGACGGGGATGGCAAAGGATGCTGCCTGCTCACTTTATTTTCTTTATGTAGGTAGGTGGTAGAGAACTGAAGGAAAAAACAGCAGCGGGGCCACCTTCTCCTCCCTGCCACTACTGCTTTTTTTTGCTTTCTCTTCCTGGCAGGGGAAGCAGCTGTGGATGGAAGAAGAAAGCTTCTCAGTCTTTTCCTACTCCTCCAGCCGCAGCTGCTGCCGTTTTGCCCACCAGCTTTTTTTCCTGCCTGGCAGTGAATGGTGACACCAACAGCCACAATTCACATTCTTCCTTTCTTCCCTGCCTCCCCCATGCTGGTTGCCCACCCTCTTTGTCTGTCTGGTTTCTTCCCTTCTCCCACTGGCCTCCTTCCCCCTCCCCTCCACCCACTATAGTGTCTTCTGAAATGTTTCCTGTATGTTATCTGCACTATACTTCTCTAGTTTGGGTGTGTCTAAGCCCTCCCCCCTTTAATAGATTCTTCTTCAAATCTCGATGATTCTTTGTACATGGTCCTATTTACATTCCAGGGCCATGTTCAGAATTAGATAGATGACCATTCTGATTTCTTCTCGCAGTTCTAACACATCGTTTAAGACACACACACCCCTCAATAACCCACAAAGTTCTGTATGGAATGCAAGTACATCAAATTTGACTCTAGCTTCTTCACACAATACTCTAAAAAGTGTGAGGCACCATCTCAGATATGGTTAACAGTCTTAACAACCAAAAAGCAGACTCTGACAAGACCAAGGGAAAGTGTCTTCACAGCCAAAGTGTATTGATGAAGCATACACTGGGTAAATCTGGCATGGGGAGGCATAACCTGCATCATAAGCATCTAGAAAAGCAGATTGGTTACCTGTAACTGGGGATCTTTGAGTGGTCATCTGTGCATTCACACCTCTGGGATATAGTGCGCCTGCGCCGACTCCGATCGGTATAATGGAAAGCAAAACGGATTTTTGCGCCCTCTCCCCGGTCACATGCCAAGCTCCACTGCGCATGACCAAGGGAGGGGCACGACAATCCCGCCAGTTCCTTCTGACCGCTGTCCTCAGTCTCCAAAGAAAGAAAGGAAGGACCGAAAGCAGAGGGGAAGGAGGGCGGGTGGTGTGAATGCACAGATGACCACTTGAAGATCCCCAGTTACAGGTAACCAATCTGCTTATCTTCTTCATGGTCTCTGTGCATCACACCTCTGGGAAGGTGTGTTCGCGGGAAGGGGGGGTATAAATGCAATGAAAATAAAAAATAAATAAATAAAATATCTGGAGGAGGGAGTTGAGGTCCTAACTCTGCGCCGCCTACAACACCGCTCATCCAACCATGGAACGTTGCTGCAGACATACATCGAGGGCATAATGCTTCACAAACGTGTGAGGCGTAGCCCACGTAGCCGCATTGCAGATGTCTTCTAGTGACGCACCTCGCAGGAAGGCTGTGGATGTAGCCACTGTCCGAGTGGAATGTGCCTGTAGCGGGCCCAGGAGCGACCTTTTTGCTAACGTGTAGCATAATTTAATAGTCTCCACAATCCACTTGGATAGGTGTTGGGACGACAGCTTCTTCCCTTGGGAGGGTAGAGCGTAAGAAACGAACAAGGCCAGTGACTTCTGAAAGATCTGTGTTCTATTTAGATAAAAGAGTAAGGCTCTTTTGACATCCAACGAATGAAATCGGCGTTCTTCCTCCATTGACAGGGAAGGAAAGAACACTGGGAGAACAATGTCAGCTTGTACATGAAACTCAGACACAACGTTCGGTAAGAAAGAGACATCAGGAGCCAACGTGACCCCATTGTGACGGAAACTCAGATAAGGAGGGTCACAGCGGAGCGCCAACAACTCTCCCATCCTCCTAGTGGAGGTGACAGCAACCAAAAAAGCAGTCTTCCACGACAGAAGCTGCAGACCACAAGTAGCCATCGGCTCAAAAGGTCTGCCCATAAGCATCTTAAGCACCATGGGTAGGTCCCATGCTGGCGCAGGACCACACGACGGAGGAAAGAAGTGGGACAGACCCTTAAGAAACTTCTTGATATGAGGGTGGGAAAAAACAGAATGCCCGTCAATCAGTGGGTGGTTAGCCAAGATTGCGGCTAAATAGACCTTCAGTGAGGCACAGCTAAGGCCTAAGTCCAAACGTGACAACAAGAACCTGAAGATTGCCATCAAATCAGAAGGGGGTGGTGGCAATCCCAACGAGTCAAGGTAAGACAAGAATTTCTTCCACTTTCCAGTGTAAGAAATCCGGGTAGACGACTTGCGACAGTTCAACAGAACATGATCTACTCTGCCTCGGAATTCTCGAAAGGGATCCTCCAGACTGTGAGCCTGAGACGCTGCACATCGTGATGCAGTATCCGTCCTCCCCCTTGCGAGGAGAAGATCTGCTGCTGGATGAAAACAAATGAAGAAGCCCTTGGATAGGTGGAGCAGAGTAGGGAACCGATGTTGTCAGGGCCACCACGGAGTCACTAGGAGACATTGTGGCCATTCCTACATTAGCTTGACTATCACTCTGGAGATTAGAGGAATCGGAGGGAAGAGGAAGACGTAAAGACATGCCCATGGGATCAGAAGACCATCGCCCAGCGACAGAGGCTCTGTCCCTGCTCTGGAACAAAACAGACAGCACTTCTTGTTTTTGCATGTTGCAAACACATCCACCTCTGGATGGCCCCAGAGGCGAAAGATCGGTTGGAGATATATCCAACTGAGCTCCCACTCGTGCTCCGATGCACCTCCTCTGCTCAAGAAGTCCGCTTGGACGATCAACGTACCTGGAAGATGAGTGGCTCTCAGGAATGTGTTCCCTGACTGGCACTCGTTCCATATTTCTAAGGCTAGACGACACAGTCCCCTGGATATCGTACCTCCCTGTCGGTTGATATAACACAGGGCCATCATGTTGTCGGTCAGGACAGTGACTACCTGCTGGGCCACCAGGTGTCGGAAAGACCTGAGATCGTATTGTACCGCCAGAAACTCCAGAAAATTGATGTGATTGTGGGCTACATGGGGTTCCCATTGAGCCCCGACACAAATCCTTCAGGTGTGCGCCCCAACCCCAGAGTGACGCATCGGTGGTCAGTGTGAGGGTTGACACGGGCGGATGAAATGGGGCTCCTGCTAGTAGATTTACAGGATCTGTCCACCAGAGCAGCGAGCCCAAAACAACCATTGGAAAGACAAGACAAAGAGATTGAGGTTGACTCTGCGGATGAAACCTGTGGACAAACCAGAGTTGGAGAGGTCTCATTTGCAGTCTGGCAAAGACGATTACATTGATAGTGGCCGCCATCAAACCTAGCAGTCTCTGGATTTGTTTCACCCGGGCATGCCCCGTCTTGTGGAATAGAGTCACTAGATCGATAATCTCCCTTGCTCTCCCAGGAGGGAGGAAGGCCTTGCAAACGACAGAGTCTAGGATTGCTCCTATAAACTGCACTCTTTTGGTGGGAAGCAGCATTGACTTTTGTAGGTTTACCTTGATTTCTAGAGATGTAAGGAGGGACAAGGTAAGGCCGACATGTGTGAGCAGGGATGCCTTTGAATCTGCTACCAGTTACCAGTTGTCTATCTAGGGAAATATCTGAATTCCCTTTAGACGAAGGTGTGCCACAACCAGCTCTATAGCATCCTTGCTGAGCAGGGCTTGGACCTCTTCTAGGAGTACGACAGATGGTGGTGTGATGACAACGTGGGTAGAGGAAGGGAATTGGGAAAATTCTATAAGGTATCCCGACTTGATTATTAACAGGACCCATTGGTCTGACGTAAATACGCTCCCAAGTCAACAGGTAAGGAGACAAGCGCGTAGGGAGCATGGAACGGAGGTGGGAGTCAAAGACTCTGTTTATAATTCTTAGCGTTTTTGGGTCTGGATTGGGATGCAGACGAAAACTTGGGTTTTCCTACATAAGGACGGGACGACCGACTGGGAGATCTCTGCCAGATAGGCTCGGAAGACGGCTTTAGTAGTGGAAGGATGGACTGTAATCTAGTCATCCTGAACCTTTTGTATCGGACGAAAGAGTTCAGTTTCCTGAGGTCCAGAATGGGGCAGAGGCCTCCATCCCATTTCGGCACCGTAAAGTAGTGAGAGTAGAAACCTCTGAGTTGTTGGGCTATGGGTACTGGCTCTATAGCATCCTTGCTGAGCAGGGCTTGGACCTCTTCTAGGAGTACGACAGATGGTGGTGTGATGACAACGTGGGTAGAGGAAGGGAATTGGGAAAATTCTATAAGGTATCCCAACTTGATTATTAACAGGACCCATTGGTCTGACGTAAATACGCTCCCAAGTCGACAGGTAAGGAGACAAGCCCGTAGGGAGCATGGAACGGAGGTGGGAGTCAAAGACTCTGTTTATAATTCTTAGCGTTTTTGCGTCTGGATTGGAATGCAGACGAAAACTACATAAGGACAGGACGACCGACTGCGAGATCTCTGCCAGATAGGCTCGGAAGACGACTTTGACGAGGGTCTGCTGGGCCATTGTTTAACCCACGGTTTTCCCTTGTGAGGTTTAGCCTGATGTGTAACCCCTAGACTATGAGACGTCTTAACGCTTTTGTTGAGTTCCTGAAGCACTGCGTCCGTAGTAGAACTAAAAAGTCCATCACCTTCAAATGGAACGTCCTCTACTACTGTCTTGGTGTCTGACTGTAAGGCAGATGAGCAGAGCCATGTGTACCGGTGTAAGGCGACTGCAGAAGTGAGAGTCCTTGCCGCTACTTCGAGCGAGAATCCCTTCTGTCTGGATACGCCTAGCTTGATTACTGCCATCATCGGGAAGGGCCGAGATAAACGCCGACATTTGTTCCCAAAGGGCATACTGATAGCATCCCATACAAGCAGCATAGTTCAAGGACTTGATGCCCATTGCTCCAGTGGTATAGAATTTTCTCCCAAAAGTCAATTCTCCTTCCCTCCTTGTCCAGAGGGGTAGAGTGGCTACTCTTGCCTTTGGCGGATGAAGTAACTACTAATGAATTCAGTTTTGGATGAGTGAAGAGAAATTCTGCCCCCGATTCCTGGATCTTGTACATATGGTTCAACCTCTTACTCGACATCGAGGTTGATGAAGGATGGGGCCAAGGTGCTTCGGCAGTTTGCAAAAGGACCGAGGTCATGGGAAGGGCGACCGAGGTCGACGTGTCCATCTGGACGATGTCGAAGACCGAATCAATGACTGTCGAAAGGGGCTGAATGGTGGGTAGAGCCAACATCTGTGCCATCCATTTGACAAAGTCCCCATAAGATTTAACGTCCTCCAATGGCGAAATGGGGAGGTCAACCTCCATTTGCTCTGGTGGGGACGGTTCTATCGATGGGTGTACACTCTCCTCATTGGAGTGAGAGCTAGGAGGTCTGGAGCAGTTTGAGGATTCAGAGAACGATGTCTGAACAATCCGTAGTGGTGGTAACGACTCCGAGTGATCTACGGGAGGCTTTGTTACCGACGACTGGGGCCCGGAGCTCTTAGCAACCGGCCTTGACTGTGAAGGTTTAACGAACTGCGGTGCCGGGGAGGAATCTCGGTACTGAGAAAGTCTGGAAGACGAGGATTGGCGATCCCACTCTATAGGGCGTGGCGGGAGCCATGGCATCGATCTCGAAAATAGATATGCCCCGTACAGATACTGCCACTGGCGCTGATCCCAGGTCAGTGGCTGAAGAGGCGTCGGTGATCGATCCCAATCCTCGGGAAGAAACGACTTCATGCATTCTTTGGTCTCGTTGCAGGTTCTCGATATCGGGGGATCGAGGAACCTGAGTCAAGTCCAGCTCCATATCGGAGTGAGGGGACTGGATGGGGTGAAGCGAAGGTGACCGAAGTGCACCTTGTGGCTGCCCTCGGCTTGTTGAATCAAGCAAAGTGGCTGGAAAAAAGCCTGTCTTGTGCTTCTTAAGCTTTATAAGCTGACTGTCCTTGCCCTCCTTACGTTTTTTTGAAGGAGTATGGGCTTCGGACTGTTGTGCCTGAATCGAGCGCTTTGGCACCAATTTTACAGCATCGATGGAGGTCGATGTCGACGAGAAAGCGACTGTTGATTCCGAAGCGGGTGTTGACATCGAGGGGTGCCTGGACGTCTCCTGCGCTGAAGGCGTTACCGGCAAGAGCGCGACCTCCATAAGCACCACCTGAAGTCTAGCTGCTCGATTTTTCCTGGTTTGCTTGGAAAACTTGGAACAATGGATGCAGGAGTCTACTCGGTGTGTTTCCCCCAGGCATAAAAGGCAAAGAGAATAGCCATCGGGGGGGGGGGGCAATCTTACTGCCACACTTACAGCACCTTCTAAAGAAACCCCACCGTGTGGCCATAGGTCGGAGTGGGGGAAGTAACGAAATAAAGTCCGACGAAAAACCAACTAACTAAAATACTTTCCTGACTAACTAAACTCTGAGAAACAAGGCCTAAAGGCCAAAACAAAGTAGTTGTTTTACCAAGCGGAGAGAGTCCTACCAGCGTGGCAGTCAGAAGAGAACTGGTGGGATTGTCGTGCCCGGATCCCTTGGTCATGCGCAGTGAAGCCCAGCACGTGACCGGGGAGAGGGCGTGAAAATCTGTTTTGCTTTCCAGTATACCGATCGGAGTCGGCGCAGGCGCACTATATCCCAGAGGTGTGATGCACAGAGACTATGAAGAAGTCCTAGAAATTAATCAATGCTTTTGTGCAATAAAGTTCTCCAACATCCTGAACACATCTTCTCCATGGGTAGTTGTGGTCAGCAACTCACAGACCAGTTAAACCTCTTTCCCAAACTTATCTTTCAGTCCTTTATACACCCACAAGCTATTGTAAATCAGCAGTGTCTGCTTGTGGAGTGCAAAGCAGGTGTTCACTTTCATTTCTGCTACTACTCAGCCCAAAATGTCTTTGCTCATATCAAAACCCCACAGAAACATAAATGGGGTCAAATTGACCCCACCATTTTTTTTAAAGCATAAGACGCAGTTGGGAATCCGTAAACTTCAGTGACTTCATTAAAGGTGGTTGTTTAATTTGCTGGGTGTCTGCACTAAGGACTTTATTGTAAAGAATGTATTGAGGGTTTTCAATAGACTTGTCAACAGAAGCCTCACTGTAAAAAGGTGCTTTGTAATGACACTTTTATTTCCTGACATCCAGGATTTGTTTAATAAAATAATATTTTTTTAAAAAAAATCTTAAAAACTATTAAAACCAAAGGGGGGAAAAACACATCATTAAAACACTTCAAACCAAACTAAAATACACATACATAAAATAACAATTAAAACATATGGAACGAAGGAAAGATCGTGGAGGGAACACCTCACAAAACCAAAAAGTCTTCACCTGTTTGTGAAAGAGGACAACAGATGGGGGCAGACAAGTCTCTATGGGAAGAGTCTTGGTGCCATGACCAAGAAGGCTCTCTGGCTAGGTTGTCATGTGCCTAGTCTCAGAGAGCAGAGGTGCCTGAAGCCCAAATCAGAAGATGACTGCAGCGATCAGGTAGGTTTGTAAGGCAGTCCTTCAGGTATGCTGGTCCCAAGCCATATAGGGTTTTAAACTGTGCCTGGAAATAGATTGGGAGCCTGTAGGCATGCACCACAGTGGCCATACCTTCTCTGCCCAGGAAAGGCTGCAGCTGGCTAACTACTCAAAGCTGGTAAAAGGCACACCTGGCCACCTGCTTATCCACCAGTAGGCCTGGGTCCAAGAGCACCACTATACTAATGATCCTTCCTTCGAGGGGAGTGCAACCCCATTCAGAATGGGTGACACCTTAAGTCCTGTGCCACACCTTCTGTTCACCAGTAAGATTTCCATCTTGTCAGAATTAAGCTGCAGTTTATTAGCCAGTATTCACTCCAAAATTGCCTCCAGGCACTGGTTCAGAGTTTTTACAGCACTCCTGGGATTGGCTGTAAATGCAAGATGGAGCAAAGTGTTATTTGCATATTGCTGACAACCCAGCCCAGTTTTCTAGATGATGTCACCCAGTGGTCTCTTGTAGATGTTAAAAAGATGGAGCCTTGCAGGACCACACAGGCCAAGGGCTGGGCAGCAGTCCCTGACCACCACCTTCTGAAAAGTACTCTCCAGGTACAATCATAACCACTGTAAAATTGTACCTTTCCTGTCCCACCCCAGAAAGTTGCTCCAAAACAATACCATGATTGATGCTATCAAAAGCTTCTAAAAGGTCCAGGAGAATCAACAGAGCTGCATTCCCTCTGTCTGTCTCCCAGGACAAGTCATCCATCAGGCTGTTTCAGTATCATAATCAGGCCTGAAACCAGACTGGAAAGGATCCAAACAATCCACTCCATTCATTGGTATGTCTGTGGTCCCACAGTTAGGACAGTTTCATTCCCCCTCTCCAATTCCCAAACTGTTTTCTTAGTTTAAGTCTGTATCCTATGCACTCACGCACATAGATTAATTCAAGGTAGGTCCAGGCCTGTACAGAGTTCACAAAATGAAAAAAGACAAAGGAATCAACAAGTCATGAACACGAATACTTTAGCAACAGCCTAGCTGGCCTCCTTGGCATATTGTAACAAGGAAAAAACCTGTTACCTGCTAAATGTATTCCACTGGGTACTAAAACTTCATTTTTCCTGTTAAATTTTGAACAGCAATATAATAGAAAGCAGCACAATTCTAGCAATACTGCCATGTAGTAGCTTACTGGGGACATGCTGGTTGGCTGACAGATCTATTCAGAGCAGAAACAATGCAAATGAAATAATGGCAAAGGGGAGGAGAAGGAGAAAGCAACCCCCATAAAACCCCAGGAGAGTGATGGTGTGTCGCAGATCAAGATGTAACCTAAAGGTAAAGGTAAAGGTTCCCTTGCTCGAAAGCCAGTCGAATCCAACTCTAGGGTTGCGGTGCTCATCTCCGTTTCAAAGCCGAAGAGCCAGCACTGTCCGAAGAAGTTTCCGTGGTCATGTGGCCGACATGACTAAACACCAAGGTGCACGGAACGCTGTTACCTTCCTACTGAAGTGGTACCTATTTATCTACTTGCAATTTCTTGCTTTCGAACTGCTAGGTTGGCAGGAGCTGGAACTAGAGATGGGAGCTCACTCCATCATGCGGCACCTGGGTCTTGAACTGCTGAACTACTGACCTTCCACAGCCTGCAGTTCAGTGTCTTAACCACTTGAGCCACCGCAGCTCCTAGCACCATCTTAAATAGAGGCACTTTCTGCCTCAATGTGTTGCAGGTGACCTTTTAAAAAATTGGTTATTCGTGAGTACCTAGAATTTACTGGAAGCCTTCCCTACTAGTTTCCAGAATTAAAATTTTAGTTACCAATAGAAAGTATATGTGTGCTATAAGGTTTTACTGTTTAAATCTGTTAAGACTTTTATGTTGTTCGTCTATAAGAAATCCCCATGGTTTATGCAAATACTCCTCATATACAAGGCACATTTCCCCATGTATGCATATGAGAGTGACTCCTAGCCCTAACAGGTATTTATGTCTATGTCCTATTCTGTCAAGGAAAAAGACCACCAAAAAACAACCTAGAGGCAGGCAGTTCTTGCTGACTCAGTTAGATGTTCATCAATATTTAGCAGGCCCAAAGGTTTGCACACACCCCACACACACACACACACATTCATAGTGTTGCATAGGAGGAGGAGATTCTCACTTAACAAATGGTTTTAAGTTGTTATGTATTTTATATTAAATGCTTACTGTTTTACTGGTTTTATGTAAGCCACCTGAGCCACCTCGGCAGGAGGGTGGGGTAAAAGTAGTAGTAGTAATAATAATAATAATAATAATAATAATAATAATAATAATAATAATAATAATAATAATAATAATGTGACCATTGCATGCCAAGAAACTGATGGGTAGGAAGCACTATATGTCTCAGCTTGTGACTATAATGACAGTTACCCAGGCCACCTTAAACAGGCATGCCTCTCCCTTAGGGGAGCTCAGCCACTACCCTGCACAGACCAATCAGAAAGATCAATTTCCACTGCAGTCCCTCCAGGACAATTTGTGTCTCTTCAGCACCATCTGACCTTGTTGGTGGCAACATTCTTTCCCTGAGTCATACTTTCTTGACTATCCCCTTTTGGTATGATCCAGACAGCTGAAAACACTAAATCCAGTCTGCCAACATCTACCTCAGGTCTTAGTTTTTCCAGGACAGACCAGGTCCTAGCCATTTTATGAAGTGACTAGGAATTATGCCCGTTGTGGGAATAAATATGATGGACTCTAGAAAGAGGCTCTGAAAGAGTGCCCTGGCCTTGCACACTCAGTATCAATTTGCTGTGGTGACCTCAGCAGGGTATAATGATACAGAGTCCACCATTTTCTCCAGAGGTACTGATCCCTGCTACCTGAAGAGCAGTTGTAATTTTGAGTGATCTCAAGCCCTGCCCTGGAGATTGGCCACAATGGTTCCACAGGAGGATATGGCTGTTTTGGAGGGTGGAGTCTATGGCATTGTACCTGTCTGAGGTCCCAACTCTCTTCAAACCCCACCCTCTCCAAGCTCCACCCCTCAAATCTCCAGGAATTTCCAACCTGGACTTGGCAACCTTATCTCCCTCCCAGCCAACCATCAACCTACCTTTATCTGCCCCTCTGACTTCAGCTTTCCATCTCCTCCAGCTCCCTCCTAGAGAGCAGCTGTAATTCTGAGTAATCTCCAGCCCTCACCTAGATATTGGCAACAATGGTTCCCCAGGAGGAAAAGGCTGGTTTGGAAGGTGAAATCTACAGCACTGTACCTGTCTGAGGTCCCACCTCTCCTCAAACATCACCCTCTCCAGGCTCCACCCCTCAAATCTCCAGGAATTTTCAACCCAGCAAACCATCAACCTGCCGTTATCTGCCCCTCTATTTTCAGCTTCCCATATCCTCCCCCCTCCCTCCTGGAAAGCAGCTGTAATTCTGAGTGAACTCCAGCCCTCACCTAGATATTGGCAACAATGGTACCTGTCTGAGGTCCCACCCCTCCTCAAGCGTCACTGTCTCCAGGCTCCATTCCTTAAATCTCCAAGAATTCCCCAACCTGGAGCTGGCTACCCTAGTCAGGACTGGCCGCAATGGAAAGGGCTTCATTCCTTTGCCTTTTTACTGACAGAACCAAGCTTGGTTGCTTAGCAACTGCCACTGAAAATAAAGTTAGTCCCACAGGAGCCAAGCAGAAGTGTCTTTGCCAGGAGAGACAACCATTTGGCAGTTATTCTGACAGGGAACAGTGGCTGAGGTGGCAGTGGGTGGGGAAGAAGAGCGGACCCAGCACCCAGCCAATAGCATGCGGTTACTCTTGAGTGGCGGTTGATGGGCCGATGGCTGATGGAGCGCACAACACAGCCAATGGGAGAGCTGGAAATGGCCGATACGTAAGGGAATTACTATTAAAAGATACTGTCTCAGAGTATGGCAAAAGCAGTCAGGATACAGCAGCCTTGCTGAAGCTAAAGTCTGGCTTTGTCAGTACCTAGCTAAGAAGGCCAATGAATCCTATATATGGCATCTTGAGGTTTATGATGAAAGAAAGATGGGATAAACATTGTTTATCATGCTTAACTGATAGTGAACAGAACAAAAATACTGGAACAAAGCACAACTATGCCCACCCCCAGGCAATTTCATATAGGGAAATACATTAAAAAATAACGGATACAATCTGAAACACACACACACACCCCGCAATAAAATGACAGTTGGCAATTTTTTGGGGAAAATGTCACTGAACTACGTTGCCTGATCCTATGTATGATTTCTTAGATGAAAACCCTTCCAAGGTCAACAGAGTCATCCCCAAGAAACTGTGCAGTGTAAGGTTGAGATCCTATTAATATTTCGAGGGGAGATTAAAATATTATAGGAAGAAGGCAGATTTTAAAATAGAAAAATGTGTTTACAAATTTATAACACACAGAATAAAGGAGTTGGGAAGACATGGGGAACATAAAAGTTAATTTCAGGTGGGTAGCTGTGTTGTTCTGAAGCAACAGAATAAAGTTTGAGTCCAGTGGCACCTTTAAGACCAACAAAGTTTAACTGGGTATAAGCTTTCCTCTGCACAAACACTTCTTCAAATACACTGAAACAGACTTCCAGACGTCCCCAACCATTACATGGGGGGGGGGGGTAGTTGCCTGGAAGGGTTAATTGGAGTCTAGATGCATAAGTAACTGAGTGATAAGTATAGCTGAGATTGGATTAAAGCAGTTGGTAAAACCTGTGAATAATTGTTAATTGTTTGTTTTAAAACAACTGCACCCTTGTATTTGGCTCTTTGATCCCAAATGTTTTCACATCATGTTCTGTAAATCTGTCTTAAATACAGTTATATTCCAAAATACTGTACTTAATTTGTTGCTGAGTTAAGAAAATGTTGCAACCTGCCCACAGCCGTCAGGATACATATTAAATAAATTATATTTATTCATCCACTCTGCTTAACAATTCTAGCAGCAATAAACTATACCAATTATTCTTTTTTCCTGAATTCAACCAATACATTCATAGCAAACAAATATTTAAAACACAAATTATACATTGATCCCAAGAATACTGAAATGCAGAGCCAAGAAAGCTCATCAGGATAAGAGTTGCTCAATGTAGCAGGAATAACGTACAGTTCCATATCAAGATTTCCACTGAAATATCTTGCATCT
This sequence comes from Gekko japonicus, assembly GCF_001447785.1. NCBI lineage: Eukaryota > Metazoa > Chordata > Lepidosauria > Squamata > Gekkonidae > Gekko > Gekko japonicus. The sequence continues at coordinate 930,780 of NW_015175365.1, read as the reverse complement.
TTTGGGGCTTACTGTTTAGCTACAACTTACCAGGGCCAACAGGCTCCTCCTCTTAAAGCACTTGTGAAATTTATAAATTTATTTATTTATTTGATTATATACTGCCGTCCCTGTAAACAGGCTAAGGGCAGTTTATATCAATTAATATAATACAATTAGAACAATGTTAAAATGACACTTTAAACAGAATGCTTCATCCAATTTCTCTTGGTAAACAGAAATTCAGTCCATTGCTATCTGACCTCAGGAGAAGGAGAGAATCATAGAGTTGGAAGTGACCTCCAGGGTCATCTAGTCCAACCCCCTGCACAATGCAGGAAATTCACAAATTCCACCCCCCTCACAGCCCCCGTGACCGCTGTTTCATGCCCAGAAGATGACAGAAAAGCTCCAGGATCTCCAGCCAAATTGGCCTGGAGAAAAATTGCTTTCTGACCTCAAAGTGGTGATCAGCATTTCCATGGGCATGTAAGAAGGGCCACAAGAACTGACCACTGATGCAACCCTTCCTGCCTTCACTCTCATGATCTGCCTAAGTTCACAGAATCAGCACTGCTGTCAGGTGGCCATCTAGCCTCTGTTTAAAAACCTCCAAAGGAGAGCCCACCACCTCCCAAGGAAGCCTGTTCCACTGAGGAGCTGCTCTGTCAGGATGTTCTTCCTACTGTTTAGCCGAAAACTCTTTGGATTTAATTTCAACCCATTGGTTCCAGTCCAACCTTCTGGAGCAACAGAAAACAACTCTACACCATCCTCTATATGACAGTCCTTCAAGTACTTGAAGATGGTTATCATATCACCTCTCAGTCATCTCCTCTCCAGGCTAAACATACCGAGCTCCTTCAACCTTTCCTCATAGGACTTGGTCTCCAGATGCCTCACCATCTTCATTGTCCTCCTCTGGACACGTTCCAGCTTGTCTATATCCTTCTTAAATTGTGGTGCCCAAAATGGAACACAATACTCTCGGTGAGGTCTAACCAGAGCAGAGTAAAGCAATACCATCACTTCGCTTGATCTGGACACTATATTTCTGTCCTCCTTTGGACATGTTCCAGCTTGTCTATATCCTTCTTAAATTGTGGTGCCCAAAACTGAACACAATACTCTCGGTGAGGTCTAACCAGAGCAGAGTAAAGCAATACCATCACTTTGCTTGATCTGGGCACCATATTTCTGTTGATACAGACCAGAATCACAACGCTGACTCATTTTCAGTGTATGGTCTACTAAGACCCCTAGATCCTTTTCGCACCTACTACTGAAAAGACAAGTCTCCCCTATCCTATAATTACACATTTAATTTTTCCTACTTAAATGCAGAACTTTGCATTTATCCCCATTGAAATTCATTTTGTTTTAGCCTGTCAAGATCATCCTGTATCCTGACTCTGTCTTCTTCCGTATTTACTACCCATCCCAATTTAGTATAATCTGCAAATTGAATAAGCATTCCCTCTATAAAGATGTTGAACAAAACAGGTCCCAAGATGGATCCTTGAGGCATTCCAATTGTCATTCCTCTCCAAGAGGATGAGGAACCATTCACAAGCACTCTTTGGGTGTGATCTGTCAACCAGTTACACATCTACCTAAGAGTCATAGGATCCAAACCTCATTTTACCAATTTGTCAACAAGAATATTATGTAGAACCTTATCAAAAGCCTTAGTGAAATCAAGATAAACTACATCTACAGCATTCCCCTGATCCAGCAAGGTAGTAAGTAACTTTCTCAAAAAAAGAGATAAGGTTAGTCTGACATGACTTGTTCTTGAGAAACCCATGCTGACTCTTAGTAATCATAGTTGTCCTTTCTAAATGCTCAAGGACTGTCTGTTTGAAGATTTGTTTTATAACTTTCCCAGGTTTAGTAATCAACCTGACAGGTCAGTAGCTACCCGGATCCTCCTTTTCCCTTCTTGAAGATGGGGACAACATTTGCCCACCTCAAGTCTTCTGGAGACTCACCTGTTCTCCAAGAATTCTCAAAAATAATGGACAGAGGCTCAGCAGTTACATCTGCAAGTTCTTTTAGTACCCTTGGATGCAGTTCATCTGGCCCTGAGGACATAGTTTCATTTAAAGAAACTAGGTGTTTATGCACTACCCCTACACTGATCCTAGGCTGCAACTCCCTTTCCTCATCATGTGTTCTAGTTTTTGCCATGTTGAGCATCGTTCCCCTCGCAAGAGAAGACTGAGGAAAAGTAGGAACTGAGCAGTTCTGCCCTCTCTTCATCACCTGTTACAATTTCACTTTCCTGTCCCTACAATGGGCCTAACATGTCCTTGCTCTTTTTCTTACTCTAAACATAAGAAAAGAACCCTTTTTTTGTTTTTAGCATTCCACGCTAGTCTAAGTTCATACTGAACTTTAGCTTTCCTAACTCTCTCTCTACAAGCATTGGTTTATATTCATCCTTGGTTATAAGGCCTTCCTTCTACTTTCTAAATGAGTCTTTTTTATTTCTCAAGAATTCAGAAAGTTGTTTATGGAGCCACCTTGGCTTCTTTAGGTTCCTCTCATTTTCCCTTCTCATAGGAGTCATTTGCAATTGTGCCTTCAGTATTTCGCTTTTAAGAAACTCCCATCCCTCTTCAACTCCCTTCTCCTTAAGTACAGGAACAAGAAGAGGAAAAGCAGCTACATTGCAGTCCTGGAATAAAGCATTATGCTGCTTTTAAAAAGTAAAGGAATACAATGAAGAATTTGTTGCCAGGATCCAAGAGTTTTAGGGCCAAATGTACCACATAGTGCTGAGAGTTCTGTGTCCAGAGCTACCAAACTTTTTTTTTTTTAAACAACAGACATCTGGTGCCCAAAGTTGGTTTGGGATCACAGCAAAGGGGGGGCGTGCAAGTTTATTCCTTCCCTCCAGGTCATTTTCTCAAACAGAAACAGCCCTGGGAACATTTCTACTACTTTGTGCTACTTAACCCCGTGAAGCAAATCCCCAAACTCATGAAAGATTCCTAATATGGATTTCAGTGCTGAGCACGTCACTTTGCTTTTCTTTAGTACTTCTTGCAATAGCATCCCATTTTGAGCACAAGGGCAGGATTATTCTGGCTATGGAAAAAAATCAACACCATTTAATCATACTAGCTCACTTCTTTACTCTGCTACTTCCCTCAGTGCTACAGAGATCATACTGGGTCAATTACTGCTACTTACCTAACATTTTGCAGATCTGAATTTAGCAACGATGCTGTGCTTTGGGTAGGGTCATTTCCTTGACGGTGGCATCCAAACCCTTCTTTAGCAAACAGATAATACACTCTTTGAACAACCACATGCACCTGTATTCCTCTTCCTCCCATTCTTCCTTGTGTCTCCACAACATCAAGAAGAGAGTCACTCAAGGAAGTAACTGCAAAGGGGGATAGTTTGGGCTCACTGTTGCTATGAGTGTGTGTAGCCTTGAAAGCCTTCATATTGGGACAGGAAACCTGGCAAAAACAAAGCCATAAATCAAATCATTGTGCAGACTACAAAAACAAGAGAAACTATTACTTACCCCAAATTAATTCTAGGATTACAGAGGCCAGTCTCTACATCCAGGCTGGTATCAGTTTCTGACAGGAAAACAGAGATAATCTTCTCACCATGGGAGAACCTTTTTTGCATTCTCTAAACAACACTGACCATTCAGGAACCTCTAGCCCCAACCAGAAACTGGGTAATTGGGGTAAAAATGAAACCATAACCACATAATTATAGGCATGGGTCAGGCCTTGCCTCTATCTGCAGAAGTTCAGCAGGTATTGACATGATTTTTCTTTTTAAAAAGCTCCCAAGGAAATGAATACAGTGCTCTATAGAGCCCTGGCTCTGCAAAAACTGTTCTTTAGCCAAAAGACAGGGCTACTCTGGCCAGATAGGGAGCCCTTTCCCATGGTGAGGTAAAAGACTGACCCTGCCTTCCAACTAGGAAGAAACTAAACCAGACAATACTGCCACCTCTGTTAAACAGGTGTTGTGCATTTTGTATTACTTCTGGATAGTGCTGACAGTAGAAAGGCCTGTTTCTAGCTCTAAATAACATTTCCTTTTGTTTAGAAACGTAAATAATCAATTGTAGTAATGTTTTCCCTCCTATCTTCCTCAAAACTTTCATGTCATTTCCGGGGCTGGGGGGATACACACAACCTATTCTGACTTCAAAACACATAGAAATGTTACCTCTCTGGACATTGCCATTGATCTGATCCTAGAATAACAAAAGCACCATCGGCCACATTCAAACCTCCACTAGTTTATGTTCATGGATTTTAAAGTTGGAATTTTAAGCCTAAATTCTATTTTTACCAGAAACTGGGTTACTATGGAATTCAAAGGGAAGCTTCTTCCCTTGTTTACAAGATGCCTCTGCCTTGTACTACAGCGGATGCGCTATCCCAAAATTTAAGAAACACATGAGTCTCCTTGGAACCAATAAATATGCATGATTTTTGACCCAGTTCATTTTGATGACTGAAGTACTTTGGGCTGCAATGAGGATGGTTTAACATGAAACTAAAAAGGCTATTCACAGAATCCTAAAAACCCTCACACCAATAGGTCCACATTCTGTCCAAGATGACGCAGTATGCAGGAGAATCAACTATCAGCCTTATCTGTTTTATTTTATTTATTTAAAATATTAGCCATATTTTCACATTATCAGTAGAAAAGTCCAGTAGCACCTTAAAGGCTAAAAAAATTGTGGTAGGGTATGAGCTTTCGTGAGCCACTGCTCACTTCTTCGGAAACAGCTAGAATGGGAATCCATCTATCCTACATATTGGGAAGTGGAGTAATTTCAGATGCCAAATTACATTAGCAGGCAAATGGCAATAGCAAGTGTGAATGGATTACGTGTGATATGCAGAGAGGTTGTAGGTATGGAGAAATCAAATTGCAACTGATATTGAAGCTCAAGATAATGCATCCACCTGGACTGAATTGAGACCTAGGTTTCCTGTCTCATTACCAATGCTGATTTCTCCACGCCTACTACCTCTCTGCATATCACACCTAATCCAATCACATTTGTTATTATCATTGCCTACGAATGTCATTTGGCATCTGAAATCACTTCACTTTCCAATATATCGGACAGATGGACTCACAAACAGAGAGCCATTTTGGTGTAGTGGTTAGGAGCACGGACTGTAATCTGGGAGAACCAGGCTTGATTCCCCACTCCTCCACACACAGCTGCGGGTGTGACCTTGGGTCAGTCATAAGTTCTTTCAGAGCTGTTCTCTTAAGGGCAGTTCTCAAGAGAGCTCTCTCATCCCCACCTACCTCACAGGGTGTCTGTTGTGGGGAGGGCAAGGGATTGTAAACTGCTCTGAGACTCCTTCGGGTAGTGAAGGACAGGGTAGAAATCCAATCTCTTCTTCATATGAACATTCTTGCTGTTTCTGAACATTTAATTCATCAACATGGTACAAGGTGTTAAAAATGAAAAAAACCAAGCTTTACCTGATTAACAGCAGATGCTTGAGGTTGACTTTCTTTTGGATCAGATAAACTGAATATCTGGGCCAGATATATGTTCCTTTTAGTAAGCAATAACTCCTCGAAACGTGGCCTACTCAATTCTTTTGGTTCTTTGAGAAAGACCTTTTGGCTAAAGTAGGTATTCAAAATTACTGGAACATTTTCATTTGGCAGAAGAAGTTTTTGCCTGGGGAAAAAAATGAGCCCATACTCATTGCCTTGTAAGTATGTTAAAGTTTCCAACTAGTAAGACTATAACCCTGAATGGAAATCTGATCAAGACTTATATACTTATTCATTGTTGTTGTTCAGTCGCACAGTCGAGTCCGACTCTTCGCGACCTCATGGACCAGATCACGCCAGGCCTCGTCAGATCACTTATTCATTACATGCTTTTAAAATGGTTTCAGCCACTATTTAAGATTTAATATACAGTTCAAAGAATGATCACAAAAATATCACTATTAATGAACATATGTTAAAAGAAGTTTGAATTTGTAAGCAGTGTTCCATACATGCTATAAGTAACTCTTTTCTTTATCATTCGGAAATGTATTAAAGGATTTTTAAATTAGGCAACATAACGTCCCTGCTTTCTAATTAATGCTTTCAGAGAAGAGTAATTTTATATACTCAAAATATATTTGTAAAACCAGCCGATAAAAATAAAACATAAAATTCTTTTGAGGAGGTATATGGGTTTTGCAATATCTGTGAACGAATCAAGTCTTCCAGAAAAGTTGTAACTTACTTAACTTCAGATGTAATTATAAGACTCTGACTGCATAGACTGCTAAAAGAGGCGCAGGATGGGAGAAGACGTAGCCAAGTATTCATGTATTTAACTAAGTATTGTACTATTAGCAAAATAAAACAGGTTGAGACATCACTTAGCTATATTTAAGCTGCATTACTGTACTTATGTTCTTGATCCAGCTTTCCAGGGTTTTTAATTAGTTCCTCCTATTCACTACCCAGGGGGTAAAAAACCATGAAGCTCACTCATACAAAAACTGCATAGCTGTGACAAATTAAACAATGATGGGAATATCACTCCTAGTTTGTTTTAACAGGGAACACTTTCCTTTTAGGAGCTGCCAGAAGTTCAGTTAATGGCATCCAAAGGATGCCTGCAGAGAAGGGTCACTAATTTCTCCTGCAACTCAATAGCAAAGTATGGCAGCTGTACAGATTTAATGTACACAAGGCTACTATTTGCACTGTGCACTAATAAGGTAATTCTGAAATTAACTAAAGTAGACAGTGATAAGTAAATCCAAAATAAGTATGGCTAAGTAGGTGCAACTAGTAGCTGAGTCATTCCTGTTTATATATTTTACTTGGGCCTTTTTAGGAGGATCTTCTTTAAGGGAAAGTTTATTAAGATTGCAGATGGAGCCATCTCCAGGTACAGCTTCATCCTAGGCTGGCTGGTCAGAAATTACAGGACAAGAATCCCCAGCAATCTTTAACACATGAAGACAGCAGAGCAGCATGGTGGAAAAAGATATGATAAGATGAGCATATTGGTCGGCCAGGACAGGGAAGTGGTCTTGCAAATAAAGGAAAAGTAGGGATGCCAGTCCCCAGGTGGAGGTGGGGGATCCCCTGATTTGGCGGTCTCCTGCCTGCTGCTAGCTAGCTGGCAAGGGAAGCCCCGTCCCTACGCCCCACCCCAACAGGGGCAACCCTTCTCCTTTCCCTCCTGTGAGATTTAAAGGGCCCTCCAGGTGATTGGCAGGAACATGAGGCCCACTGACTAGCTGGAGGGGCCTTTAAATCTTGCAGGAGGAGAGAGAGAGAGCGGTGGCTGCCAGCTGCATGCCTGAAGTCCAAACAGCAAATTAGCTGTTTGGCGTTCAAGTGCCTCCCCCCACTTCTTGACCAAAGCATTTAAAGGGACCCTTTAAATGCTTTGGGCAAAAAGTGGGGGGGACACCTAAACTCAAAGTGGCGAATTTGCTGCTTGAAGAACAGGCGCACGGGGCAGGGTGTTGGTCTCCAACATGATGATGTCACTTTTGTGTGATGTCATCACATTGGGAACATCCCCACCCCCTCCAGAAACATCCCCCAAAGTCCCCCATTGGGGACTAGGAAGGACCTGGCAAGCAGTGTTCCCTCTAAGCTGAGTTAGTGTGAGCTAGCTCACAGTTTTTTAGCCTCTGGCTCACACATTTTTTTTCTTTGCTCAGAAGGGATGGCTCCAGAGCAAACTCATTTATGCAGCAGCCAAATGGCTCGCTCACAACTTAAATGCCAGTAGCTCACAAAAAAGAATTTTTGCTCACAAAACTCCACAGCTTAAAGAGAACATTGCTGGCAACCTAAGGAAAAGACAGGAGACATAGAGTGGCGAAACATGAATGAAACACTGGTCTGTATCCAATTTCATTCCAAAATCCTAAAGGAACCTCAGTTAAGAGCAGGGCAGTGATTTCTGCCAATTCTCCTCTCAAGAGCCACACTATGCTGTTCCTCAGGATCCACTGACCCCCAGGAATAAAATTTCAAGCAGCTGCAGTAGGTTTGGGGAATTGGAAGAAACCAATTAAGAACATTTAAGTGCCCTTAAGTGTTGATTTCCCTGTGTGGCTGAATACAGTCACTCATTCCAAATTACTAGCACACTAAGATCCAGCTGCTCCTAACAATTGCTAAATATATATATCAGAAAGTGATGGCCCAATTTTTTCACTAGATGTATTTCCTACAACAACTATTTCCTAGGGAATTAATTCTTTTTTGCTGCTGGCAGAGAACTGCCCAACTATGCTGAATGCTTTATACGTTCAAGTTAACACAGGCATAGGAATACTGAGGCAGAGAAATCCAAACAAAAAGGCTTAGTACCTTGACAGTTACACGGGTTGTTCTACACAGCAGCACTAACCCACTGTCACCTAAATCAGACAGAATTTGGATACAACAAGAGCACTTAAAGTATATGTAGATAAAATTGTTCTTGCTTGTATAACACTGGTGGTATAAAGTCTTATCAGGAATGAGCAATGGTTACAACAGTTATTATAACGAAATGGCTGCCAGGCAGAGGCAGCAGTGTATTTTAAAATGTATGCCAGCCTGGTAGTCCTTAGGAGGGGGGAGGTACTCCATAGGGAACAATGGAGCTGCCATACCTCCCTGCCTACAGTTCCCAGAAGCTTTAGGGAAAAGAGTGGGAAAATATGGACACACCCCAGGGGTGGAGCCAGGCACATAAAGGCTTTGGCTCCTGAGGGAGGAGTTCAGTCTCAGCCTAGTCTGGCCTTCGGCTCAGCTTGGATGGCAGCTTCAAGGGAGCGTATAGGTGGGGCTCCTGTTACCTCAGACTCCAGGGCATCCAGGCCACTATAAACCATGGTGGACAGCCAGGAGGGTAACAGTACAAGTGACCAGTCCCGAGCAGTGTTCCCTCTAAGCTGAGTTAGTGTGAGCCAGCTCACAGTTTCTTAGCCCCCGGCTCACACATTTTTATCTTAGCTCAGGAAGGGTGGCTCCAGAGCAAACTAATTTGTGCAGTAGCCAAATCACTGGCTCACAATTTTAGTGCTGTTAGCTCACAAAGTAGACTTTTTGCTCACAGGATTCCATAGCTTAGAGGGAGCTTTGGTCCCAAGGAGGGCTGGGATTTCTCCACAACAACAGGAGGGGGAAAATAAATCCCATCCTGAGGCCCACAACCTCCAGAGATAGAGAGGGTGTGTGTAGGGGACAGAGGAATGGCATTTTAAATCCTGTTTATTTTCTGCGCCCAGGTTGTGTTGATGTGCATGTGTTTAAGTTCTGTGCCTAATACGTATATAGTTCAAATAAACCTTTTTTGAGTTTAAGTCCTGGTGTGCCTTGACCACTAAGTCCTCCCCGCTCGGCACATTACCAGAAGCAAAAGGGAGGCCAGAGATTGTGGTATCAACTTCCCAAGGTTGGGAAATTAGCCAGAGGGGGCTCACTGTCCCTCTACGAAGGCCCGTGTCCATTCAGTGAGTGATGGCAGCATGTAACGAAGGGAAATAGCCCCACCAAGAAGGGTGGGAAGGCAAAAACAGGGGCTTGCGAGCCACAGAATGGCTGCTCAGTCTCCCAGGGCTGAGGGTGGGTCCCTGTTTCGCCACAGTTATTTAAAAAAATCAGAGACCTTCAATCAAAGTGTGGATTACTTAGTTGAAATCAAAGTCACCTTCTATTCTCCCCAGCATTATTCTCCTCACTTAGAAGGCTCAGAAACCATCTACAGCTTTAAGAATGTGCACAGTCAGAAGAATTACATTGGTGCTGTTTTTCTCATCACAGTGCCTCCATTTCTCTTTGTCTTGTCTTCCATTCCTTCACCATTCATCTTTCTTTAGGCCCTGCATTCCAGTCCTATGCCTACTCTGTCCCCTCTCTTTCAATTGCTCTGATTCTTGGCTAGGAACCCTGCATTCTTCTTACTCCCTGCCAACATCTGGCCTCTCTTGCCCCTAGACCCTGTGTGAAATTTCTTCCACACACCCCTGTCACAACTCCCTTTCCCCTTCATCTTATCTGTCTAGCTTTCCCTGCAGTTCCTATTTCTCAGTCCACTATGTACTTTGCCCTCTTACTTCAGCCACACTGTCTCTGGAGCATTGGTTCACTGAGGTACAACTATGGGAGATGCTGGAAATCTATGTTCAGATATTTAGATTGGGGAGGGGGGGATGAAAGAGAAGAGTTGATTTGACTGTGTGATGAACTCCCCCCTAGAAATCTCCCCACAAAGTGCTGTTAGCCCCTATAGGGGAAGTCAAAAGAAAACCTGCATTTTAAAGATTTCCCTACTGGGGCTATAGCAGCTGGGAGGGAAGGGATTTTGAAACAGGAAATGACCAGGGGCGGGGGGTTTAATCCCTAAGTATCAAAGTGCCAAGCCAAAGCATCTCTTCTCCTAAAGCTATGAAATGAAAGATATTGGGAGATTCAATCATGGATCTCTCAAATCTTGTCTAGTCAAGTCTGTAGCTTCTTATTTTACTGGGCAGGATTCAACAAGGGAAGAAACACTCAATACCATTTTAGCAAGCAGAGGTCTCCTTTTCTCCTTGCTGCTATAAACAAGAGGAAAACATCCAGTCCAGCCCAGAACACAAAAAGGACTGCTTCTACCCTTGCTGGTTTGGAACTTGTAGGTAGAAATAACCTTTTTCATGTGAGATGGGAAAAATAGAGGAGCACAGTGCAAGAACAGTTCATGAGAAGAGGGCACAGACAACAGAAGAAAGGTAAGTCATCACCCTCTTTAGAATTATTTGCAATTATTAGACAAATATGCCTAATCATTCAAAAACAGCTACATTTGGTTTATAGAAAACATTTTATCTGGAGAAAAAATATTATTACAAACGCTCATTGCTATCTTGCTTTTTGTATTAACTGAATGTAGTTACAGCCCTGAAGTGAAGGGAGGGGAAGGGTTGTGGCTCAGTGGTAGAGCATCTGTGCGGCATGCAGAAAATCCCAGGTTCAATCCCTGGCATCTCCAGTGAAAAGGATCAGGAAGACGGTGATGAGAAAGGCCTCCACCTGAGACCCTGGGGAGCCACGACCAGTCTGAGTAGACAGTACTGATGGACCAAGGATCTGATTCCGTATAAGGCAGCATCATGTCATGTCATATGAAAGATAAAGAAATGGAATTTCATAATTCTAAAAAAAGAGGTGGTTTTCAGTTTCTGGATGGATGGGGGGGGGGGGAGAATTACCAGCAGAATGATTTCTATTTCAGAAGTGCTCTAGTTGCCTCAAACCTCAGTTCTAATCCATGTATCTTTAGAGTAGGGTTCCCCAACCTTTGATCCTGTACACATTTGTTGAATTCTGACAATGTGATGGGCACAACCAAAGAATGCCTGCCACAAAAAGGCTGTCATGGCTTAATTTCAGTCACAAATTGAAGATTCTTGTGCTGTGGTGGCAGCTGCTAGAGAGGCAATCAAACTTCCAGTGGCCAATCAGAAGTTGTGCTGGTCAAGTCTCACCTGGCCCCACCCATTTTCTAAAAGCACTTAGCGGGCACCAAGAAAGGTGTTGGTGGGCACCATGGTGCTCATGGGCACCATGTTGTGGATGCATTGGTTTACAGCATGCTTGTCAACACAAAGTTCCCTGGCAGAAATGCCACACTGCTGCCCAGCATATATGAGCTGTTAAAAGTTTTTATGGCAGCTCTAGTATTGCCCCCCCCGAAAGTGTGACATTATTTATTCAAAAAATATATGGACAGCTCCATGGACTATATGTCAAAATACCTGCTTATCTGACCCTCTCCAGCAATTTTTGGAGAGTGTTTAAATGTCTTATGTTTTAAAATATCATTAAATTGGTTAGTCACTGTGATGACCACTGAGTAGAAAGATGAAAATGTTTGAAAGGTTTGTTCTCTTGAGTATAAATGAGATGAGGCGGCTATTCCAGTCAGTTTTGCTAACGAGTAAGCTTAATTTCTTTTCCTGTATTGATTGTATAGTATATGAATTTCCATAACTCACTAGGCCTTATCGTTTACATTTTAGAAAAAAAATTCCTGTCTGACTTGGGAGCATATTGGGAGCAAGAAATAAGAAGCATAAATATGCCCCCCACAAATGTGTTTCAAGATACTTATTCTACAATAAATCTGATTCTGAAATGAGTAATTTTCACCAAAAAAAAGTATTATAGCTGCAGAGAGAAGACTCCAGTAAAAGCTACTACGCTCAACCTAAGTGGCAAAGGAATTCTCCAGGTGGGATACTGGCCATGATGGCAGAAATAACTGTTATTGCTCTCCAAAGAGTAAAGGAAGAAAGGGGCCACAGTTTGGGTAGGGGAGGAGCCAGCAAGCCTTCCCATCTTAGCCATCAGAATTTGGCTACAGTTGCTGAACATGAATGCACAGAAGTCTCAAAATGGGGAGAAAGGTGAGTCAGGACAAGGCAGCAGTTCAGCCCTCACCCTCCAATATGCTCCCCAATGTCTTATATCTAAAGCTTGCTCATACTTGAAAGTCTGAGTTCTATTTGTGGGCTGCTGAATGTGTGTGTGGGGGAGGTTGGGGATGGTCACCCATAAAAAAACTTTTTAGAAGTCTTGAATACTTCTACTGCCAATAAAACCCTTGGTTTTCTTAAACACTGTCAAAGAATGACAGGCTGTTTGCACACAATGGGGATTTCATACAAAGAGATGAGAGGATGAAAATGAAGTAATATAATTATAGAATGTTGTGTCCTTCATAGCTCTAAATGCCTTTAATCAGATAAAACAATGTACAACAAGATGCTCTGAAAAGCAAGAAACAAGAGAAAATAAAACAGAATGGTAATTTCTTCTGAGATCTGAAGTAAGATAGTGGGTCACTCATGCAAACAGATTCAAGAAGATAATTAAGATGAAGTTATTCTGGAGTCTTGGCAAATTATACAACACAAAATAGAGGGAAAACTAAGGCTGAAAGTCTATCCTTATATAACCGCTCTCTTTTTAACACAGCAAGATCAACCATCATAGCAACCATCACAGCAAAGAGATTCAGATTTTTATTAGTTTGGAAAGTTTAAGTGTATCTCAAATATATTTTAATATGCATTTGATAATTTTAAAAAATTTACTCCAATTCCACAATACTCTTTGCCAAGTCCCTGAATAAATAACACTTTACAGTGAATTCTAGTTACTTAAGAATTAGTTGATGCTTACCATGGAACAGGGAAAGGCAAGTTTAATTCTTAAGTAACTTCAGTTAATTCAAATTTCCTGAAGAAGTAAATATGTTCACATGCCTCACATCACTGTACACTTCCAGGAACAAAAGGGAGATGTGAGGATTTATGCCAAGCAGTGGAGAAGACTGCAAAGGTTGTGTACAAATCCTTGTATATTCAAACATATTTTGCAATGGAAGCTAGACCCCTATATCCCCATAATTTTTATTTTTATTTTGGTGGCTATTTTCTGTGTGTGTGTATGTGCGCGCATGCGTGTGCCTGGAAGTCATGATTGACTTTAGGGGTGGGGAACAAACTAACAAAAAAAAAAAAAAATCAGTATTCTTCTCATTCTGGTATAAAAAGGTAAAGGTAAAGGTTCCCTTGCTCGAAAGCCAGTCAAGTCCGACTCTAGGGTTGCGGTGCTCATCTCAGTTTCAAAGCCAAACAAAGAGCCAGCGCTGTCTGAAGACGTTTCCGTGGTCATGTGGCCGGCATGTCTAAACACCAAGGCACACGGAACGCTGTTACCTTCCCACCGAAGTGGTACCTATTTATCTACTTGCAATTTCTTGCTTTCGAACTGCTAGGTTGGCAGGAACTGGAACTAGAGATGGGAGCTCACTCCATCATGCGGCAACTCGGGTCTCGAACTGCTGAACTACTGACCTTCCACAGCCTGCAGTTCAGTGTCTTAACCACTTGAGCCACTGCAGCTCCTTGGTTCGGGTATACCAAACCTGAAAAATATCAGTTTTCCCAATATTTCCGAATCCCAATATTGATTTTCCATTATACCCTATGGGAACTGTCCCCATAGGGTATAATGGAAAATCGATCCCCAAGCTGCATTATGCGCCAGTGAACTCTGAGCTTGGGGTGAGCTTGCCAGCTGCTCAGAGTTCATTGGTACATGGTGCTGCTTTGCAAAAGCCATTTAAAGGGAATGTCACCTTCCAGGTGAGCTAACCGGCCACTTCGGAGTTCACAGGCGTGCAGTTTTGTAAAAGCCTTAAATGGCTTTTGCAAGCACTGCCGCATACCATGAACTCTGAGTAGCCAGCAAGCTCACCCAGAAGTGAGGATGTTCCCTTTAAATCATATGCCTTCTTACATAACTGCAAGTACAAGAGCAGAAAACATTTTATCATTTTACAAGTTTAAAGTAACAAAACAAAACAATTAAGAATTTTTTCTTTGTTCAGTCACATACACTGCAGACTAAATGCACATCAAATCACAAAAGTGTAAGTTTCCATAATACATATATTTACAAAAGCAAACTAGAAGTTGAATTCCTGCAGAGCAGGTTAATAGCTGGAAAAAAGTGACAAACACATAGCATCACATTCTAAAGAGTTTCTTTGCTTGCCTATGAAAAGCTGGAGGAAGGAAAATAAGTTGTTCGGAGAACACACTCAGTTTGATAATCACAGGACAAGTCCCTTCCTTCTTGACCCTATGAGAATCAGATGGACAGTTAAGACGTGATTACTTTCCTTTGTGTACATTTAAATGTTTTTACATCCAATATTTTTTGGGGGGGAGGGGGGAATATCCATTGGAAGATTATTGCCCTGACAGGCTCTGGGCAAAAAGAAGAGATCCTATGCAGACCATATCAGTATCCAGCTCCTACTGGAAGCGAGCCACGAGAGTTGAACTACAGCCCTGACTGCTCCCTTGGCCTTAGGGCTCCTGGTGAAATATATTACAGCTGCTGACGTATAGGAAAAGAGGATTTTAGGACACAAAACTAAACAAGGGGAATGATGGGAAAACTGCTGTGATTTAGTGTTTTTTTCCTAGCGTCATACTACCCCTCCCCCTTTTTAGTCCAGTTCTTTTCAAAACTGGCCTACTTCAAATATTATTAACTGCTGTAAAGAGTGCTTTTGTGACTAGGTATACCACGAACTTCTAACAGCAGCAATGCATTAAAAAAAGCACTTTAAGCAACAGAAGTAATAATATATCCTAGTAACCTAACTAGTGTGGTGTAGCGCTTAAGAGTGCTGGGCTAGGATCCGGGAGACTCAAGTTTGCATTCACATTCTGCCATGGATGCTTACTGGATGACCTTGGACCACCACACAGAGCTGCCAAAAGGATAAAATGGAGAAGAGAAAAATGCAAGCTACTTTAGGTCTCCACTGGAGAGGTAAGTGGGGTATAAAGAAAGTAAATAATAAATAAAATAAATACATACATTAAATAAATAATTTTTTTTAAAAAGACAGAGAGTATTCCCTCTTTCTGTGTGTATACCTCTGAGGAGGCCAGTTACTGGCGAAACGTCAGGTTCTACAATGCCAAGACCACGGCCACACATCCCGGAAAATCTACAGCAACTAATGAACTCCAGCCGTGAAAGCCTTCGACAACATATTAAATAATAAATAAATAGCCAAAAATTAACACTTCTGGGAAATGCTTATCTGGATTTTTTAATTACCATCAGCATTATTTCATGGCTGAATAAACTGTAGTAACTGATGATCCATCAGTACCAACATCAACAGAATAAAGTACTATTTTACACAGGGAACCTGAGGAAAAATCACTTAGTAGATCTTGCTTCCCTTCTACACTATGTCTTACAAATATGATTCTGGAATGTATTTTTAAAAACTGCCTTAAAACAGCACTCATGCTACAGCATTTTGCCATTACAATTTTGATCAATGTATTTAATGCCTCTATTAGAATACAGCCACTTCTGCAGTTTATATATATTAAAAGGTTCTACTGTTTTTTCTGATTCTCTTATCTTCTTGGGATGCAAAAGAGTTTGCCTTACTTTGGCCCCGTTCATACGAGGGGTTTTGGTCCGGGAGCGAGACAGAACGGGGGCGGATCAAACGGGCACGATCCCACAGCAACATCTGGGAATCGTTGCCTGCCCGTCTCTAATCCATCTCTCCCGGCCGAAAACCCGCACCAAAAAGAACCACCTAACCTGGGTGGTTCTTCCGACTGAAGCGCCTCAAGCTGGCTGTGGGATCGGCTGGCGCGTCCTTATGCTGGCACATCCCGGCCCCCGGCCGAACTCGGCAGCCTCCCCCTCGCCTCTTCCTCCCCGGCATCTGATCATGCCGGGGAGAAACGGCGCGCAGCTAACGGGATCCGTGGGATCCCGCCACGGCATTTCTTTTTTGGCGCGGGTTTTAAAAGCCGCACTTCGCCTCGTGTTTTCCCTGCCGTGTGGCAGGGGCCTTTGTAAATATACTATGTGCTTATGATGCACAACAGAAGTAAGGAGCAGGAACACAGAAAACTAAAAAACACCACCTAAAAAAACCCAAAGGAATGAGCTTGCAAGTTAGTCTTAAAGCATATGGCTCCATGATTATTCTTATCTTTGGTAGGAGTGAAAACTACTCAGTTTTGTCTCCCAGGCTGATGAACCTCCCCCTGCATACTCAACAAATTATACTACTTATATGAAACACAACTAACAAGGAAGATTCTGTTTGTGGAAAGCAGATGAGCATCCTCAGGCTATGAATATTCACAGAGATGATGAGATAAGCGTCTACTGAGTGGAAAGTAAAACTAGAAACAGGATAAATTCATAAGGTTTTTAAGGAGTCTTGAACTCTTAAGTAGATGGAATAAGGGCAGTATTGTTATGTATGTGTTTAAATTAACTGGGCCCAGAATTGCTAGCATTAAGAGTAGACAACTGTTCCATATTCTGGTTTGTTAATCTATATTATATATGCTTCAGCCATTTCTCAAAATTATCAAAAAAATCCTTTTGGGGGGGTCTGCTTACAAACATGTCAGTTACTCTGCTCAAAGCTTGCACTATGTGGGCTTCTTTTACTTTGGTTTTAAATTGTGATATTTTAAATTATGATTGGTAAGCCATCTTGAGCCACAAGTAAAGATCAGATATAAATATTTTAATAAACAGAGAAGTAAATGTTAATTTTTAAAAACACAGTGTACAGAATCCAAAACTGCAGCAGCACTGATATGCCACTGCAATACATCTCCTGAATTATATCTTATCCTTAATAGCTCTTGCCATACTTTGTTTCATATGCCCAAGAGACAGAGAAATTGTGCCCACCTGTCCTCACCAAACCTCATCTACACCCAGGCCAATCTTATCAGCACACACTGGCTACAGTGTTTTTTGTTGTTCAGTCGCACAGTCGAGTCCGACTCTTTGCGACCCCATGGACCAAGTCCCACCAGGCCCTCCTGTCTTCTGGTCCATAAATGCATGTTCCTGAACAAAAAACCCCCAAGTTATAGGGATGACTCATATTTGACTATTTCCACACAGGTAACAGGAGTGGCTTCTAACTAGTGTTTCCATGGATGCAATGATTTCCTCTTGCAGAGTATGATTTGCCTGCCTCCCTGAGCCATACTAGCCTGAAATGGATCCAAGCCATTGTGTCCCATTTGTACAGAGGAACCAGGTCCTGGAGTGGAGAGGCAAGTTGGGTTCAGGTATCATATGTGCAAAAGGTGCAAAGGAGTTCTCTATATTAGCTCTAAGAACTACTTCAAAGGTAGCTAGATCAGAACAAATAAAGAATACAGGGAAAAGCTGGAACAATGTGTGTTAATTCTATCTATTCTGCAAATGCGTTTTCATGGTATAAAAAAGGAAGCTGCCATAACTGGATTTGAAAGGCGGATCCAGATTCCCATGCTGGGAATTCTTCAGAAACATATTCAGCAGCACCACCCTGGAATGTCAGAGAAAATTACCCTCATTAAAGGATAATTCAAAACACTAATCATTATATACCCTATAAAATTTATGGGAGTTAACATGAAAAGTTTACATGGAAACCAATGAACTGAATACTTGATGGGGGGCACCCACCCAGATTGATCCTACAGCTGTTAGGTGGATTTGCAACTAATTGACAGATGGTACTCAAAGAGTGCTTGTTAATGATTCCTCATCTTCTTGGAGAGGAGTGTCAAGTGGAGTGCTTCAGGGATCTGTTCTGGGACCTGTGTTGTTCAATATCTTTTTAAATGACTTGGATGAAGGAATAGAGGAGATGTTCATTAAATTTGCAGATGATACTAAATTGGGAGGGGTAGCAAATATGGTAGAAGACAGAATCAAGATTTAGGATGATCTTGACAGGTTAAAACTAACTAAAGGAATTTCAACAGAGAGATAATTGTAAAGTTCACCATTTAGGTGGAAAAATCAAATGCATGATTATTTATTTATTTATTTATTTGGATTTATATCTCACCCTCCCCACAAGTGGGCTCAGGGTGGGTCACAACAGTTAAAATACAGACATCATAAAAAATCCAACAAATACAAAATCATTAAAAAGTTAAAATTTCTAAAATCAACAACTGATGGCAAAAATCTCAATTTCTAGTAATCAAGCGTGCCCCTGATACTGTGCCTATGTTGACAAAAATAAGGACCCACTCAGCAGATGCCATAGTGATCTTTACAAAGGGCAGTTCACCCGGGTAGTATAGACAAGGGAGGCCAAAGTGTACAGACGTCTGCCACCTCAGCCAAAGGCCTGCTGGAACAGCTCCATTTTACAGGCCCTGTCGAATTGCATGAAATCCCGCAGGGCCCTAATCTCCATTGGGAGGACGAGGAGAGTTTTGTCACCCTGTATTAAGCTGCAGATCTGTACGCTGGGAATTTGTGAGCGAGCACATGCTGGCACAGTTTAATGGGAAGACTGGTTTGAAGGGGTCATACAGGCCATCTAGTCCAACCCCCTGCTCAACGCAGGATCAGCCTAAAGCATCCCTGACAAGTGTTTGTCCAACCGCTGCTTGAAGACTACCAGTGAGAGGGTTTGGTTCCACTTTCCTTGGCAGCCATTTTTGAGATCAGCACTGCCCCTAGAGCAGCTACTACCTGTTCTCTAAGTTCCAGAAGTGCCCAAAGGGGACCCTGGTATAGATTACTCAACTGCTGTATTGGCAGAAGATTTACTGAGGCTGATTAAAACAAAAAATATATATAGCAATATTAAGTCACTGAGGACACAAATTATTTGTTGTTTCTATCTATTTCTAGAAAAGCAGATACAGAATTTGTAAAAGTAGGAAAACATTTCTGCCTTTTTCTGAGCCTCTGTACCTTTGCAGGTGAAAATTTAATGAAACATATAGAGATGTGCTCCAGAATAGATTCCACAGAAACACACGCTTGGATACCAGTAATATAAAGAACTTACTGTCATAAATTATCACTCACATGTCAGACAGCTCAAAATTGTTATTTTCAACAAATGATGTAATCAAATAGGATGATTATAGGAACAGTATGTTAATACAAAGGAAATGTGCAGAATTAGTTTTGTACCCTAAATTAAACATAAATGCTAGCTTTATAGAGACAATTAAAATACTTATATTAATGTTTTAAATGAAATTTAAATTTCATTTATATTTTTCTAAAGCAGGTAAGTTTCTAAATACTGATGTTTCTACTAAATGCCAAGTGGCTGCAGGTAGTCACATTAATTCAAAACAAAAGCTACATAATACTTTTGTTAGGAGGAACTAAAATGACACACAACTATGAATTCTTCATCAGGCTGCCTGCATTTAGAAAGGGGGGATTAGGTCATGATCCTAAATTTTTGCCTCATACATATCCCGTGTGAAACGCTGAGCAGGTATGCAGATTTTAATGGTGTTGGGGTCAGGTTGCACACTTAGGCTTCTGGGAGGAAGACACCAAAAATGGAAGCAGTTGATCAAAATGCTACCATACACCAGAAAAGGCACACAGATCCCTTAGAAGACTGAAAGCAGACAGAATAATGTAGTCGTCAATGTACTGACAAAAGAAGAAATTAATTTCAGCTGGTGATTCTTATGGTAAACAGCCAACAGAAGCAAAACTGGGTAAAATTACCTTGTGCTGGGGAGGAAGTAAGCAATAATCAAATAAAAGGCATACCATCTAAATTTTGATGAGAATGGAAGATTTGTCTTCCTTCTCAGTGGTCCAGGAGTGGGGCAGTCCTTCACTCTTGGGAATTAGGCTCCTCCTCCAGAAGAGTGTTGGTTTCATGTGAATCAATCCATGAGGGGGAGGGGCCTGTCCCCTTGGACTACCCCATTCTTCTCCAAGCTGTAAATCCCCCATCACCACACTAAGAAAAGGCCAGAAACACTTCTCCAAACAATAGTGAGATGAAACTTCCAGGAAAGCTGGCATTACAACTGCATGCCAAGTCATCCAAATTAGAACAATCCTGCCTCTCTCTCTCTCTCTCTCTCTCTCTCTCTCTCTCTCTCTCTCTCTCTTTTTCTTACTAAAATGCCTCAGAGGAAACTTGAATCAAGTCCCGCAGCTTCAACACCCCCAAAGACCGCCAGGAGCCACACACACCCCAAAATAGGGTGGGTAATACTGCCCCATTCCTGGACAACTGAGAAGGAAGTTTCACAGTAAGTGAAGACAAATCTTTCACTCTTCGGTGGTCCTAGGAGTGGGGCAGTCCTTCACTCTTGGAACAAAAAAAGCAGTATGCCCGTGGGGGGGGGGGGAGTTCAACTTCCTAGGCTACACGGTGTGTTGCAGTACTCTGCGGCCAAAAGTTGCCTCAGCCGAGGCCAGCTTATCTACCTGATAGTGTCTAGTGAATGAATGCACTGATTTCCAGGTGGCGGCCTTGCAGATTGTCTCCAAAGACAGGAACGTTTGGAAAGCTGCAGATGTAGCCGTGCCCCGTAAAGAAAGTGCTGTAATCCCTTTGGGCAGTTCTAACCCCTGGGCCTTGTATGCAACTATGATACACCCTCTGATCTATCTACTCAAAGTAGATAAGAGTTCTGAAAGACTTCTGAAAGAACTCAAATGGGAACTTGTGGATCTCCTGACTAAAATATGTAATCTTTCATTAAAATCTGCCTCCATTCCTGAGAACTGGAAAGTTTTTTTTTCTTTTTCTTTTTTTTTCTGAGAACTGGAAGGTAGCTAATGTCACTTCCATCTTTAAAAAGGGTTCCAGAGGAGATCCGGGAAATTACAGGCCAGTCAGTCTGATGTCGATACTGTGTAAATTGGTGGAAACATTAAGGAAAGAATTAGTAAGCACACTGATGAACAAAAACTATTGAGGCAGACTCAGCATGGGTTCTGTAAGGAAAGATCTTGTCTCACTAACCTGTTAGTGTTCTTGGAGGGGGTGAACAAACATGTGGATAAGGGGGACCCAATAGATATTGTTTACCTTGACTTCCAGAAAGCTTTTGATAAAGTTCCTCATCAAAGGCTCCTAAGTAAGCTCAAAAATCACGGGATAAAAGGGCGTCCTTCTGTGGATCAAAAATTGGGATCAAAAATGGCTAATTAAGAGAAAACAGAAAGTGAGTATAAATGGGAAATTTGCTCAGTGGAGGGTGGTAAGCAGTGGGGTACTACAGGGATCAGTACTTGGTCCGATGTTTTTTAACTTGTTCATTAATGATTTGGAGTTGGAAGTAAGTAGTGAAGTGGCTAAATTTGCGGATGATACAAAGTTGTTCAGGGTGGTGACAACCAGGGAGGGATCTATCGAGGATGGGCAGGTGGGCGTCAACATGGCAAATGGGGTTCAATGTGGCCAAGTGCAAAGTGATGCACTTTGGAGCCAAAAATCCTATCTATAAATACACATTGATGGGGTCCAAAGTGGCAGAGACTGACCAACAGAGAGATCTTGGAGTCATAGTAGATAACTCAATGAAAATGTCGAGACAGTGTGCAACTGCAATAAAAAAGACCAATGCTATGCTGGGGATTATTAGGAAGGGATTGAAAACAGATCAGCCAATATCATAATGCCCCTATATAAATCAATGGTGCAACCTCATTTGGAATACTGTGTACAGTTCTGGTCACCACACCTTAAAAAGTATATTATAGAGCTTTGGAAAAAGTGCAGAAAAGGTCAACTAGAATGATAAAAGGGTTGGAGCACTTTCCCTATGAAGAAAGGTTAAAGTGCTTGGGGCTCTTTAGCTTGGAGAAACAAAGGCTGAGGGGTGACATGATCAAGGTTTATAAGATTACTAGCTGCAAAGCCCGTTGAGGAGGAAAACTACGGGCCCTAGAAAGGTAGGGTGGGTGGGTG
>NW_015175365.1:884716-907655 GCF_001447785.1 Gekko japonicus | reverse complement strand
TCCCAGCGTTGCATCTGTGTGTATAATGTGTAGCAAGGCAGGCGACAGGAGGGCGCCGGCTCCTGTCGCTGGCCCGTGTGCATTGGGGGGGGGCGAGGCGGGCGACAGGCTACCGAATCCGACGTGGCGGCGCCCTCGTAGTTCTCGTCCTTGCCCGTAAATGGCGTCGGGCGAGTGGAGGTGGTTTCTCGGAGCAGTCGTGTTGTGGGCGGGACCCGGGCACCTTGACCAGGATGTCGTCTAGAAATATGAACAACACTCCCTGTAGCCTCGGATGTGCTACAATGGCCACCATAATCTTGGTGAACAACCTGGGGGAAGACTTCAGGCCAAAAGGGAGCCCAGTACTGAAAATGATTCCCATTGTACGTAAGGCACAGGAACATGCTGTGTGTCTCTCAAACTGAGATGTGTAAATAGGCATCTGATAGATTGATGGATGTCAGGAAGTCCTTTTCCTGAATGATTGCAAGAATGGCATTCAGAGTTTCCATCTTGAACTTCCTGGTTCTGATGCACTTGTTCAGCCATTTCAGGTCTAGGATGGCCCTGACATCCCAGTTCTTCTTCAGCACTATGAAAAAGACTGAATAAACCCTTTGGCCTTTTTGAGAGTCCAGAACCCTTTCTATTGCCCCTATATCCATCAGATGTTGTTTGGCTCCTTTCAACAGCTTATGTTTCTCCCTCGATCGATTCCTTGGTATTTGAAGGAAGTGGATGTGGGGAATAGAGTTGAACTCCAAAGAATACCTGTTTGTCACTTTATTCAACACCCACTTGTCGCTCACTGTTTGTTGCCAATGAGCTGCAAAGTGCTGGAGATGTCCCCCTATTTCCAGATGTTCTTTTGTGTCAGCATAGTCATGGTGTCAAGCGTTTTTTTGTTTGTACTCTTGGGGTTCTGCTCCTTCTTGTTGGAGAAGGGGGGTTTGCTGTCAGGTTCACAATTGCCATCTTCCCTGAAAAGGATCTAGAGTTGCCTGGGCATAAAATTCTTTTGGAGTCATGGAAGGACTGAAATCATTTTCTAGGTATGTTATCTTTCTTTTTGATGAGAGAACTTTTTTCTTATCTTTGTCTTCAATAAGATATCTGTCCAAACAAGCTCCAAAGAGTTTCATGCCCTTGAAGAGAATGGCCACTACCTTAGCCTGTGCCGCAGAGTCCACATTCCAATTATGGTGCCAAGTATTCCTTCTGGCTGCCACACTGCATGCCATGGCTCTAGATGACTCTTGTAGGAAGTCCAATGAAGCATCAACCACGAATGCTGTTGCTAGGGCAATTTTCTTAAGTTTGTCTTTGAATGCTTTTGGCACTTCACCATCAGCCGAGGCCAAATCTGACTCCCATGCATAAGCTGCTCTGGCAAATAGCAAGCCCACTGTTGACACTCTAATGGAACATGCCACGGTTTCAAAATCTTTGTGTAGTGCCTGTTTGATCCTCCTATCACAGGGGTCCTTGGGTAGGCTCTCTGCATCCATAGGTAGTACTGAGTTGGAGGTCAAGCTGGTAACAGGCTCATTCACCACCAGTGGCTTAAGTCTCTTGGTAGCCTCTGGCGTCAAGGAATAAAGCTTGGAAAAAACCTGATGGTTAGCTTTTGGCTTGGATGGGTGTTCCCACTCCACCTTCATTATACTATAAAAGGCTGCAGGCAGTGGTACCTCTGACTGTGGTACTCTTAGCTTAGGCATCATCTTACCAGACCCCACCGGATGGTCTGAGTCAAGATCATCCTTCTCCTTGGGCTTGGAGGAGAATTACAAAGTTCTTAGCACTTTAGGTAGTAATCCTGCATACAGCTCTTGGGAAAACTTCCTAGTTTGCAGAGCTGGAACTATTTCCTCTTCTTCCTCCAACAGTTCCTTCTTCCTTATCAGACAATGGGACTGTGGAGTCTGAGTCTCCTTCCTGAGCACTGAGGAGTGGGCTTGTGTTCTCTTAAGGTGGACTTCTCAAGCCTGTTCTTTCTAGGTCGGGGGGGGGGGGACACGACATGTACTCAGATCCCTTTTTCCCATAAATTATGCCCTTTTAGATTATCTGCCTCTTGCTGGGGGTGTCTCTGCTAAATTGACCCCCTGTCTGGTCTCCTGAATCATCTCTCTGAACTCCTTTCTCATTTCAGACTTTAGCCACTGTAGGAGATTAGATTTAGCATCTTATCCTGACAAGTCTACCTCTTGGTTATCCATACAGTCTTGTGTAGACTGTGAGGCTGAGGATTTGGGCAGATCAGAATCACTGTCTGTGACCTCCCCCCCCCCCGAGGTAGTGAACTGGAGAGGTCTGACTTGGCAGCCATTTTTCAGCTTCTTGGCTTGGGAACAAAAATGAAAACAATAACCTGCCATAAGGGTATAGGAGGACAAAATGGCCACCATCATTTCCCCTGCCCTTTCTGGGGCCCTCCCTGGGTCTTTACTCCAGTCTTGAATTCCCTTCTGTGGAGTTGTGCCTGTCTCAACCCAGTGGGGGGGAGGATTTCCCCCTTTACTTTTCACAAGCCTGTGTGGGTTGGAGAGGAGCTTTAAGGTGAGAGGGTCTTTCCCCCATGTTCCCCCTGTACAGCTCGGGTGTTTGTTTGTGGACTTTTCCCTGGCATTCCACCCTGCCCCCCATTCGCCTTTGGTCTGGCTTACCAAGGTTCAGGCAAAGGATCAAGGCTACTGGCTTCTCTCCGCGTGCTGGGTCCTCTGAGGCCAGTGGAGTTGCTGGGTTCCGGCCTCTCTTGCAGTCTCTACTGCTCCCTTGGCGTACGCTGGTTGGGGGAGGGCCCTCTAGCCTGAAGGCTGGGACCCGATGGAAGTCTACAAGCTTCGCCATGTCTGCTGGGGATCTCACGGTGCCACTGGCTCCTCTCGTTGCCTGCCACCAACCGCAGCTTGAATGTGCAAGGGGGGAGTAACTTCTCCCCTGTCTGTCTTTCTCTTCTCTTGGATTGCTGCACTCCCTAGAGTGCAGCTAAAACACATCCTGCTCTCACAGCAGGGCCGGTGAGACTGGGGTGGACTCGGGGGACAGGCTCCTCCCCCTTCTGGATCAATTCAAGTGAAACTGACCCTGTTCCTGAGGAGGAGCCTAATTCCCAAGAGTGAAGGACTGTTCCACTCCTAGGACCACTGGAGAAAAGTACAGCGATTTGTCCTCGTGGTACTCTTTCCATATTTTTTGGGGGTGTGGGCCATTGTGACCACTAAAGTACTTCTGAACACTCAAACTGCTAGCACTCCCACTAAGTTGTATTTTGAGATATTACTGCATCACACAAAACAGATAAACTCTGCTAGAAATAGATCAGACTTCTTGGCCATTCAGACAAAAAGGATGAAGTTAATCATACTTTATATAATGGTGTAATTAAGAGAAAATTTCTATTTGATCAGTGTTTCCAATAATTATTTCTCAGTGTTAGCTTAGAAAAGTTGCACTCTTACTTTAGATATGTCACTTATTTTGAGCTGAAGCAGGAAAATATGCAATAAGTATTCAATAGGAACCCAGTACTATGAGTTAAACAAACAATCCTTTTTAAAAGTGTTTTTAACCATTACCAATGCAACATTCAGTCTCCACAAGGTAAAATGGTCCTAGAAAAACAATCAGTTATTTCAGTTTATTCACTTATATAGATTTGAATGCCCTAGCAAAGTAGTATCCTATTCCCAATTTTTCAAATCTTGAAAGAGAAAAATGGAAAATCTTTAACACTTTACACGTATATGAAAACATAAGAAATACTGAAATTTTTAAAGCACTAACATAGTAACTATAACATGGCAAACTTAAAATCTATTTTAATGCTTTTTGAAATGCTATTCAGTATTTGTGCAGAGCAGCTGGGATTTTTAAGAGTGTCATATGATGGACTATGAGCTGACCTCTGGCACAAAATTGAAGTGAACTCATTCACCTCTTTGGGTTTTCCCCTCTCTCTTCCCAGATCTTTACCCAGGATACAGTGCTCCCAGGGAGTTGCTCATTTAGCCACCACAGAAGTCTGGAGAGGGCAGGCAGCCAAGCTGAAAACACAATGACTGGTCTGAGTTTTTCAGAAACACAGATGACTGGCATTCACCCTCATACACAAAGAATACCTGTTATTACAGTTATAACAGGAAATCTGGTTCAAGGATTGGCTGGGGCTATTCTTTAAACAAAGACTGCCTCTCTTACCTGATGATCCTCCATTTTATTAAAGAACAAAAAAAATCCTAAAGAACTCGAAGCCCCCTGTGTGACACCCAAAGCCATGCCCACTCTCCAGGAAACTCTTAGAAACCAATCACCTCTCAGCAGTAAAACAGCCAAGCAGGAGAGGGGTGGGGTAATGGATGGTGGAAGCAAACAGCTAAACTGCCACACAGAGTTATAAAATGAGGACCTCGCTCAAAATCCCTCACACAGAGGAGGGAATTAGAAGGGCGGATCATAAGCCCATTCTAGTAAGTGTCAAGCCCTTAGAGAGATGCTTTGGCTGAAAGCCAGGTTTGAAGGCAACAGTTAAATGAAATATTATAGCTGTGTCTCAATTTACAGTTAACCCACTAAGGACAATACACCAAGTTCAAGGAACCCTCAGTTGTGCGGACTGTTAAGAAAACCAGTCTATTGTCTTATCATGCTACCACTTTTTCTAAAAATACAGCACTTTAATAAATTAGAGAGGAGCACAGAAATTATCCTGGCATTTTGGCCCTTAGCCCCCTCCTATCCTCAGAGAAGAAACGTAACACCCTGCTCTGGGACAAGAGGCAGAAACAGAAAGACAATATGCCACTCCATTCCTGCACACCATTGTCTGCTGTGCGAAAGGCAAGGGGAGGGGATGAGCCTGAACACGGGATCATCCTGGATTTACCCACCCGCTGGAACTCCACCTACACCATGATTGCACGTTTGGTGGAGAAGAAGAGCATGGTGCAGGATATCATCCCCTCCATGACCATGTTGCACAGGGAAGAGGAGCCCAGCATCAGCTCCAGTGACTGGCTGACCCTCTCCCAAATGGTGTCTTCATGGGTCAGGGCCTTGGCAGAAAGGTTGCGGGTGGCCATCACCACCAGGTTGCATCCTCTCTGCAAGAAAGGGAGGCACAAACTAGCCTGTATCATTGACCCCTGGACAAAAGGCAGCATTACTCTCTGGAATGCAGAGGTCATGCAATGGAAATTTTAGCACTGTAAAGAAGTGTGGTAGGTGCAGGACAACAAACATGGCCAGAGACAGCAGAGGGTGGAAGAGGCTGGGGAGGACAGGAGCTGCAGCCCACCACCTCTGCCTCAGATAGCACAACCAGGGAGAAGCTCTGCTACTGGCTGTCAGTGGTAAAATGGGAGGTGAGCAGCAGTGGGGATGCCAGGCGTTCAATGGTGGAGGATTCAAAGGAGGTGAGGGAGTACCTCACTGAGTCCCCTGAGCCTGCATCCACTGATCCCCTGGAGTACTGGTCATGAAAGGCTGCCATCTAGTCCGAACTCTCTTGCGTGGCCATGCCTTTCCACCAGTGTTCAGAGCGAACATAAGAGACGGCAATGTGGGATCAGGCCAAAGGCTCATCCAGTCCACAACACTCTGTGTCACACAGTGGCCAGAAATACCAGTGCCATCAGGAGGTCCACCAGTGGGGCCAGGACATTATCTACTTGCAATTTCTTGCTTTCGAACTGCCCCTATCTATACCTTGTAACTAATAGCCACTGATGGACCTCTGCTCCATATGCTTATCTAATTCCCTCTTGAAGCCGTCCATGCTTGTAGCCGCCGCCACCTCCTGTGACAGTGAATTCCATGTGTTAATCACTCTTTGGGTGAAGAAGTACTTCCTTTTATCCGTTCTAACCCGACCGCTCAGCAATTTCATGGAGTGCCCACAAGTTCTTGTATTGTGAGAAAGGGAGAAAAGTACCTCTTTCTCTACCTGCTCTATCCCATGCATAATCTTATAAATCTCAATCATGTCTCCCCTCAGTCGTCGTTTCTCCAAGCTAAAGAGCCCTAAGCACTTTAACCTTTCCTCATAGGGAAAGTGTTCCAACCCTTTTATCATTCGAGTTGCCCTTTTCTGCACTTTTTCTAAAGCTATAATATCCTTTTTAAGGTGTGGTGACCAGAACTGCACACAGTATTCCAAATGAGGTTGCACCATTGATTTATATAGGGGCATTATGATATTGGCTGATCTGTTTTCAATACCCTTCCTAATAATCCCCAGCATAGCATTGGCCTTTTTTATCGCAGTCACACACTGTCTCGACTTTTTCAGTGAGTTATCTACTACAACTCCAAGATCTCTCTCTTGATCAGTCTCTGCGAGTGGTTGTTCTCCCACCTGGGGGACATTCTCAGCCCCCTCTGCCCCTGCCTGGACCCAGCCAGTGTGGACGAGTTGGCCTTCCTCAAGGTCAACGTTCCCCTGCTGGGCTACCCTTCTCTGGATCTCACAGGATAAGATTCAGGTCTCTTTTGTTCGCCTGCATGTCCCCCCATTCCTCCTCCTCTCTGGGTGATCTGGCATGTCGTCTGCAGGTTGAGCCCTTCGTGCGTGGGTGGAAGAATGGCCGCCTCTGCTGGGTGGGGGTGGGCTCCCTCACCCAACACCTACCTCATGAAACAACATTTACTTCATAACACAACACCTACCTCTTGGAACTACATCCACCTCAGCAAACATCTACTTCAACAAACATCTGCCTGTACAAGAAAACCTTTGTTTGACTACTCCTTTCCATTTTGTTTGTACAATTCACAACGTCATCACTTATCTGTACAAGGTTTTCCACTAATGGTGAATAACCAGAAATTTCACCTAGGGGTGGGCTTTGACCAGAGGATTTATATGTCTGCTGTCATGGGGTTACTTTGGGGAGCCCGTCAGGACTGCTGTCATATCTGCTTTTTTATCATTCAAAATCTGCCTTTGGAGAATTGGGAATGGCCCAGCCAGCTCGACATGTGTTTCCATTTTTAAGCAGAGTAGAATAATACACCCAAGTTGCTGGGTGTGCTCTAGACCTGCGTGTTTCAGCCCCTGCAGGGGGGGGGGCTGTGACACCTAGGGGCACACTTCTCTTGTTTGTCTTGTGTGGCTAAGGTGCTTGTCAAGCTGTTGAGGGTTACTTTGGGGAGCCCCTGAAAAAACTCTGGGGATGTCTGCCTTTCTGTCCTTCAGAACCTGCCTTTGAAGACTTGGGGGGGGGGAGGCTGCAAGCATAGGGGTGATGCTTGCCCTGCTTCCAGTGTCTGGCTGAGAGGGGGTCTGCCCAGGTGAAGTTTCCCTGTGAGTTTGGTGTCACTGGCTTGTTCCTGAGACATTCCACAGACTCCTGTAACTGCTCTCTTTTCCAGAGAGAGCAGAGAGAACATGGGGACATCTTTTTTTTTGGTCCATAACTGCAGCCCCAGAAATGTAATCTGTCCCCAACTTGGAGAGACTGTAGAGGTGTGGGAGGCAGAGTGAGGTTCCCTGTGTGTTTGGTGTATGTACCTTGCAGGTGGTCCATTCTATATACTTTTGAATCTGTCTGACTTTTTTTCCTGGGGGCATCTTCTTTGGGGGCCATAACTCGGACCCCCCCCCAGTCCAATCTGCACATAACTTGGAGGGCAGGTAGAGGAGAGTCAGCTGGAGATCTGCAAGTCTGATGCCTCTAGCTTGCATACGGTCCATTCTATACACTCCTGAACCTCCTAAACCTGTGCCTGTCATTTCTGCTATTTCCCCAGAAAGCACTTTCCTGGGGAAAACCTTCTTTGGGTAGCCATAATTTAGATCCCAAAAATCCAATCCTCATCAAACTAGGAGGCCAGGTAGAGGAGAGTCAACCAGAGATACCCTGCAAGCTTGGCATATCTAGCACACCAGGGGGGTCGTTCTACCATGTCACATACCTCACAAACCAAGAAATTAACCACATTTTCCCAGTTCATGCCCATCCCTACCAATGAGCAGAAGGGCTTAATTTTGGATGCAATCTTAAAGTGCAACAACAAAGATAAGAGAATAATACTACCTCTAGAATATAACTGATGGAAGAGTACTTTTTTGTAC
Organism: Gekko japonicus; assembly: GCF_001447785.1. NCBI lineage: Eukaryota > Metazoa > Chordata > Lepidosauria > Squamata > Gekkonidae > Gekko > Gekko japonicus. The sequence goes on along the minus strand of NW_015175365.1, from coordinate 899,596 downwards.
TGAAAATTAGCAGATTTTTTTAGAACCAAAGTTTGTTCTAAACAAATTATTTGCCCTGCCTCCTATATCACCTTGAGCTTCCTTTTGTAAAACAAGTATGACACACAGTAAAACCTTCCCAAATGAAAGACTCTGCTCTGGAATGTTACTGCTCATCCTAGTTTTTCACTTCTAAACACAACCAGGAATGTTACGTATTTCTAAAATATGTCTGCAAGCACAGCCCAGATAATATGACAACATTGTAGCTCTTCACTAAATCAATAAAAAAAAGTTATGTGACCTGTATTTAAATACAAACTGGGATGTTTTTAAAATACAGACTGTGCCTATCATCGGGAGGAGAAACATCTAAATATCATTTCTGACATTTGGTTTATGAGTTATGCTTCTCCACACTGAACAGTGGAACAAATTCCAAACACTACACAGAACTGACAAGACAGAATGTTCTTTCTATATTCATCATACTGCATAGTCTTGTAAAGAATGCACTATGATGAATGACTGATCCTTTGAACTAGGGGCTTTTCTACACAACACATTACTTGCTGCTTTAAATGCATAAGTTTGTATGGGCAATAGTGGGTTGTTGGTCGCCACATATACATGATAAATGCCGACATGGTACCTTAAGGTTCCTATCTAGCACTATCACTCAGGTTCCCCCAACCCCAGCAAGGTATTACATTCTACTTATTCAGGGGAGTTCAGCTTTCTCACCATTGATTTTACTCTAGTATAAATGACAGCTGACATTTGTAGATAGAACAAGTCTGCATATCTGAACATGTAAGAGAGGTCAGGATTTGCTACACTGCTTTAGTTACAAACTGCTGGTTGTAAAATGAGTAGATTGAGACATGCTGTCTCTAATTTTTTCTTGGAAAGTCAGATCATTTATGTCTTGTGCTTTACACTTGCAGAAGGCAGCTTTTATTTACAAAGGTACATGCAGTGCTCTCCAAAGCCCAGAGCAGTGAACAGCTAAAGGCTATACTCTTAATAATCAGAAGCAAAGTGATCTTGCTGATTCATATTATCCAGTCAATAATTTAAATCAGCTACTACGACAAGTGTTAGGTACAATGCCTTAAAAAGGTAAAAATAAGTGCACGTTGAAGACAGAGAGTACTTGATCAATTGTCTAATCCTGTTTTCTACAGTCCAAGGAAAGCTCAACCATATGGATATTCTATGAGACAGCTCATATGCATACAATTTTTAAAAATATCAGAAATATTTGTACTTATTCACAAATAACCATTGATAATGGCATTTGGAACAAACATAATGTACAACACAATGCAAATACTTTTTATGAACAGCATGTGCTCATATTTCTGTGTTTATCTTCACTAGGCAGTACTGGGCAAAAACTCCATGGAAATAAACTAATACGCTTAATTTAGCTTTTACAAAATTATATGTGCAACACAGGGCTACTTCCAGAAGGAAAGGTCTTACCCTCCTCAATTTAGTCAGCACCTCCAAATTCAAAATTAATTTCCTTTGGTTTGAAAGTAGTGATTAACATAACACAGTCTGTCAATTTCCTCTTAAATTGCAAGAATCTAATAGCTATTCTTTTTGAAGTGCAATGGGGTTCTTCCAATGTCAATTGCACTGGCAGTACAATGCCACAGCAAGTTTATTCAAGTTTTGATTATTACATCTTTAAAGCCATTGTGATCAAGTGTTAATAACCAAAGTGTCTTATGAAGCCTTAGGAAAAAAATTGGGGGGGGGGGCAGAGTGGGGCAATAATTTTAGCAAACAGCCTGCTTTCCAAATTCTAAAAATAGATAAAGAAAATAACTCTTGAACTGTGAAATGTCGGTCAGCAAGCATGTTATGCTAACCAACACAACCCTTCCCCCTGCTAAAAATAAAACTGTATGTTACTGCAATACTTTTCACTCGCTCTAGCCAAGAACTCCAAAACCTCCCTGAAACTAACCTCCGTTGGATCATCTGCTTGTGTACTATGAGTCAGCACTTCTCAACATTTCTGGAAATTCCTCAGTGTAAACTCCTCCCATATAGCAGGAAACTTCAAATTCAGTTCAGTGTATACCAGGAAACACACATTTTACTGGAGCCACAAAAGCACATTTTTGTATAGCTACCAACCATGCTACTTTAAGATTCCCTCTGTTGCAGAAAAGAAAGGCTCTGATCAATGAACACAAGAACAGCTGAAATAACTCTTTTTCATCTCTGATCATGTGTAGCATGTATAAAAATAACAAACATTACACTAATTCTATTTGGGCAATGGGAAAGCTGTTCTTTATTGGGACCGCTACCCAAATATGATTTTCATTTAGTATGGTAGTTATAAAGTTGGGCAGGGCATTTGCTGTGCATAGAGAGAATTTCAGCCAGTACAACTTTTCACATCACTTTGTGGCATACTGCACTTACCAAAATGTCTTCTTCTACGCAACTGTTAATATTTCGAAGTCTCCCCTTTGCACTTTTACCCTAACATTCAAGGGAGTCCTGGTGAAAACTTCAGCATAATCTAACTGCAGCACTTAATAGGAGAGTACCATGATAATGAAATAAGTTACTTCTGTAAGTGCCTGGTATCTGGTCTAAAGACAGTTTGAAATGTAAACTATGGCTGGGTAGAACCAATCAGTTATGTTCCAGAAATGTATTTGAGAACCCATAATGTTTTATGCAGTCTACCAAAATCTCTAGTGCAGAAAAACCCACCAAGAGTGTGCAGAAGCTCCCAATTTTATTCTGTGTGTAAGCTGCTGTGAGCTGGCCTCGGCCGGGAGGACGGGGTAAAAATTTAATTAATAAATAAACACATTGTACAAATCTTTAGCGTCACCATAATAGTTTTATCTTATATTACTGTGTGTGTTTGGTAGGCTGGATCATAGGGCACACAGTGGTCATGTGGCTCTTTTGGTTAATGGTAACTGCAAATCTAGCTCTCTGCAAGCCACAGACTGAGTTCCACTGATCTATAGCCTAGAAATCCTTGACTCGAAACCATTCTGGTCCAAACACCACATTAGACTCCAGTTGGGAAGGAATTCAGCATATTAAGCTTAAACATTTCCCTGTGCTGAATATCTATGCTTTTGCACCGTCATAACTCAAGGCCAAAACCGACATGACAAAAGATCTGGGATTAGGATTGTTTGCCTTTGTAATTAATAACCCTACACAGCTGCTTTGAAAACTAGGGAAGGATCGCTAAATGAGAATACTAACAGTTACCTCTCACACATCTTCCATGATATAATATACCATGATATATCATGTGGCAAATAGCTGTGTGTGAGGAAAAAGACAGGCACAAGGACCTGAATTTGTCTTTCCTCCCATGTTCAGCCGACTGAAATTTGGAGAGGCATTTTAAATCACAGAAGACTAAGGGCAAAGGGTAAAACACTCATCCAGTAACCTTTCTCCATCTTCAAAGCATATGTCTGGGGCAGTCGGAGATCCTAATCACAGAGCTTCACTTTCACCTATATCTATTTCTCCAATACCTTACTTCCAAAATTCAAATTTGTTCCAGAATTTCAAAAATTCAGTTTATGTTACCATCTTTGTTAAATCCAGTTCCAAAGACAAACAGGCAATACCTTTTTAAGTCATGTGAATGTACAAATAATAGAAGCTATATAATACATTTTAAAAGAATTTTAAACATATTTGTGCTGTTTAAAAGCTGAACATGTGAGGAGGGCACTGAGTTCCAGCACCAAGTACAAGCTCATTATACGCTGGCAACTTGTTCACATAATGAGAAAGCCACACCTGTCATCTGGAAGAGGAAAAAGATCCAACATACATACCTTTTGCATATCAGCACAAAGGAAAGGGACATCCCTTTTCCCCAGCTGCAAACTATGTATCAGTCTACTTGGCAGCTGTTTAATATTTTATGCCAATAAAGGTATTTGTTTGTTTGTTTGTTTGTATCAGTCTACTTACTTGCTCATATATCTGCATGCCCATGTTAACTCCATAGTCCCCATCCTGTCCCAATAAATGAGAAATTATATGAGAGGCTGAGAATCTCTAGCAGAAATTCTCAATGCCTTTATAACATTAAAGTAAGGCACATCCATGAAGCTCATATGTCCTACTAATATTTTGCTCTAATAAAACATGCAGTTTCACTGGTGATGCTACAGATGGTATACAGAAAGTTAAATACTTGGCAAATAAATTAGATTACACATAGGCACCTACAGTTCTGAAGATACCAGCGGTATATTCTTTAATGCCATTACAGCTCTTATGTTACTTTTAGCAAAACGTACAACTTAAGAATATAGACATAATTGTTTATATATATATGCCTCTTCATACTAAAAATGACTTTTTTTCATATTGTCTTCCAAAAGAAGCAGTTTAAAGCACAGGAACAAACGTCTACTATTCTCACCACCACCCCTTACAAAGCAATGAGATTAAAGTCTGGAAGACAGCCAAATACCTCAGCCATCACAGTCACTAATAGATGCATTTAACATTTACACAGCTTTCAAATGCAAGGCATCTGCTTCCAATTTCAAATCTGGCTTGCAATGAAAGTGCCTCCTCCACAGTACTTTTATTATAAACTGTTCTCCCTGCTCCCCCTAATTTTTTCCTCCTCTTTGGAAGAGGCTGTTCCTTCCTTCTTGCTGGAAGCCACCTGACCACTGCCAGGAAGAGGAATGCAAAACATTCCCAGGAGCAGCTTCTGACGTCAGCACTGCATTCCACCTCCCAATGTTCAGAACTGTCTGGAAATTCCAGCCTCGAGTAGAGCTAATTGAATGCGATAGCCGCTCTAGCCAGCACTGAATCATGTTAGAAACTATTCTGTGTCATTATTAATGGTAGTGCTTAACTGCCTAACAGAAGGGCAAACCTGATAATTTTTTCGATCACTGGATTAATGCATATTGTTATTGGAATTACCGTGCTTATTTCTGATGGTTTACTTGAACCCTAACCAGCTGCCCAAATTAAATAAATTGAAATTATCATGTATCCTTTCTGTGCCTCTGTGCTATATCTTAGTGAGGAGGGGGGGGGGAGCCAGGTTTATTTAAATTTAGCAGAGGCTAACCATGACTCCGCCACAATTTCTCAGGTAGTCTGGCTTTATGTGTGAGTGACCTATGTATAGCCTGCCACCAAGAAAGTGTTCATGTTGTATTTTGCAAACCAATCCAAGGCCTTTGTATAGTTGACTGGATCAAATGCTAATTTTTTGCTAATGGAAGAACACTTCTGCCTGTAATAGCAGAGGGATTTTCACCAGTTCCTCACACCAATTGGGAACTCCTCACATCACAGCCAGCACTGTCCCTGGGGGAGGGGGTGTCCCCTGAGCCCTGGGGGTCAGAATTTCAAAGAGAATGGTAGGCTGCAGTGGGAAGGGGAAGGCAGGGCAGTTCTGGTCCATAATCAGAGTTGTGTTTGCTTACTTTAGATCCAACCCAACATGTTTTCATACAGCCTATTCAGATACCGGTAAGTATTTTTTGTTTGCTCTGTCCACTACAACCAGTTTCAGTTACTGGGAACAACAACTTTTCACAATGCCAAAAAACAGCATGCAGGAAGGAGGGGTCTCAAAGGGATGTGGAATTGGGCTAAACAATCTATCACAAAAACTATTTTCCATGAGTAGACAACAACGAAGAAAGTTGTTCAAAAAGATGCCTCGAAATCCCATGACTCTCTTGAGTCCCATTACAGGACTTGTGGTCAAGCAATCACAGCCAACTTTCTCTGGCTCAAACTCAGCAAGAGATCTGATTCCCTTTAAATCACTAATGGGAACATTTGGCATGGAACAGTAAATTCCCAAATTCCCAGAAACACATACACTTAAAACAGAGAAACATTATTTAGCAACATGTCATCTCACAATTTTAACTTAGTTGTTAGTGGGCAAAACAACTTTCAATTTGGGGACTATTGGTGGAAACCATTATTAAGGAAAGAATTAGTAGGCACATAGATGAACAAAACCTATTGAGGCAGACTCAGCACGGTTTCTGTAAGGGATGATCTTGTCTCACTAACCTGTTAGTGTTCTTTGAGGGGGTGAACAAACATGTGGACAAGGGGGATCCAATAGATATTGTTTACCTTGACTTCCAGAAAGCTTTTGATAAAGTTCCTCATCAAAGGCTCCTAAGTAAGCTCAAAAATCATGGGATAGAAGGACAAGTCCTTTTATGGATCAAAAACTGGCTAATTAATAGAAAACAGAGAGTGAGTATAAATGGGCAATTTTCTCAGTGGAGGGTGGTAAGCAGTGGGGTACCACAGGGATCAGTACTTGGTCCACTGCTTTTTAACTTGTTCATTAATGATTTGGAGATGGGAGTAAGCAGTGAAGTGGCTAAATTTGCAGATGATACGAAGTTGTTCAGGGTGGTGAAAACCAGTGAGGATTGTGAGGCACTCCAAGGGGATCTGTCAAGGATGGGCGAGTGGGCGTCAACATGGCAAATGGGGTTCAATGTGGCCAAGTGCAAGGTGATGCACATTGGAGCCAAAAATCCTAAATATAAATACACATTGATGGGGTCTGAACTGGCAGAGACAGATCAAGAGAGAGATCTTGGAGTTGTAGTAGATAACTCACTGAAAATGTCGAGACAGTGTGTGACTGCAATAAAGAAGGCCAATGCTATGCTGGGGATTATTAGGAAGGGTATTGAAAACAGATCAGCCAATATAATAATGCCCCTATATAAATCAATGGTGAGACCTCATTTGGAATACTGTGTGCAGTTCTGGGCACCACACCTTAAAAAGGATATTATAGCTTTGGAAAAAGTGCAGAAAAGGGCAACTCGAATGATAAAAGGGTTGGAACACTTTCCCTATGAGGAAAGGTTAAAGCGCTTAGGGCTCTTTAGCTTCTTCACCCAAAGAGTGATTAACACTTGGAATTCACTGCCACAGGAAGTGGTGGCGGCTATAAGCATGGACGGCTTCAAAAGGGAATTAGATAAGCATATGGAGCAGAGGTCCATCAGTGGCTATTAGCCACAAGGTATAGATAGGGGCTCTGGGGCAAGTGATGCTCTGTCATCTTGGTGCTTGGGGGGGGGTCAACAGTGGGAGGGCTTCTAATGTCCTGGCCCCACTGCTGGACCTCCTGATGGCACTGGTATTTCTGGCCACTGTGTGGCACAGAGTGTTGGACTGGATGGGCCTTTGGCCTGATCCAACATTGGCGTCTCTTATGTTCTTATGTTCTTATGACTAGCTGAGAAATCTCATAATGTCCTTAAAATAGGACAAGCAATAGGTATATAATGTGAAAGGACAAGACAACAAGAATCTCTTTGCAATACACAGTGATGTATTTCATCTTCAGTTCTATATATATTGCAATGATGAAAAAGCCATCCAAAGACAAACCAAAAATGAGAAAAAGACACTTTTAAACTCATATTTTCTTGCTCAAGCAAGGTTGCTTCTCTTGTTCCCTCACACATTCTGGACTTATATCAACATGTTAAGTCTAAACTTAGAAACTTCATAAAACCTGGACAAGCATCATTCCAGAGCCTGCCAATGATTGGTGATGTCAGATCAACAGCTGCTCTCTGTGTACGTTTCTGGTGTACCATAACTTAGCCTTAGTGCAGGAAAGGGGATCAAGACCAGAAGCCAAACAAAGTTTATCCAAAGTGACCACTAGATTTCCCTAAGTCATACTAGCATGTACACTGTTCCTGCTAACATTCCCTCCCTGACTGGGATACAAACTCAACTATCAGGCGTCGAAAAGCCACTCCCATTTTCTTCTGCAATCCTAATCCAGGTCTGATTCAGGGGTTACACTGTGTTTGAGAAAACGTAGAGGTAGCAAGACACCTTTGGGGTCTTTGATCAGTAAATTTTTGTATGATGATTTCTTTCAGCTAATTTATTTAGCAAATGGCAATTCTTCCAGCTTAAAATGGAACCACATGTGCATTTCTAAGGCTATGCTATAACAGAACTCTGATGTTCAAATTTGTTTTAATTTATTACACTGTTTTAAAACAAATTGTATGCCTCTTTATTAGCCAGAAGTTCTTGTGCTAACATCTCTTGCCTACTTAGCAGTTAACAAAAGGAATAGTTGAATCAGTTTAGCAGTCTATACTCCTGCTTGGAGCCAAGAGAAAAGGCTGGGTATAATTACTTTAACAAATAAGAAACTGCAAGATTTTCTTCTTTTTATTTTGACATTAAAGCTCCTGCTTTTAATATTTTACACTGAACTGGGAGAAACCAACTCCAAAATATCCCTTTCCCTTGTAATGTCTCAATTATTCACTGAAAAACATAACTCCACATTCAGCATGTACAATGAATTCTAGAGTCAACAGTTTGTACTATTGTAATAATCTGTACTATTTTCATTCATGCTGGTTATTTGAATAAAAATTTAAAATCTAGAGGATTTAATAATCATAGGCCATACTTGCACTGGTATTTACAAATCTTGGAAAGGTTCAAAACTGATAAAAGGTATCCAATTCCAATAACCTTTATTGGCATACAATAACTCTATGAAAGGAATAGCAGTACAAATCAATCCATATGTCAACAAAGGAAAACAGTCAGGGTAAACACTTTGTAGCACTGTATATAATAAAGATAATAGGACAGAATGATGAAAATTTGGAACAGTAATCTCGAATATCGCAGTTATTAAAACAGTTACAATAAGAAGCTTAACTATCCAAAGAGGATATCTCTCTCATTCAAAGCCTGAACTTGAAATAGAATTATGTACAAAGGATGACCGTGCTATTGCTAAAATGTATAAACATTGAAATTTGAAACTGAGGAAGAACGAGTTAAAGAATGTATGGTAAAATGGGCTAAAAACTTTGGACATGACATACATATTGAACAATGTATGTGGACAAAGGGTTTGAAATTTACCTCAAGTTCTAATCTTAAGGAAAACTTTTATAAGATGATTTATTGTTGGTATATGTCTCCAGAGAAATTGTCTATAATGTACAATGGTACTTCTAGTTTATGTTGGAAATGTAATCATCATGAAGGGACATTTTATCATATGTGATAGACGTGTAAGAAAGCCATTTTTTTACACAAATGCAAATATTAATACAGAAGATTTTAAAGACTAATATACAATTGAAACCAGAGTCCTTTTTGTTAGGACTAATGGACAATTGATTTGAAAGAAGCCATGGAACTTTATTTCTATATATAACTATGGCAGGAAGAATATTATACACACAGAAATGGAAGTGTCCAACAATACCTACAACAGAAGAATGATTGGAGAAGATGTAGGACCCTGCAACAATGGCTATACTTACTGCATTGGTTAGGGAAAAGACAATCAGTTTATTACAGACTGGAAACCTCTTATAGACTTTTTGCAGGAAAAAGACAGTAATGACTTGATGGTTTGTGGTTTGGATGTTTAAGATATTAAGATACAAAAAAGAGAGTTCTTTAATCTATATACAGAGTAAGAAAAACCTTTATAATCAAACATATTTGTTGTAGAGAAAATCAGAAGCCTTCTTTTATTTCATGTATGTTCTTTCTTTTTCTTTTTTTCCTTTCTTTTATTTTCTTAATAAAAACTAAAACTGAAGGGTTATTTCAGCTCATACATTTATTCATTTAGCCTTTCTCCTATGAACATATTTATTTAATTTATATCATATCTTTCTTTCATTACGAAATCCAAAGGCTTACACAGGTCTCTCAGGAGGAATCCAATCCAGACACTAATTACCCAACCCAGACCTGCTTAACTTCAGCAGGGAAGCATCATGCACAAACCATACCATGGGACTGATATAAAGCTGCCTTAGATAATAAGTCAGTTATGTTATAAAGCTCAGTGCTGTCTACTCTGACCAGCAGCAATCCACCAGAGGGCTTTTCTGCCAGCACAACACTAACCTGTTAATGTTCTTTGAGGGGGTGAACAAACATGTGGACAAGGGGGATCCAATAGATATTGTTTACCTTGACTTCCAGAAAGCTTTTGATAAAGTTCCTCATCAAAGGCTCCTAAGCAAGCTCAAAAATCATGGGATAAAAGGACAAGTCCTTTTATGGATCAAAAACTGGCTAATTAATAGAAAACAGAGAGTGAGTATAAATGGGCAGTTCTCCCAGTGGAGGGGTGTAAGCAGTGGGGTACCACAGGGATCAGTACTTGGTCCACTGCTTTTTAACTTGTTCATTAATGATTTGGAGTTGGGAGTAAGCAGTGAAGTGGCTAAATTTGCGGATGATACAAAGTTGTTCAGGGTGGTGAAAACCAGTGAGGATTGTGAGGCACTCCAAAGGGATCTGTCAAAGATGGGCAAGTGGGCGTCAACATGGCAAATGGGGTTCAATGTGGCCAAGTGCAAGGTGATGCACATTGGAGCCAAAAATCCTAACTATAAATACACGTTGATGGGGTCTGAACTGGCAGAGACAGATCAAGAGAGAGATCTTGGAGTTGTAGTAGATAACTCACTGAAAATGTCGAGACAGTGTGTGACTGCAATAAAGAAGGCCAATGCTATGCTGGGGATTATTAGGAAGGGTATTGAAAACAGATCAGCCAATATAATAATGCCCCTATATAAATCAATGGTGAGACCTCATTTGGAATACTGTGTGCAGTTCTGGGCACCACACCTTAAAAAGGATATTATAGCTTTGGAAAAAGTGCAGAAAAGGGCAACTCGAATGATAAAAGGGTTGGAACACTTTCCCTATGAGGAACGGTTAAGGCGCTTAGGGCTCTTTAGCTTGGAGAAACGACGACTGAGGGGTGACATGATTGAGGTTTATAAGATTATGCATGGGAAAGAGCAGGTAGAGAAAGAGGTACTTTTCTCCCTTTCTCACAATACAAGAACCCGTGGGCACTCCATGAAATTGCTGAGCGGTCGGGTTAGAACGGATAAAAGGAAGTACTTCTTCACCCAAAGAGTGATTAACACATGGAATTCACTGCCACAGGAAGTGGTGGGTGCTACAAGCATGGACGGCTTCAAAAGGGAATTAGATAAGCATATGGATCTTGGTGCTTGGGGGGTCAACAGTGGGAGGGCTTCTAATGTCCTGGCCCCACTGGTGGACCTCCTGATGGCACTGGTATTTCTGGCCACTGTGTGATACAGAGTGTTGGACTGGATGGGCCTTTGGCCTGATCCAACATTGGCATCTCTTATGTTCTTATGTTCTTATGATCCTTTTAACTGCCAGGGATTGAATTTGAGTCCCTATGGACACAAAGCATATGTTCCATGGAGGGCAATCTCTGACAGAGTAAAGTTTTCTGAAGACACAGGGAACAGGGACTCTGCTTGTTTGGTGGATCTGAGTGAGGATCCCCCTGAAACCTTTCCTGGGAAGGACAACTGTAGGACAACTTTATGGCTTTCTCTAGAAACTTCTGGGATTCCTATGGGAAGGAAATCCTGTCACAATTCTGTGACTGTGGATGCAGATGTCTCTCCTGATAGCCAGATGACTGAGAAAGGGATGCCAAGTTGAATAAGACCCTCTAAGACAAGAAGTGAGCTCCCTAATGAGCTAGAGGGGGAACCTTAACCTCGTTTCAGTGACTGGTTTCAGAAGCCCTACTCCCCCCTACGCACTGAGAAGATAACAGAGGGAAAAGGACTTAAAGGTACTATGATGACAGATCCTAGTCCCAGCAGAATAAGGGTGGGGGCAACAGTATCTTTTTTCCAGGTGGCTGGATCTAGAAACAGTCGGGTGCTTTCCTTTATGGGTTTCTGGCCAATCTAAGGACAGAAAAACAGCCATCTGGTCCATGTCCCTACCCTGGCAATAGTGGAATGGGACCTATAACGAGCTCAAGGTGGAGATTTAGTGAGAGAACATTTCTGGACTTGGCCCAGCCTCTCCAAAATGACCTTCTACCAGTGAGTGTGGGATGAGTCCTGTTTGAAGCGGCTGAAGAATTCTTCCCTGCAGAACCTGGCTATGCTATGATCTAGGGAAGCTTGCAGCCATCTACCAAAGGCAGGGCAGACTGTTTTTTTTTTCCTACAGTCAGCAGGGACAGTATACAATGCAACTTAATCTAGGATTAAATTGGTCCTGAGAAGGAAGATCCTGAGAAGCATGACATCTTGGGGGGGGGGGGGGGGGGCTTGCCCCTAGATGGAGGATATGTCATCCAAGCTCATTCAGGTGTGTGGTTCTTCACCACCACATATAATGACTGCATTTCTTAGCCTAGTTTCAACACAATGGGGGCCATGTTGGAGTAGTGAAATCTTGAAGATTAGCAGTTCGAAAGCAAGAAATTCCAAGTAGATAAATAGGTACCACTTCGGTGGGAAGGTAACAGCGTTCCGTGCGCCTTGGTGTTTAGTCACGCCGGCCACATGACTACGGAAACGTCTTTAGACAGCACTGGCTCTTCGGCTTTGAAACGGAGATGAGCACCGCAACCCTAGAGTCAGACTCGACTGGCTTTTGAGCAAGGGAACCTTTACCTTTTTAAGAGACTCACTCTGAGGAATTCCACTATGATGTTTCACCCATCATGGTAACAAACGAGGGTGATTATTGTGTGGCTAAGAGGAGATCCTGTTACTGTAGGTACAGAGTTATCTCAAATTCCCCTCTTTTCAATTATGCCATTTGTTCCCTTTCTCTTTTTATTAAAAAAAAGAACTCAAAAGTTCCTGCCCACCCTACCTCCTACACCTATTCAAAGAGGACTGCAGTTTGAGGGGAGGTCCCTCCTCCCAGGCCTATCAGTCTTAAGAGGCAATATCTAACACAATTGAAAATAAACACCTGATAAAGTAGAAAAACTAATGTTCACTCCTACACTTCTTTCTCTGTAATAGTCATGTAGATTGGTAGTCAAATCTCTGCAATAAAATTTGGTTTTTTAATGACTACATCAAGAGACAAAAAATTGACACGTACTGTTTTACAAATTAAAAAGTGGCAGACATGTCATTCATGATTAAAAATCAGTTTTCACTATACATATTTAGACTGAGCCATTTAAAAGTATTTTAATACTTTAATGAAACTAAACTCTGGAAAGACAGAAGTAACGCGGTAGGTAGGTATCGTTTTATTGTATATGGCCATAAGCCTTCACAATATCAAAACACTCAGAAAATATATAGATTAACATATAATAGAATGTTTCAACCTCTATTAAAACGTATAAAACACCTGTTAAAATTACCTCGACCTCTGGTCTTTAAAACTGATAAGACCTTTTGAAATCACTCACTTGGTTGCAATGGGTTGGGAAGGTACAGGACGCAGAACATTATGCTCCCCACTTTCAATGGGGTTAAGCTGACCACTCAGTTAAAAGCCTTAGGGTTATACAGAACCCAACATGATTGCTGGAGAAGAAAGTTAACGCAGTTGCAAAAAAGGCTTTGTTCCAACTTAGCCTAGCTTGAAAAATGACACCTTACCATAAGAAGACTGTTCTGGCCACCTGAATCCATACCATAGTAACATTAAGATTAGGCTACTGTAAAGCACTGTACATTGGTCTCCCCTCAGTCAACCTGGAAACTCCAGATGTTGCAGAAAACCAAAGCTCAGCTATTATTGGGATCTATATGGAGCATGTATATTATTCCCATTCTGCAGTCACTCCACTGGCTACCCATCAATTGCTGAGCTCAGCTTAAAGTACTGGCTATCATATAAAAAGCCCTTCATGACCTTGGACCTTCATATCTGTGAGACCATCTTTCCCCCTATACTCCACCACAACAGCTTCGCTAATCTGAGCAGAGCCTTCTGGAGGTGCCAACCTTGTTGTTGTTGTTCAGTCGCACAGTCGAGTCCGACTCTTCGCAACCCCATGGACCAGATCACGCCAGGCCTTCCTGTCTTCCACCATCCTCTGAAGTTTGCTCAATTTCATGTTCGTTGCATCTATGACACTGTCTAACCATCTCATCCTTTGCCATCCCCGTCTTCTTTGACCTTCAATCTTTCCCAGCATCAGGGTCTTCTCCAGTGAATGCTCCCTTTTCATTTGGCAGCCAAAGTATTTGAGCTTCAGTTTCATTATCTGGCCTTCCAGGGAACAGTCAGGGTTGATTACTTTTAAGATTGACTGATTTGATCTTCTTGCAGTCCAAGGGACTCTCAAGAGTCTTCTCCAGCACCACAGTTCAAAAGAATCTATTCTTCGGCGCTCGGCCTTCCTTATAGTCCAACTCTCACAGCCATACATGACTACTGGGAATAACATTACTTTGACCATGCGGACTTTTGTTGGCTGGGTGATGTCTCTACTTTTTTTCATGCTGTTTAGGTTTGCCATCGCTTTCCTCCCAAGGAGCAGGCGTCTTTTAATTTCATGGCTGCTGTCACTGTCTGCGGTGATCTGGGATCCCAGGAACGTGAAGTCTGTCACTACTTCCACAACTTCTCCTTCTATTAACCAAGGAGTGATAGGGCCGGATGCCATGATCTTAGTTTTTTTTATGTTGAGCTTCAAGCCCACTTTTGCACTCTCCTCTTTTACTCTGAGCAAGAGGCTCTTTAGGTCCTCTTCACTTTCTGCCATTAGAGTGGTATCATCAGCATATCTGAGGTTGTTGATCTTTTCCCCAGCAATCTTAATTCCCGCTTGCGATTCATCCAGGCCAGCATCTCGTATGATGTACTCTGCATATATATTAAATAAGCAAGGTGACAATATACGTCGTACTCCATTTCCTAGGCGAAGCCAATCAGTTGTTCCATATCCGGTTCTAACTGTCGCTTCTTGACCCTTATACAGGTTTCTCAAGAGACATGTGAGGTGGTCTGGTACTCCCATCTCTTTAAGGACCTGCTATAGTTTCTTGTGATCCACCCAGTCAAAGGATT
>NW_015175365.1:877502-884145 GCF_001447785.1 Gekko japonicus | reverse complement strand
GTGGTGATTGCTGCCTCCTGTACAATGTCACGAACCTCCGTCCATAGTTCTTCAGGCACTCTATCGATCAAATCTAGACCCTTGAATCTATTCTTCACCTCTACTGTATATTCATCAGGGATGCGATCTAGGTCAAACCTGAATGGCCTCGTGGTTTTCCCAATTTTCTTCAGTTTAAGTCTGAATTTTGCAATGAGTAGCTCATGATCTGAGCCACAGTCAGCTCCAGGTCTTGTTTTTACTGACTGGATAGAGCTTCTCCATCTTTGACTGCAAATTATATATTCAATCTGATTTTGGTGTTGCCCATCTGGTGATGTCCATGTGTAGAGTCGCCTCTTAGGTTGTGGGAAAAGGGTGTTCGCTATGACCAGTGTGTTCTCTTGACAAAACTCTGTTAACCTTCGCCCTGCTTCATTTTGCTTTCCAAGGCCAAACTTGTCTGTTATTCCGGTTACCTTTTGACTTCCTACTTTAGCATTCCAGTCCCCTATGATGATGAGGACATCTTCTTTTGGTGTTAGTTCTAGGAGGTGTTGTAGGTCTTCACAGAACCGATCCACTTCAGCCTCTTCTGCATCAGTGGTTGGGGCATAGACTTGGATTACTGTGATGTTGAATGGTTTGCCTCGGATTTGGACTGAGATCATTCTGTCATTATTGATATTGTATCCCAGTACTGACTTTTGCACTATCTGGTTGACTATAAAGGCCACACTATTTTTTTCTACGAGATTCCTGGCCACAATAGAAGATATAATGGTCTTCTGAATTAAATTTGCCCATTCCTGTCCACTTTAGTTCACTGATTCCTACAAATGGGCAAAATCAGCAACTGCCCATATATGTGCATTCTCTGTTGTGATGGAATGCCCTGCCTGAGGAGGTCAGGAAGGTTCCTGCTCTCCTGGCTCTCTGCAAACTATGCAAACCTGAATTATTCAAGAAAGCTTTTCTACACAGGCGATAGCATAGCACTGTACAAAATCCTTCACAAAGTTACTTGGATAAATTATTAGGAACTGTGGTCTATACTACTGTGTATAGCTTGCTTTAAATAGGATCCTATTCTGTAATTTTGCATCATTTAATGTGTCATGTTAACACTTTTGCTTTGCTTCAGTTCTGTATTTAAGACTTCTGATTGGCTCTACAACCCAAATCCTACTGCATTGTTATTGAATGTCTCATCTTGTTGATTGTATTGACTTGTAATCTGCCTTGAGTTCCAGTGAGCAAGGCAGACTATAAATACCATAAATAATATGCTCCCTATCCATAATAATATAAATCTGTAGCAAATTCTTATTATGTCTGAATAAGTCAAATTTAAGCTCTACCACCATCTTATTCAATAAAAATAAGAATTTATAAAGGGATTAAATGCACATAGGAATTTATTTCAAGAGCCACATGTAACTGAAAACTGTGCATCTAGCCTGGAGTAAATTCCTTATTACATATATATTTAGCTGACTTTAACAAAACTGTCTACCATTTTTTGTTTGATGTCAGTAGACAACAAACCCAGTAACCATTTTTGTCACTACAATATCCCTGGAATTTCCTTATCAATTTTACTCTACCACAGCAGTCTAATATATTTACTCTAGCATCACAGTCTAATATACTTTTACACTGTAACATTTTCATTCATTTTAGCTCAATGTTTCTACACTAAAAAAATAGTAAAATAATAAATACCCAGATAGTATCTCTAACGGTATTTATAATCTTAGCAGAAGAAAAGTTCAGAGGATACTATTATAAGAGTTACCCTCTTTAAAAATAAAATGAATAAATTAGAAGGGTTTTTTTTACTGTCTCAGGAATAATTTGATGGAGGATGGATTCTGAACTGACTAAATACTAAATGCCTTCTCAATCCAAAAATTATCTCTGATGATCTGACTGTCGAACACTTACTACTGTACTTACTATTAATATGGAAGTTATTCTAAAGATAATTTGCTTGACAGATGATAATCCTGCCATTTAAGAAACCTTAAAATATAGGCTGTAATCTCTCAAAACAGGTTGTGAACCATGAGAAAACATGCAAACTAAACAAAGATGCTTCAAGGGGAAGGGTCCTCAGGGATAGTTTATAATCCCCAACTCTTAAGGTCTTTGAAAGAGTAATCATCTACAGATTCTATAATTACATCTTTTTTGCAGCAGAGACCTTCCTGCCAGTGACTGAATTTTGTAGAATTTTATCATGGGGTGGTTAAGTTCTCGCCCTTATCAGAACTCTAACCCTTCTGCTTTTGCAAAAACTTCAAAGGAAGAATGAAAAAGACAACTAATTCTCTTTTTGATGGTAGAGATTTGTCTGTTGATTTTTTCCCCCCTCCACTATGACTGCTTGAATATTTATAACTTCTAAAATGCATACAGTATCAAAGAGCTCTGTAGTAACAATATCCCTTGTTGGCCTTGATCTGCCTGCTGCACCACTGATCCAGAGAGCTTGTCTTTATCAATGTGATAAATAGAGGAACCAAAGATACACAGAATCTCTTTGATTTTTGTTTGTTTGGGGTTTCTCCCCCCTCCCTTGTTCGGAGCTGGAAAACACAGCAGGGTACAGTTCATCTCCCGTCAGACCAAAAACTTCTTGTTCATCATTTGAAAGACAATCATAGTCAAATGTGCTGAAATACTTGGCCTTTCCATTTTCCGAATTTCATTTCTTTGTTTCACACTTCAGACTAAAAATAGTGGTTGGACAATAAGCTTTATTTGTATTTGCACCCTTCTTTGTCTACTGTGGAGGCAGTCTTCCCTTGCAGACCACATTCCTTTAGTACCTGGCATTTTTTGGCTTATTGAATGATACTGGTCTTGCATAAGTAGAAGTGGTTAATGCCAGACAAATACACTCTGTAATGGAGGACTGCCTCCACAACAGAAGAGGAGGCTCCACAAGAAAAAAACACCAGGCTTACCATCCAAGCCAATGAGTATGGTTAAACCCTTATCTGCACTTCCTAAAATACAGCTGACTCCAATACACAGAAATAAATGCATTTATGAAAGGACATGCAGTATGTGAAGAAGTAAATGATGCTAGGCTACTGCTCTCTGAGCAAACCAAGATCATAGGCTAGATATCTTGCAGTGTGTCATACTAACATCTAAGCATCTTCTAAAACAGTGCAACAAACTGTTACAGCGCCTGTCTTTTGTACTTACCAAGGAGGATAGATACATATGACATCTTGTGCAGCTACCTTGAGACGAGCAGCTGTTTCTTTTGCAAAAAGAACTTTAATTCTCGGCTGAATTTCTTCTATAGAAGAACTGGCAGCACAAATTTGTTCCAAATGATGGCAGATAGCTATGCACAGAATGCATTCTTCATGCATTTCCAAGATCTTCACCATTAGTACACCAGACTTACCACCTGAAAATTAAGCAGTGAAAAACTAATGAGATAAGGAAAACACACAAGAATGCACAGCTTCCTTGCTTCCTTCTCATTCTTTTTCCCTCTTTGTTACAAGCACAGACCTGGATAATAAGCCTGTTGGCAGTTTTGAAAAAGCATTGTACAAGCCTTCAATACATGCAAATGAATCCATCACCTTTATACATAGTTGTGTTGAGAGATAGAATGTAGTACTTTTCATCAAAATGCTTTAAAGTGTTTTGCAAAGTAAAATAGTCACCACAATAAGCTGGAATTTTATTTGACTGATGTGGACAATCTGAAGAGAAATGCTGCTGAACAGACAAATAGTTTCATACATGAGCAGGCCTTGATATACTGAAGATTTCCTGGAGCTTAAGTTCTCTTACTTTAGGTATGTCCAATAGCTAGATTGTAATCTACCAGTAGATCGCGGAGGGGTCAGAGATAGATCACCAGCCACACTTGGTCTCCTGGTTTGCTGGACTGTTTGCAGTTCTTTCTGGATCTTTGTCTCTCTGTTTTGTTTTTGCTTATTTTGCTTACCAGTAAATGACAGACGGTGCATTATAAATGGGGGGGGGGCCGCAATGAAACTAGAGATGTAAAATTTCCAGAAATTTTGAAGCTCGAAAAAAAACCCGGGTTTTTTCTGGGGTTTTTTTGGGAAAAAACGGAAATTTTTGGAAAAATTGAAAAAATGCTACATTAGCATTTCTTTTGTCTTTTCTAGATTGAAAGTCATTCTGTTACTTTAGGAACATAAAATATGACTATGGACATTTTTACTTGGCATGAAATTATCACAACTAGCATATTAAAAATATAGTGTATCCAAACAATTATTACAAACAGAATACCCACCCACATGCAAAAACAAAACTGAAACTTTTTTATTTTCTTCTGACAATCGCACCTCCTAAAGGAAGAAATGCACCTTGTTCTTGCATTGGAGAGTTCAGTTTGTAACCTAGGACTTGCTTGTCCTCAGTGCACAGAAATTAGATCAATCTGGTACCATACATATATACTCTCTGGTACCATATATATGTGTGTGTGTGTGAAATGATTTGGAAAATATTTGAACACCTTGTCTTAAAATATTTTATTCATCATGTTAAAATAAAAGTTCCATAATCAATTTTTTTTTCTTTTCTTTTTTCAATTTTTCGGGAAAAAATAAAAAGGCTTCAGGAAAAAAAATGGAAAAAACCCGTTTTCCCCCCAAATTTTTTCGGTTTTTTTCCCGGGCTTTCACATCTCTAGGTGAAACCCAACTTTAGTGGGTTAAAATCTAATTTGAAACTAATTTGAAACTTTATTTTCATGGTGGTAGATCACCGGCACTTTTAGCCGGAAAAAATAGATCACTACCTGTTTGAAGTTGGACATGCCTGTCTTACTTGATGGGAGGAGATACCCAAAAGTGAATGAAGACTTATCTAAACAAAGAAAAAGTTGCCTAAAGCTTACCAAGTAAGGGCAGCAGCCCAAACCTAAGAGGCACCAGCATGCCACAAAAGCAGATTGTTCACATAACTATGCACTTATTTTGGTCATTTAAATCACTATGATTTTGGTAATGTAGCAGTCAACAAGTGAGTTACAATGTACAGTTCTTGAATGTGCAAACAATATTCAATAGTAAATTGTCTTGTCCCATGTGGATAATGATAATGAAAGCCACACCCATAAACAGATGGGATCTCTGTACATTCGGGGGGGGGGCCTCCTCACACATACAGAAAAATATGACAATGTGAATTGACTAAAATGGGGGAGGACTTAAAATGGCTTACTGAAGACTAAATAGGCTCTTAAGGCATGGAATGTTAAGAACAGCTGAATGTCAGTTAAAGGGGGAAAGTATGAAAGGGATAAAATCAGCCTGCTGAAGCCCCTGAGAACACAGAAGAAGCCTGAAGGGAATGATTCTGAGGAGTGGGATGGGATTTCCAAGTTGACCTGTGATATTTTGCAAGCTCCCAAGTATTCACTATATCCAGTACTGAAGTGACTAACCCTCATTATGACAACTGAAGCAGCAAACCAAGGCCACCCACAGACAAAGCAGGGGTTTCTACATAGTTGAGGGTCTTCACAGAAATGCAGAAAATCCTCAAAAAACCAGTCTGATGTAGACTATGCTGAGAGCTACCCTGAGAGCTTGATGATTCTGGGGAGAAGAGTAGAGTGTCCAAATTACCTTCCTCACTCACCAGATTGCTCACAGGTTCTCAGCTCATAATCCATAGTATCTTCTAGTGGCAGTAGATAAAGAAGCTTGGACACAGTTTTAAAAAGATGCAGAGCTAGGAATAACCACTTGACATTTAAAATACTTCAGCATCAGAAGAGAAGCTCGAGTAAGGTTTACCAGGGTTTCTTAACGGGCTAGAAAGTACAGCCAAGAAGGGTTTTTAAGCCCCACATCAAAGGAGTTCTCTTCCAGTAATACATAAGCATTGCACATACAGCTGCCATATCAATTAGGCCCTGTACAGGCCCTGTATCATAGATTGTACAATCATGGATCACGGCCTTGTCGTGGCGAGCGGGCTTGAGCGGTTCGCTGATGCTGTGGGCTATGCCGTGGAGGGCCACCCAAGACGGAAAGGCCACAGCAGAGAACTCAGACCAAGTGTGATCCCCTGGAGAAGGAAATGGCAACCCACTCCAGTATTTTTGCCAAGAAAACCCCATGGACAGTATCAAAAGGCTAAAAGATATGACGCCGGAAGATGAGCCCCTCAGGTCGGAAGGTGTCCAATATGCTACTGAGGAAGAGCAGAGGACAAGTACAAGTAACCCCAGAAAGAGTGAAGCGGCTGGGCCAAAGCCGAAAGGACCCTCAGTTGTGGATGTGTCTGATGGTGAAAGGAAAGTCCAATGCTGCAAAGAACAATACTACATAGGAACCTGGAATGTAAGATCTATGAATCAAGGTAAGCTTGACATGGTCATAAGAGTGAAGCGGCTGGGCCAAAGCCGAAAGGACGCTCGGTTGTGGATATGTCTGATGGTGAAAGGAAAGTCCGATGCTGCAAAGAACAATACTGCATAGGAACCTGGAATGTAAGACCTATGAATCAAGGTAAACTTGACATGGTCAAAAATGAGATGGCAAGACTGAACATCGATATCTTAGGAATCAGTGAACTAAAGTGGACAGGAATGGGCGAATTTAACTCAGAAGACCATTATATCTACTACTGTGGCCAGGAATCT
>NW_015175365.1:876555-876744 GCF_001447785.1 Gekko japonicus | reverse complement strand
ATTACTAGCAACAAAGCTAGTGGAGGTGATGGTATTCCAGCTGAGCTATTCAAAGTCTTAAAAGATTATGCTGTTGAAGTGCTGCACTCAATTTGCCAGCAAATTTGGAAAACGCAACAATGGCCACAGGATTGGAAAAGGTCAGTATACATTCCAATCCCAAAGAAGGGCAATGACAAGGAATGTTCA
>NW_015175365.1:874571-876296 GCF_001447785.1 Gekko japonicus | reverse complement strand
TGGGAGTACCAGACCACCTCACATGTCTCTTGAGAAACCTGTATAAGGGTCAAGATGCGACAGTTAGAACTGGATATGGAACTGATTGGCTTCGCCTAGGAAAAAGAGTACGAGAAGGATGTATATTGTCACCTTGCTTATTTAATATATATGCAGAGTACATCATGCAAAATGCTGGCCTGAATTAATCACAAGCGGGAATTAAGATTGCTGGGGAAAAGATCAACAACCTCAGATATGAAGACGATTCCATTCTAATGGCAGAAAGTGAAGAGGACCTTAAGAGCCTCTTGCTCAGGGTAAAAGAGGAGAGTGCAAAAGTGGGCTTGAAGCTCAACAACAACAAAAACTAAGATCACGGCATCCGGCCCCATCACTCCTTGGCAAATAGAAGGGGAAGTCGTGGAAGTAGTGACAGACTTCACGTTCCTGGGATCCCAGATCACCGCAGACTGTGACAGCAGCCATGAAATTAAAAGACGCCTTCTCCTTGGGAGGAAAGCGATGGCGAACCTAAACAGCATGATAAAAAGTAGAGACATCACCTAGCCAACAAATGTCCGCATGGTCAAAGCAATGGTATTCCCAGTAGTCATGTATGGCTGCGAGAGTTGTTGGACTATAAGGAAGGCCGAGCGCCGAAGAATAGATTCTTTTGAACTATGGTGCTGGAGAAGACTCTTGAGAGTCCCTTGGACTGCAAGAAGATCAAATCAGTCAATCCTAAAAGTAATCAACCCTGACTGTTCCCTGGAAAGTCAGATAATGAAACTGAAGCTCAAATACTTTGGCCATCAAATGAGAAGGGAGCACTCACTGGAGAAGACCCTGATGGTGGGAAAGATTGAAGGTCAAAGAAGACGAGAATGGCAAAGGATGAGATGGTTAGACAGTGTCTTCGATGCAACGAACATGAAATTGAGCAAACGTCAAAGGACGGCGGAAGACAGGAAGGCCTGGCGTGATCTGGTCCATGGGGTCGCGAAGAGTTGGACTCGACTGTGCGACTGAACAACAATCCTTGTGTGACAAGCCTACATTACCTTTATTTTTACTGGTATTTGCTTTCAGATACCTAGCTTTAACAAGCTTATAAAAGAAAACAAATATTTGGAAAGCCAGAAACCTGTTACTACAAAAAGAAGAATGAGATGCTAAATGTTTAAAAGTCTACCTGGTACAGGATTTTCGATACAGTTATAACCAATGTACAAGACTTCAGTCAAAACAGAGCATGTTTTAATACATTCTGGAAGATAGAGAGATAAGTACACTACAAGTGAGGGCCTGTGATCCTCGTGGGAGGATCCCATCTCCCCACACACAGACACACACTTTCTTGCAGGGCCCAGAGCAGCCCCCGGGGCTCCCCTGCAGCCACCAGGCCTCCCCCTCGTCTTGGCAGTTTTTCCTGGGGCTACTTTGGATGGGCTTGCTGAGGCTTCCTTTCCCCCCTCCCTGGTCTCAGTGGCTCACCTGCAGCTGTTGTGGGAGGGCTTACCAAGGCTTCCCTCCCCCCTCCCTGTTCTCAGCATTGTCTGAGAGCCACTCAAGTGTGGGTCCATGATAATCAGGGGGGGAATCACCCCCCCACTTTTGCACTGGGATCAACACAACTAGGGGTTTCACCGGGCTGTGCAATCACTGCTGCCAGGCCCAGCAGGGTTCCCAGGTTACGCAGCTGCTGGAGGCATGCCCTATGGGGCTCCCTTCCTGTGCCACTGC
>NW_015175365.1:813641-874558 GCF_001447785.1 Gekko japonicus | reverse complement strand
TGAACCCAGCGCAGCTCCGCTGTACTGCCAACTAATGCTGGAGGAAAGTGTGTTATCTGTGCTTGTGCAGATAATGCTACTTTACTCTGCAGTAGATTAGTCGTCGTCACCCCCGTAAAGTTTTTTAAAGATTTCAGATTTTTCTGAAAACCTGGGGAATACCCCCATTTTGCTGAAAAATCTGTTTAGCCTCCATGTGGCCTCAATTCATGGATTTAGCTGTCTGCAGATGGGGGCCATGTTGTTTGCAACCCATTGTTTCTTTAAGCATATATACCCAAGCTTCAGTTGCTCACTGAATTAAGAGGTAATAAGGTCTTTCACTTGTTCACTGAATTAAGAGGTAATAAAACTGCTAGATTTCACCCTAGCTCAGACTGCAATTCCTGTTTAAAGAAGCGGCTATGTAACATGCTCCCACACAGAGCAAGTGCATGGGCAGATAGAATATCAAGGAGAACTTTCAGAAATTCAACTTGCACCTTTATTTACTTCCTCAACACCAATATGCTAGCTGAGCCTTAAAGTGAGTGTTGAGTGTTTATAGTTACAGTATAAAACAAGATACTACTGCAGTCTTTAAAAATTTCTTGCTGCTGAGAGTGACTTTAATATGGCACAGTACAGGTTTGGAAGCCTTCCAAAAGGCTGGTAAAGATGAAATCTCCAGTACTGCTCCCAAAAGCCCATTCAAGAGAATACATGCAACAACAGAAAACACCTGAGAATAGGGAGTAACAGTGTTAACCACTGTGAGTAGAAAGTGCTGGACAAATTGGAACTGGCACATAGGTTCAAAGAAATTGTCCTTTAGATATGTGCATCTCTGGTCACAAAGGACTTAAAATACAAGAATCAGCTGCCTGAACTGAACCATGAAGCATATCAGTAGCCAAAGCAAATGTTTTAATATTGGTACTTTGTGCACAAAGCAACAAGTCCCAGTCAGCAGATGAACATCTGTTATCACCCCACTGAATAAAATGGGACCTACATCTGAGTAGACCCACTTAGGCTTACTCCTAACTTTAAAAAGTGGTTTAGACACTTTGAACCTGCTTAGATACATTTCATGAAGAATATTATCACACTATTTGCTTACAAAGAAACTGCGTAAAATTAATACAATAACTATTTAATTTGAGGGAAAACATTTAACCTTTCTTTTTGAAACATTTACAAAGGGATTTCAAAGGGAGATTAGAAAGAAAGACTGCTGAATTGCAACTGATAATGAAGCTCAAGACTTGGATTGAATCAAGACCTAGGTTTGGTGTAGAGGTTAAGTGCATGGACTCTAATCTGGGAGAACTGAGTTTGATTCCCCACTCCTTCACATGCAACTGCTGGATGACCTTGGGCAAGCCATAGTTCTGTCAGAGCTGTCCTTGAAAGGGCAGTTCTTGAAAGAGCTCTCTCAGCCCCACCTACCTCACAAGGTGTCTGTTGAGGGAAGGAGAGGGGAAGGGAAAAGAGTTTGTAAGCCACTTTGAGACTCTGAGTGAAGGGCGGGGTATAAATCCAATCTTTTCTTCTTCTTTTTGGCTTTCTGTCTCATTACCAATGCTGATTTCTCCACACCCACTGCACCTCTGCACATCACACCTAATCCAATCACGCCTACTATTGTCATTCACCTGCTATTATTTCTGGGCATCTGTAATCATTCCACTCTCCAAGATAGAAGGACAGATGGACTCACATTCTAGCTGTATCTGAAGAAGTGAGCAGTGACTCACGAAAGCTTATACCTTGCTACTGGACTCTCTTTTCTATCATCTGAATGGCTCAGCATCACTGACTGAAAGCTGTAATGTTTAGCTCATCTTCTGGAATATCAGACCTCAGAAACTGCATGTTTTAGACAAATTAGTTTTACGCTTTTCTTTGTCCCCCAGCAACATGCATCTTGGATCAAAATAAATGCAGGATCAAAATATGTCATTGTCCAACAGCAATTGCTCACAGACCATTGTTGAAACTCCTTGTGAATTAGCAAAAGATGAACTTGGATCCATCAAGTTGGCATCATAGCCAAGCTCTATAAAAAACACCTAGTATAAATTGTTCCTTGTTAGTTTAGCAAGCATTTATTAATCCTGTAATATTTAATTTAGCAGGCATTTATTATTCCAGTATTTTCAATATATCATTTCTCCTCAGAAATACAAAGATCTTGATTTTAAGCAGTCTACAATTCTCAAATTCAAGGATTCTTTCAAGCATAACATGATTGTCATCTAGTTGGACAATCTATGAATGACTTTTAATTTTCTTTTCCACAATCACCAACATGGTTGGATTCTTAAGCCTTTTGCAAAGCAGAGGTGCTTTCCACATTATACTGTTGATGATGGTTTCATAGCATATTCGATAAGTTTGCAATATACGACAACAGCGAACTCCTTGCAGACTACCACTACTGACATCAGCCATGATAAATCCTATCTTTTTCATCATCTGAAGCTGCTGGACTTGTTTTATAATGCCTACTGCAATCTCTTCTCCACAAAACATCACTTCTTCTTCACTGTAGTGAGACTGCTTGATGTGTGGGAAGAATCAGTTCAGGAGTTTCTTCCTGACTGACAGATGGATTTTTACCCATTCTACCTCTTTTCAGCCCATTTTAATGACTCTTGGACAGGGTAACATAATCCAGTCACCACACATTTCAGAGATTCTTCAGTTTGGGGAGAATGGCATACCTGATTCTCCTCAGTTCCCCTGACAGTGCTCCCTTTATGGGGAGGATAGAACTGTGTGAACTAGCAGGTGAGTTGGAGATGTATAAACACCCTAGAAGACTTTTAAAAGCGTTATTAAAAGATGTTTGAGACAGAAAATCAAAAGGGGCAAAAAGGTGTTGATAACTTTCTGGGTAACCTTGGATCACTCACTCTCTCTCAGCTGACACTACCTCACAGGGTTGTTGTGAGGATAAAATGGAAAAGGGAGAATGATGTACACCATCCTGAACTCACTGGAGGAAGGACAAGACAAACATACACTAAATAAATAAATAAAAGAAAAACAGCTCAAAAGTGATAGAAAGCTTGCATTATCAGATCAGAGCAATTGGTGGTGGCTCGACTTAAAGGTAAAGGTAAAGGTTCCCTTGCTCGAAAGCCAGTCGAGTCCGACTCTAGGGTTGCGGTGCTCATCTCCGTTTCAAAGCCGAAGAGCCAGCGCTGTCCGAAGACGTTTCCGTGGTCATGTGGCCGGCATGACTAAACACCAAGGCGCACGGAACGCTGTTACCTTCCCACTGAAGTGGTACCTATTCATCTACTTGCAATTTCTTGCTTTCGAACTGCTAGGTTGGCAGGAGCTGGAACTAGAGACGGGAGCTCACTCCGTCATGCGGCACCCGGGTCTTGAACTGCTGAACTACTGACCTTCCACAGCCTGCAGTTCAGCGTCTTAAGCACTTGAGCCACCGCAGCTTAAAACACTGACTTAAAACACTGGTGCAAAATACAGTGCTGCCCCAAACATGATCAAAGTGATGGAGCAATTTGGCTTGCACCAACATAGCTGGGTCACAGCAGATAGGAAGTTGGAATTTAACAGTGTACTCACTAAGCTAAAGAACCAAGCACTGGTGCTTGGTCAACAAGAAGCAAAACACTAGGTTAAATGGTTTAATGATGCCCAGGCAAGGAAAAGCAACAGAAATTTACCTAATACGGTTAACTGAACTTATTCTCTAACCTATTTACTTACTTCCCAATCCATTCATTGGATCTGTTGGGCAGGGCACACACTCCCAGCATGGGGGCACAAATTCCATCATCAGTAGTCACCTTCCTAAAATTTTCCATGAAATGCACATCTGAACTCCATGGTGGGAATCGTTATAGATTTCCCAGTGTCCCTTGTGCATGATCGGGGTACATTTTACCTCTTTGACAGGCAAGCTGCTCATCCTTGCTCTGGTTAGACCTCATCTAGAGTATTGCATTCAGTTTCGGGCACCACAATTTAAGGATACAGACATACTGGAACATATCCAGAGGATAGCAACAAAGATGATGAGGGATCTGGAGACCAAGTCCTATAAGGGAAGGATGAAGGAGCTCGGTATGTTTCGCCTGGAGAGGAAATGACTGAGAGGCGATATGATAACCATCTTCAAGTACTTGAAGGGCTGTCATATAGAGGTTAGTGCAGACTTGTTTTCTGTTGCCCCAGAAGGGTGGACCAGAACCATCAGGTTGAAATTAACTCAAAAGAGTTTTCAGCTAAACATTAGGAAGAACACTTCCTGACTGTTAGAACAGTTCCTCATTGGAACAGGCTTCCTCAGGAGGTGGTGGGTTCTCCTTCTTTGGAGGTTTTCAAACAGAGGCTAGATGGCCATCTGTCATGAGAGGGAGGGCGGGAAGGGCTGTATCGGTGCTTAGTTCTTGTGGCCCTTTCTTGCATGCCCAGGGAAATGCCAGTTGCCACTTTGGGGTCAGGACACAATTTTTCTCCAGGTCAGTTAGGCCAGGGATCCTGGAAGATTTTTTGCCATCTTCTGGGGATGGAGCAGGGGTCATTGGAGGTGTGGGGGGAAGTAGTTGTGAATTTCCTGCATTCTGCAGGGCGGCGGACTAGATGACCCTGGAGGTCCTTTCCAACTCTATGATTCTAAAAAGCTTCTGCCTGTATTTATTTAATTTATTTATTTGTTCAAATTTATAGCCCTCCCTCCCCACAAGCGGGCTCAGGGCGGCTCACAAATAGGGCAACATATGCCAATAGTTAAAACACAAATAGGGCAAAGAATGCCAATAGTTAATCAATAAAACAAGATAAAACTAACATTTAAACAGCATAAAGTGCTCCAGATGTTTCGAAAGATCTTCATTCACAAGATGGTATCCTGGGGATGGTAGTCCCAATTCCATGGTATCCCAATTCCATGGCATCCCGGGAATGTTAGACTCACTTCATTGGTATGGTTCCACATGATATTGTAAATATCTTGTCGCAGGGCCATCACAAACCCCGATGTTATCTAATCAATTGGTGTTGGTGGTGCAACAACGATGGTGCGGCGATGGTACTACAGTAGTGATGGTACGGTGGTGGGATAGTGTGATGGTGGTGGCGGCTCCTACTCAAAAGCCGGGTGGAAGAGCTTCGTTTTACAGGCCCTGCGGAACTGTGCAAGGTCCCGCAGGGCCCGGATCTCCTCCAGGAGCTCATTCCACCAGGTAGGAGCCGCCACCAAAAAGGCCTTGGCCCTGGTTACAGCAAACCTGGCCTCTTTAGTTCAACAATCCTCTGCACTGAGATAGGAAAGCCTTTTGCTAGCACTTGGAGGATTACCAGTTCTTGCCCCTCCCTACCAAGTTTTTTTGTTCTTCCATCTCTTCTTTTCTGGTAACACCTCTGGAAAATACAGCCCCTCAAAAATAGCTGGAACAGAGAAAAGCTACCACACAAAACAGTCTCTTGAGTGCTTTGTCTGCTGAATCACTGGTTCATAACAGGTTACTACTTTTTGTTTTTAGGGGTCCTGTTCCAGTTCAGATACAAAGCGACCAAGAGCTTTTAGGTTTGATTAGGTTCCAATTCACTGAAATAAAATTCCCTCACCCAGTTTCTACATTTAGGTTCATTTCAGGTTTCTGTTGTGTGTTTTTTTTTCTGGGGGGAAAAGAACACACCAACCTCTAACTCTCAAAAGCAAAAAAACTTCAGAAGATTCTGTGCTATGTTTTCAACATGGTAAAAACAGGGGTGATTGGAGGACACAAATGGAACATTGGCTACTTGCCATTCCCCCTTGGGTCTAAAATAATTTCTAGCATTTATTAAAATGGAGAGCAAGAAAGCCATTAAGTACAGTGCAAAGTAAGCAAGATTCAAACTCTTAAGACAATCAAAAGAAACAAGAGACCGTTAGCACTAAATACTTTAACAGTATTTTAGCACTACGGGGTCTAACATTTCTGTACTATATCCTCAACAACATCAATCACCGGAGCAAATATCTTTTGTTTAACATGAATATCCAAGATGCCTTGAGATTGCAAATGTAAATATTTATAACCTGCCTTTCCCATATAGCCACAAACTGTGCTTTGAACAGCAAGAGCACATGAAAGGCTTCTGAGGAAGTTTTTAAGGTATGGATAGGTTTGTTTGAGAGTAAGTGGCCCTTTACATATCCTGGGACCAATGTTCCCTCTAAGCTGAGTTAGTGTGAGCTAGCTCACAGTTTGTTAGCCTCCGCCTCACACATTTTTGTGTTAGCTCAGGAAGGATGGCTCCAGAGCAAACTAATTTATGCAGTAGCCAAATCGCTTGCTCACAACTTTAATGCCAGTAGCTCACAAAGTAGAATCTTTTGCTCATAAGATTCCACAGCTTAGAGGGAACACTGCCTGGGACTAGAAAATTTAGGATTTAAAAGGTTAAAAGCCAGTACTTTAAATTTGGCCTTGAATTACACTGGAAACAAATCCAGATGTTGAATTGGCATAATATAATCCATGCGGCTGACTCTTGTTAACAGTCTGGTCACTGAATTCTAGGCCAGATGCAGTTTGAACACACACACACACACATAAAGCTGCCTTATACTGAGTCAGACCATTGATCTATTGAAATGAGTACTATCTACTCAGATTGGCAGCAGTTCTTCAGGTTCTCAGGCTGAGGTTTTTCACATCAGCTACTACCAGATCCTTTTAAAACTGGAAATGTCAGGTTTTAACTTGGAACCTCTGCAAACAAAACAGATACTCTACACTAAGCCATAGTCAACCCATTGCCCTTTCATTTTCATTTTGATTCCTGGCTTAAAGTATCCTAAATTTCTGGACACTTTTTAAAGACAGTCTACATAAACCATGTTACAGAATGAAGACCTAGCCATACTAATTCAGATCTTCATTACATCCATAGCTAGGCTTTTCACTTCCAGGATGAGTTACAACTACTGACCAGACTTAAGTCATAAAATATATTCCAGGCAACTGTTTTTTGTCAGGTGGGTCAGGGAATCCAAGGATGCATGCAAGCTGTCAGTCTGAGTCATAACGTGTACTGCAACTTTATGGGTTACATCAGGGATATCAAACATGCAGCCTGGGGGCCAGATGAGGCCCTCGGAGGGCTTCCATCAGGCCCGCAGTGGAACTGGCCATCTCCTGCTTCCAGTTCTGCTGCTGCATCATAGCTTGCTTTGCCAGACTCTCTTAATCACTCAGCCATATCATGTTCTAACCTGGGTCCTAGACTCAGAACTCTGAGCATGAGATTTCTGTGGTGAATGTCAATAAATCAAAAGTAGGTTTGCAGCTTATAGAGCTAATGTTTTAAGCATGTTTTTATTTTAAGTTAAAAAAAATCTTTGTGTTTGTGTCTTTTATAAAGTTTGTATCTCCGCTACCTGGCATTCCATTTTATGACACACATGGCCCGGCCCAACAAGGTCTCATTTATGTCAGATCCGGCCCTCATAACAAATGAGTTTGACAACCTTGGGTTACATCAAGTGATCTAGTGGCAAAAGGCACCAGCAATGGTAGAACTTGAGCAGAAAAGAGGACTAGGGGGATGAGAAAGTGAGAAAGATAAACTTTCCTTGCACAAGTGAATTGCTGGATCTAATCCCCTAACATAGCCTGTAACCCATCCATGAATCATATATATTCTATATCAACAGTACTTCCATCTTTTCTGGATTAAATTTATATTTGTTTAACCTGATCTAGTTCATCCTCAACATCAGGACCTGATACAGAGCTTTCAATGCTTTATTAAAATCTGATAGAAGGGCTAGAGAGAGTTCAAAGTCATCAGCAAACTAATGGCAACATTCCCAAAATCTCTAGATGTCCTATCCAGTGGTTCCATGTAGATGTTATACACAGGGGTCATTTTGTAGAAAAAGAGGTGCAAGAGCTCATTAGCATAACTCATTAGCATAACTTTTTGCATATGCCACACCCCCTGACATCACCGGAAGTGTGTCAGAAGGCAACACCCACTGCTAAGGCTCCAGTGGACTGTTTTGGATTGCTAGCTATGGGGGGGGGAGAGAGACACGCGTACATCTGCCCTCGCAGAGGAGCGAGAGCTTGTACCTGAATAAACCTTGGCCTTAAAGGTGCCACTGGACTGTTTTGGATTGCTAGCTGGGGGGAGGGAATGCACAGATCTGTGCAGAAAGGAAAGAAGGAGGGAAAGATGGAGAGAAGGAAATAAGGAGGGAAAGGGACAGAAGGAGGGCTGCTTTTTGCTCCTCCTGGCCTGGGGCTGCTGGGAGCAGGGGATGGGGCTTGTTGCATGTGCCCGCCCCCTGGGCTCCACTCCTGTGTGCTCCTGCAGGAAATGACCCTTGGTTATACAGCAAAGAAGACAAAATGGAACATTTGAAGTATCTCACAAGCCAAAGGCAATGAATGCATTGGCACTGCTATCTACCAGGATCACTTTCTAAGATCTAGTTCTATTTCCTCAAAGTTCAGAGTAGGTAACTACATTTGAAAATATTTAACAAAAAAACACTAATTGCATAACACAAAAGAACCCACTGATGATAACCATATATTAATTGCTTACCCAAATAAAGAAGTCTTCACATTGCTTCCAGAAGTTAGGACTGAGTTTCTTGTTCAAAAAGCAGAACACACACCCAAAACCCTTAGGCCAAATTATCTGTAGTTTGTGGGTTGGCTGTCATCAATTTACAGACAATCTACCACTATATATGTTCTCGAAACATTGGACTTACCTGAAGGTTTCTTCTCTTCAGTGAGGTGAAGTCATCTAAACTGGTTAGGTCCCGCCGCTTCTCGCTCCAGGCAGGGCTATACAAATTTTTGTATGCCCTTCCGAGGACAGAGCAAGGGTGCCTTTCCAGACATCAAATAGCCCAGCTCCAAAAATACTGTACATACTCAAGTAGTAACTTTAACATCTTTATTAAGCTCAAACTGCAAACTCTTTTTGTGTGGGTTTACTTCTCCCAGATTACTTCTCCCACTGAAGAGAAGAAACCTTCAGGTAAGTTCAATGTTTCACTCTCTTTCAGTGAGTGAAGTCATCCAAACTTGTTATGTAACCAAGAGGAAACAGGGTGGGAGATATGTAGCATCTTCTAGTCTTAACACCTGTTGGAGCACTCTTCTCCCAAAGGCAGCATCAATAGAATTTAGTTGGTCAATCCTATAGTGTTTTACAAAGGTTGAAAACATTGACCAGGTCACTGTCCTACAGATCTCCTCAACTGGAGCTCTGGTAGAAAACACTGTCGACATTGCCACTGTTTGAGTGGAATGAGCTGTAATTCTGGCAGAGACCTTGAGAGCATGGACCTCATATACCTTGCGGATGCACAGTTTGATCCAGTGTGCTATGGTTGACTTGGAAACCTTCCTGCCCAGGTTTGTGGTACTATGTGACACGAAGATTAAATCTGAGAGTGTGAAAGAGATGGTCTTATTTGTGTACATCTGACATCTAGCTTGTGCCACCTCTTCTTTTTGGGGAGCAAAGGCTTGGGGCAGAATGATGGCAGGATGAATTGTTGGTTCAAATGATAAGGAGTTAACCTTCAGGATGAAGGGTCAGTTCTCAACACTACTGAATCTTTTTCTGCCTGACAGAACTTCCAGCTCTGAGATTCTTCGAGCAGATGTAATGGCAATCAGAAAAGCCACCTTCCATGGTACGAATCTCAATTCTGTGGATTCAAACAGCGTTTTAGCAAGAGTTTGTAGAACCATTGACAACTTCCAGGCTGGGAAAACAGAGTTGCACTTACCTGTAACTGCTGTTCATCGAATGGTCTTCTGAGCAGACACTCTAGGCTCTGGAGTGTCCTCTGTCTACAGGGACATCCCCCTCTGTCTACAGGGACCCCTTTTCCCACCCAAAGGGTCATGTAATGGGGGGGCTAGCACTCCTTCCCTTGGTTCCCTTCGCCACCATGAGGAGGCCCCTGCACGGTAGCAGCCCATAGCAGGGAAAGGAGGGAGGGACGTGTGCCTGCACAGAAGATCACTTGCTGAACAATGATTACAGGAAAGTGCAACCGTTTTCATCTTCGTGGCTTCTGTGCAGTTCCACATAGGAGAGTAGCAAGCTCAACTCCCCTAGGAGGAGGGTGTGGGCTGATCAATGGAAAATTGCTTGTAATACCACTTTTCCCACTGCAATTTCATTTCTGGAATCCACATTAGGTATGTGCACAAAATAAAATCAGTATTTTTTGGGTTCAGGTATAAAGGGAACTTTCTCTTTAAATGGCTTTTGTAAAGCCAAGCCACGCATGAGGAACCTGAAAGCAGCACAAGTTCACTGGGAAGGTGGGTGAACTCATGCCACTTCGACTAGTGAAGCTGAGCCCAAATAAAAGCTGAATAGTAGGAGTGAATAATGGGGGGGGGGGCGAACTTACATTTCCATACAAATTAGTTATTTTTTTCATATAGCATTTTTAGGAGACGTCATCTTCCTTGCTAGTAAATAAGGTAGTTTTTAAGTACCCCTTCCCCATACGCCCAGCCGCTGAACATGGCTATGATCCATCTCTCACTCTTTGTTTCATCTCTTCTCCCCTTGTACCTCTGAGGATCTCAAGGAGGCACACCAGACCACCTTCCATCACCCCATATCCACCAACATCAGCCATGTGAGGGTGACCCTGCTTTATGGTGTGGGGTGTGTGTGTCTGAACCTGGCTCTACCATATCCACCTACACCCAGTTCTCAACCCTCCTGCAATTCCCACAGAAATGGCATGGCAGAGGGGAAGGCCTTATGGAGAGACTGTTTCTGAAACCTCAAAGTGGCGCTTTTTGCCCTCCCTTGCCCCTTTTTTCCTCTTCGGCTGAAAACAGGTGGGGGGAGAAGGGTGGCCACTGTCTCCCACCTGCCCCAATGCTCACTCTGCCTCCTGGTTCTGCAGCTGTTCAGATGGGCAGCAACAGCAGTGCCCCCTTCACTCCTCCAGTCATTTCCAAGGCCATGAGATCTTTCCCCTCAGAGCAGCATGTACAAGATAGCCCAGTGGCCTCCCAATCCACACACTAGCCTTTCTCCTCCTCTCTCCCCTAATGGCTCCGTCCATTCATCAGCAAATCACCACTCCATGTGCCCACTCTTGCCAACCCTCCTCACGGTGACTGTTTGGTGCGGCAGTAGCAGTGCCAGCCACTCAGCTCTACCACCCCCCATGTAGTGGGTTCACCAATCCTTGCTGAGCAGTGGTCAGAAGAGGCAAGAGGGGAGAAAACATGCCTCCTCGTTCTCCACCTTTGCTGCCATTCCCCCCACACTATTTTACCTCAGCTTCATAGTCCTGTTCTCTAGCAATTTCCTATCTATTTCTCGACAGCTTTGACCACACACACCTCACCCTGTGCACCCTCCCCCCCCCCAAGCAACTTCCTGCCTTCCCTCCCTCAAGACAGTTGCTCATGGGCCAGATAAGAGCCCTGGGTGGGCTGGTTCTGGCCCCTGGGTCATATGTTTCACATCCTGTTTTAAAACGTTTTTGTTTTGTTGGTAAACCCCTCCCTGAAGAAGAGGAGCCTGGGGGAAGGGGAGGAGGAGGAACTCTGCCTGCGCCGCTGTCTTTGTATTCCCTAACAGTTACAGTCAGATCTTCCTTACTCTGACTGGTCCCCGGGGGGGGGGGGGGGGTCATCCATGCAGACCTCCAGGTCTGCATCATCCAGTCCACTGCAGCCTGTCCGAAAATGGTGGGTGGAAATGGTGGGCCTGCCATACTAAAGTTCCCATACTCGTAGCTAGGCCCAGAGAGGGTGATGTGGCCTGAGGGGAACCCCTACCGTCAAGAAACTGCCCGGTCTCAAGTCCTGCCCTGGGAAAGGGCAACCAAACCCTCCTGGGGGCCTGGCAAATGTAGTAGGCTCACCACTGCATGTCTCTTGACGATCTCCCAGCGGACCCAGTAGCCTGTTTTGGCGCGGTGCAATTCTGCCACAGTGAACTTGGCCCACCCCAACGCTGCCTGAGAGGATTTTTGCAGAGGCTGCATCACCTTCACAGCGGGGGCTAGGAAGGCGTCTGAAGCCTCAGACCTTCCTACCTTTCCAGTAGCTGCGATGGCTAGATCTGCTGCTTTTGAGCACCCATTTCCCGTGTCTGAAACCTCAGACGGGGAGGGCTTCTCCTAACTCTGAACTACAGACGGGGAGGGCTTCTCCTAACTCTGTCTACAGGGACCCCTTTTCCCACCCAGGTCCAGCTTCCTGAATCTTCTTAGAAAAGTCGTCCTCCATTTCTAATTTGGATATTTAGATTGAGGATCCCAATGTGAAGGTGAGAAACCTGGTCTTAAGATAGAAATTTTCTCCACAGATAAACAGAGGCTGTGGTGTCCTGCTGGAGCAGCAGAGCTATTCAAACGAATGGCACCCTCATTCTGTCCTAGGAAAGGCACACAGAAATTTGCATAGCTCTGCCTGTAGCAAGAGGAGGTGTTACCTAACCAGTTTGGATGACTTCCCCACTGAAGGAGAATATCCAGATCTCCTTGTGATATGGTAGAGGTCCTAACACGCTGCCTGGCTGCTGTGGTTAAATGGCTGGGAGCAAACAAATTGAAACTAAGCCCTGGAAAGACAGAAGTAATGCTGGTTGGGAAGACTGATGGGGTTAAGCTGACCTTTGCTGACCCAACAGTATTGCTGGAGAAGCAAGTTAACACAGCTGCAAAAATAAAAAAAGACTTTCTTCCAACTCATCCTAGCTTGAAAAATGGTCCCTTACCTTGAGAACTCCAATATGAACACTGAGAATCATGCCATAGTGACATCGATACTAAACTACTGTAATGCACTCTATATTGGCCTCCCCTCAAAATCTGTTCAGAAATTGCAGTTGGTGCAAAATGCTGGGAGCTAAATGGAGCATGCATTTACTCTCATTCTATCAGTTACTGGGCTCAATTTAAAATATTAGCTGTCATATACAAAGTCCTTCATGGCTTTGGGCCTTCATATCTGCATGACCAATCTCTCCCCCTATGCTCCAACATGATAGCGTCACTCATCTGAGCAGGGCCTTCTGCAGGTGCCAACCTGCAATTGGGCAAAATCAACAACCACATATACATGTGCCTTCTCCTTGTGCAATGGTCTGCCTGAGGAGGTCAGGAAGGCTTCTATTCTTCTGGTGTTCCTCAAACTGTGCAGAATCAAACTATTAAAGAGGGGTTTTCTACACAGACAAGAGGATAGCACTGTACAAATGGCTTCACAAGTTTACTTGGATAAATTACCAGGGACTGTGGTCTATGCTACTGTGTATAGTTTGCTATAGGTTCGATCCTATAGTGTAATTTTGCATCAGTTAATGTGTCATGTTAATACTTTTTCATTGTTTCGGTTCTGCTTTTTAGACTTCTGGTTGGTTCTCAAACCAAATTCTCTTTCATTGGTTACTGAATATCCCATCTTGCTGATTGTATTGACTCTGTGTAATCCACCTTGAGTCCCAGTTGAGAAAGGCAGACTATATATATATATTTAAATAAACTACAGAAGACAATCCCCCACTGCCAGTAAATGGCCCAAATTATATAGGCCCTACATAATAACTAGACCAGAGGTGTCAAACTCATTCGTTACGAGGGCCGGATCTGACATAAATGTGACTTTGTCGGGCTGGGCCACGTGTGCCATAAAAAGTAATGCCAGGTTGCTGTTGTTCAGTCGCACAGTTGAGTCCGACTCTTCGCAACCCCATGGACCAGATCACGCCAGGCCTTCCTGTCTTCCACTATCCTCTGACGTTTGCTCAATTTCATGTTTGTTGCATCTATGACACTGTCTAACCATCTCATCCTTTGCCGTCCCCTTCAATCTTTCCCACCATCAGGGTCTTCTCCAGTGAGTGCTCCCTTCTCATTTGGTGGCCAAAGTATTTGAGCTTCAGTTTCATTATCTGGCCTTCCAGGGAACAGTCAGGGTTGATTACTTTTAGGATTGACTGATTTGATCTTCTTGCAGTCCAAGGGACTCTCAAGAGTCTTCTCCAGCACCATAGTTCAAAAGAATCTATTCTTCGGCGCTCGGCCTTCCTTATAGTCCAGCTCTCGCAGCCATACATGACTACTGGGAATACCATTGCTTGGACCATGCGTATTTTTGTTGGCAGGGTGATGTCTCTACTTTTTATCATGCTGTTTAGGTTCGCCATCGCTTTCCTCCCAAGGAGCAGGCGTCTTTTAATTTCATGGCTGCAGTCACAGTCTGCGGTGATCTGGGATCCCAGGAACGTGAAGTCTGTCACTACTTCCACAGCTTCCCCTTCTATTTGCCAAGGAGTGATGGGGCCGGATGCCATGATCTTAGTTTTTTTGATGTTGAGCTTCAAGCCCACTTTTGCGCTCTCCTCTTTTACCCTGAGCAAGAGGCTCTTTAGGTCCTCTTCACTTTCTGCCATTAGAGTGGTATCGTCTGCATATCTGAGGTTGTTGATCTTTTCCCCAGCAATCTCAATTCTGGCTTGTGATTCATCCAGGCCAGCATTTCGCATGATGTACTCTGCATATATATTAAATAAGCAAGGTGACAATATACATCCTTGTCGTACTCCTTTTCCTATGCTGAACCAATCAGTTGTTCCATATCCGGTTCTAACTGTTGCTTCTTGACCCTTATACAGGTTTCTCAAGAGAGATGTGAGGTGGTCTGGTACTCCCATCTCTTTAAGGACCTGCCATAGTTTGTTGTGATCCACACAGTCAAAGGCTTTAGCATAGTCAATGAAGCAGAAGTAGACGTTTTTCTGGTACTCTCTTGCTTTCTCCATAATCCAGCAAATGTTGGCAATTAGTTCCTCTACCTCTTCGAAACCCACCTTGTACTTCTGGCAGTTCTCTATCCACGTACTGTTGAAGCCTAACTTGTAGGATCTTGAGCATGACCTTGCTAGCGTGTGATATGAGTGCAATTGTGCGATAGTATGAACATTCCTTGGCATTGCCCTTCTTTGGGATTGGAATGCATACTGACCTTTTCTCATCCTGTGGCCACTATTGCGTTGGAGATACAAGCTGTATAAAGAACAGCAGCTCATCGCTCTGAGTTGGTCTATCCTCACTGCAAAGGCCCCATGGGTTGGGAGGGGTGTAGTGGAAAACCCGCATGGGTGGACTGGAGAGTCAGCGGTGCAGCACTGGGCAGATGCTCCCACACTACTTGACTGCTGCAGACAAATTTATCCTGCCATGCTGAAGCCACAATCCGAGAGGCTCCACCCACTTCCCTCCCCAAGAAGAAGAACATAAGAGATTGGATTTATACCCCGCCCTTTACTCGGAGTCTCAGAGTGGCTTACAAACTCCTTTCCCTTTCCCTCCCCACAACAGACACCCTGTGAGGTAGGTGGGTTGAGAGAGCTCTTTCAAGAACTGCTCTTTCCTTCAGCAGGTGCAGGAAATTCCTACCTCCTCTTTTATCAGTGACATTCTGATCTATGTGCACAATATAAAGTTTCTGGAGGGATTTTACAGGACTCTAAAAGTTAAGTTGGTCCAATCCCCTCCCACTGATTTTTAAGCTCATTTGTCTCTTTCAGGTTTGTCTTAAACAACAGCAACAGAATAAAAAGACACGTAGATGTCAGTCACAATCGTGTTCATTGTCAAATTTTTAAAATATTACAAGGGAAAACAATGCAAATAAAACAAGAAGTATAGAAATACGGTACATGAAATGCAACTATAAATCCAATAAAACTAAATCTGAGAGAGGCAAAATGTTGATAAAACTTTGCTTGTGTGTGCTGCAATGGGGAGCTATTATCTGTAGTGTTCTCATTAGCCACTGTGGACAGAAATAAGAGATGAGTACCAGTCAAGCAGAGATGCACAACTCAATGGGTCTTGATCACAGCTAAGCAGGCCATAACCTTGTGCCATCACCAGAACACATCCCACAGTTATGATAAAAATAAGCTTAGTTTTATTTCACTCAACCCATGCTTAGAAGTCCAGTTGGTACATAGTTATCAGCATTAAAATATGAGAAGCTGGAACCATCTCATTTCCCCCTCCCCCACTATTTCCTCTTTCCTTTCCTGAAAGCCCCCATAACCCCTCCCCTTTTCCTGCTTCCTTCTCTCCTTCCCAGCCTACATTTATCAGCCCTTCTGTCTCCAGCTTTCCTTCTTCCCCCCTCCCAGCAGCCTCTACCTAGGAAAACTATGGCCCAATTGAGTGATGGTGGCCACTGGGCCAGGTCCACTTACATAGTAGGAAAACCTCAAGGACTTGTAATGGCATGCCTCACTTTCCCCTGTATCCTCCTTCCCTCACTATTTCTTCTTTCCCTCCCCATGGCAACCCCCATATCCTCTCCCTGTACCCTATTCTCTTCTCACACAATCACCACCTAGCTTTTATTTGCCTACCATCTTCAGCTATATTTATTATTTATTTACTTCATTTATACCCTGCCTTTCTCCCCAGTGGGTACCAAAGAAGCATACATTATTCTCCTCTCTTCCTTTTTATCCATACAACAACCCTGTGAGGTAGATCAGGCTGGAAGTATATGACTGGTCCAAAATTACGCAGTGAGCTTTCTCAGCAAGATTTGAACCTAGGTCTCTCAGACCCTATTCTGAAGCTCTAACTGCTACACCACACTGGCCTTCATAGTGCAACCGCTGCTGAACAGTAGCAAGCAGCCAGGACTAGTTGAGCCATGCAAATCAGGCAGTATCAAGTAATCCAATGGTTGCTGTCAGGCCTCGTGTTGCCAACCTCTAGGTGGGACCTGGAGATCTCCAGTATAACAACTGATCTCCAGACAACAGAGATCTTCCCCCCTTGAGAAAATGATTGCTTTGGAGGGTGGCCTCTA
Source organism: Gekko japonicus (assembly GCF_001447785.1). NCBI lineage: Eukaryota > Metazoa > Chordata > Lepidosauria > Squamata > Gekkonidae > Gekko > Gekko japonicus. The sequence continues at coordinate 857,711 of NW_015175365.1, read as the reverse complement.
TGGCATTATATCTGGCTGAGGCCCCTCCCCTCCCCAAATCCTGCCCTCCTCTATCCAAAAATGTCCAGGGATTTCGCAACCTGGAACTGGCAACCTAGCCAGGCCTGGCCCAGATGAGTCCTACCTCAATGGCCAAAACAGCCCTGGAAAGGAACCTGCCTCTTTCTTCTGCCTTTCAATCACTTAATCTCAGCCTGGAATGTTGTGGATGACTAGCAACCGCCACTAGGGGAGTCCGCTGGTTAAAGCTAGAGGAGCTTCTTTTATTGTTTTGGGTTTTTTAAAGCCCTTCAATGGATTCCCCTCCCCCCCCCCGATTTTATGTTTTTCAGCAAACCTGGGGCGTTTTGCAGGTTTGTAGGAAGATCTGTCTTGCCTGTTCACAGCTACAATCATCGGATTTAAGCATCTTTAGATTTGGCTGACTTTGCTAACAGAATATAAGATGATGATATCTAGGGCAAATGAGAAACTACATTTTTAAGTAAAGGTGCTGTAAAGCAAATGAACATACCATTTCTGACAGTAATGATCAGTTGCAAGCCGAGCCTCAGATCTCCTTGCCATCAGCTGATTCAAGCCACTGCTGAACAGCTCTGCGGGTGCACAATAGCTGAGATAGTAGAATTTTGTTTCATTTCCTTCTCTCTACGGACTACTCTTGCATTTGCAAAGCAGGTGAAAAAGATACGACCACAGGGTCATGGACAATGTTCCCTCTAAGCTACGGAGACTTGTGAGCAAAAATTCTACTTTGTGAGCTTTGTTGTCAAGCCCGACTCTTTGCGACCCCAAGGACCACATCACGCCAGGCCCTCCTGTCTTCCGTCGTGCTCCAGAGTTTGCTTAATTTCATGTTCGTTGCATCGATAACACTGTCTAACAATTTCATCCTTTGCCGTCCCTTTCTTTGACCTTCAATCTTTCCCAGCATCAGGGTCTTCTCCAGTAAGTGCTCCCTTCTCATTTGGTGGCCAAAGTATTTGAGCTTCAGCTTCAGTATCTGGCCTTCCAGGGAACCATCAGGGTTGATTTCTTTTAGGATTGACTGATTTGATCTCCTTGCAGTCCAAGGGACTCTCAGGAGTCTTCTCCAGCACCATAATTCGAAAGCATCTATTTTTTGGCGCTCGGTCTTCCTTATGGTCCAGCTCTCGCAGCCATACATAACTACTGAGAATACCATTGCTTTGACCATATGGAGCTACTGACATTAAAGTTGTGAGTGAGCAATTTGGCTACTGCATAAATTAGCTTGCTCTGGAGCCATCCTTCCTGAGCTAAGACAAAAATGTATGAGCCGGAAGCTAAAAAACTTGAAGCTTGCTCACACTAACTCAGCTTAGCGGAAACACTGGTCCTGGATGGTCAGGCAATTAAATTATGCTTAGGGGGAGGGCATTCAACTCTCAAAAGGCTGTGCAAAAATGCACATGCATGACCCACAAGCAACTGGGAGGAAACCAGTCTGAATGTGGACCAAAAGGGCTTATATTAGGGTATTATACCTGCTGCTGAGGTCCCTCCCTTCCCCAAACGCGGGCCGTCCCCAGGGTCTTCCCCCAGATCTCCAGAGATTGCCCAACCTGGAGCTGGCAACCATAAGGAATGAAAAGGGCTGGTTTGGACCCAAGCTCTGTGCAGCCCCGTTGGGGCCTGCCTCCTGCCCTTGGCCAAGATGCACTGCCTGTTGCCGCCACCTTCTTCAGCCAGAGTGCATTGCTGTGTCTGCTGCCTGGGGTGCTGGAAAGATGACTGGCTGTTCATGTGCAGCAGGCAGAATCTCTTTGGCCTCACCTCCCTGAGCCCAATCAATGATACTAAGAGTACTGCATTGTATGTAATGTAATGTGTACTGCACAGTGTGCTACTAAGAGTATTCTGTATTCTATGTTATGTGTACTCCACAGTGTGTGACCTGTATGGCCTAAAGGACTATTTTGTTTTTAAAGAGCTATTTGGTCCACTGTAATATTAAAGATATATTTTGTTTAATCTTTTTTAATATATGTTTGTATCCCCAATCTTTTAGGTATCCAAATCAATTTCTGGGTTGGGTTGTTGCCCCTTATTTTGTGTTGATTACATTTTATAGCACATATGGCCTGGCCTGACACAGTGACATTTATGTCCAATCTGGCCCTCGTAAGAATTGAGTTCGACACCTAGTCTAACACATATTTAGATGAACACCAAATGGTAAGATTTATTTTACAATGGTAATTTAGAATTACTAGCGTCTCCCACATAACATCTGGGCCTCCCACTGGAGCTAGCTGGGGCACGGCACTTGCAATGGCAACTGCAGAGGCTCAGCTCACGTGAGGCACTAATCTTGCCCAAGGGAAATCAGTGCCTCTCAGATGAGGCTGAGATGTTGCAGTTACCACAGCAATGCTTCCATCATATTAGTGCTGTGGTCAGTCTCTGATGTCTCACTAGGGATAAGAAGGTGGGGATCAAATTATGCATGCCAGGGCTGGAAATGGCATGTAGCCCTCAGGACATATATTCTGCACCTCTGCTGTACAGTAATCATATTCAGCTCTTTTTTTAACATGGAAAATGTTTAGGCCAAAATCCAAACAATCTATATGCATGCACGAGCAACAACATGCAAAGTTGTTTCAACATTTTTATGGCAGTAGCTCCCACTGTCTAAGTAGCACACCAGTTTTAAAGTTCTTTAAAACGTTTGCCTCTTCTACTCTCAAGGTATGAAAACCTTGCATATGACCAAGAGCTATGTCTACAGCAGAAAATTGTGTTCAACTATTTTTTTAAAAATTACAGACTTGATTCTTAATATTTGGTTGTTTTGGTTGTTAAGGACAAAATCTGACCACCTAAACAACAAATCAAACTAGAACAGCAAAGCATAAGGCTGCGTTTCTGCCAGCTGTTTGTCACAGGATCTGTTACTGATTCCTATAAGTAGGTTCTGGTCTGCTCTGCGTTGCCTTCTGTCAACATCACTAGGGTGTGCAAAAAAAACCCCCCAACACAGTGATCCTGAAAAATATGTATGGTATTGGGATTCAGGAAATATTTGGGGTTCCTGAAATTTTTTGGGAACTCACTGCTTGGAGAAGATGTTTAAATGCTTTCTGCAAACAGTGCCGCATGAATGGAGTCCCAAGCAGCAAGTTCACTCCATGGAGTTCCAAGCAGCGAGTTCTGGGTGAACACATTCCCTTTAAGTGCTTTTTGCAAGCCATGCAGCGGATCGGCTGGGGCAGCATGGAGCTGAGAGTCTTGGCTGGGGCTGACTCTCAGTATAACTGAACAGACCCCCCAAAAAAGCTGAAAAAATCCAGCTTTTGGGGGGGCTCAGCTTATACCGGTACTCAAGTACTGACCTCTGATACCTGAAAAATACCGATAACATGTCTTTCAGGTATTTTTTCTGTTTGATTATGCCAGCAGTTTGCATCAGTTTGATTCTGATGCAGCTGTCCACTTCCATACCCAAAGTGGGTGTAAAGTGCCATCGAGTCACAGCCAACTTATGGTGACCCCAGAGGGGTTTCAAGGCAAAAGAAGAAAAACAGGTTGCTTACCTTTAACTGATGATCTTCGAGTGGTCATCTGTGCAGTCCCACACATGGGTTGGGCGCCTGCGCACAACCTCGACCAGAGAAACTTCTAGAGCTTTGCCTCAGAAAGATTTTTGGCAGGCTCTCTTCCCGCCTTGGGGAGCAGGCACGTACTGCACATGCCTGGAGTGGGGGAGAGAGCCACCACCCACTCAGTTCCTTTGACCGCTACCGGTAAGTCCCATCAAGCCAAAGAAAGGTGAACAGGAGATGCCAGCAGTGGGGAAGGCTGGGTGGGATTGTGGTACTGCACAGATGAAATTTATACTTAGCTGAGGCAACAATGGAGCAACAAAACCGAGGTGTGAACACACAGGCGGTCGAAGAAGAACTGAGTGGGAGGTGGCTCTCTCCCCCACTCCAGGCATGCGCAGTACTTGCCTGCTCCCCAGGGCGGGAAGAGAGCCCGCCAAAAAGCTTTCTGAGGCAAAGCTCTAGAAGTTTCTCCGGTCGAGGTCGTGCGCAGGCGCCCAACCCATGTGTGGGACTGCACAGAGACCACAACGAAGATCATAGGTAGTTTGCCTCTGCTCAGCATCTCTTAACTTCCCTCATAGTCTCCCATCCAAATACTGACCAGGGCTGACCCTGCTTAGTTTCTGTGACCCAATAAAGCATGCTTAATTTGTGTTTTTAAAATATTTGTTGCTAATTTCCAGAAGTTGGTATTATCAATTACTTTTACCTTTGCTGACCTAATACTTCAATATTACCATACATACATAATCACATGACTTCAGAACAGTTTGGTGGTAGTGTCTGAAAATATCAGAAGTTTTGTGATAGGATGACAATTATTACGTCTTTTTTCACGGAAGAATCTGAGTGATACCAAGTTACTAACAAGAGCAGGAATATTGTTTGGAAGTGGTCCACAGAACTTAGTTAGGAAACACAGAAGATCTCTCAGTACTACAGCCATATTGGACACATATTAGGCTGGCCAACCTCACTGACCATGTCCTGCTGAAAAAATAGGCACATACTGCCAAAGGAGTTTACAGAAATAAAAAGTCACATTCTACAATGGTTCTTACCTGGCGTTTGATTATCTGAAATACAATTATGTCGCCAAAAGTTAATGGCAGCCCTCTCTCGGTTCTGCAGTCTATTCAGTCGTTCTGCTAGTCCTCCTCTACAAGGAACAAAGGATTACACAATCATACTGAGATCAACTTTTTAACCCAAACACTACAAGGTAGATGTAAAGTAGATTCCTTACAGTGAATGAGACACTGTAAGACCCACTTGCACAAACTGATGCAAACATAATCAGTATCTTGAACAACTTCTATTTAGTAGAAACTGCATTCCTATACTATTTATCTCCTGTGTTCCAGGAATAAGGAGAGGAGCAAATCCGAAAGCAGCACAAGAGAACTCTCTGGGTCAGTGCAACTCTCTTTGTGAAGGGTGTAATTTCAGCCACAATTCTCTGTTGAGTATACTTTGACCATTAGCCTACAGCACAGTACTGGAAGATGTGTGACCATTGGCAAGGAGTGTGTCCCAAAATACTTTTTACACATACTTGACCTCTTGATTCATTTCAGAAGCTGGGTCAAGTGTGCACTTTAAAGCAGGTGAGAAGTTGTTCATGGCTGAAATAGTTCAATATTTGAAACTGAGAAAGGGAATGGCATGCAATGCAAATATGCTTTAGGTACTATTGTAGCAGTGCTAGTATCTACAATTCAGATCTAAAATGATGGCTACTCTGTGACTTCATGTGATAATGTAACAGGCAGTGGTAGGTGGTTCACATGTAATGCCCAGTTACAGCCTCCCCTCTTCATTCACACTTATTCCCTCCTGATGACATGTTGAACTAATGCTTCTACTTATAATGTAAAAGTTCAGGTGAGGTCATGTTTGAAATTCCCTCAGTTTTGAAGGGGGTGGCATCAGTGTTTTCTTGGCTGAGGCCCATCATTATTGTCCTAAGGAAGCCAATCAGTGTACCTGCCTACAGGCATTTAGAGGCATAGACAGGCTTTCAAGAACTGATACACTTCATCTGACTTTAGCTATGCTATATTGAACGAAGCATCTGATATATATTGCTTATATTGAAACAATGTAACACATTATCATTTTGTTTTATTTTTATTATCTATAATTTCATTTTATTAGACATCTGCCTTTTAAAAAATTGTTTCATATACTTTGCTTCTAAGCTATTTCACTTATATATAGCACAAACTGTTCTTTGCAGCTAAGAATACTATTTTTTAAAAAGTTTCATAATTTCAGTAATCATGCATTTGAAAAAACAGCTAAAATTGTAACAAATAGAAACCCCAAAAAGCATATGTGTTATTTGGAAATAACAAGACTGGAGAAGTTCAGAATATTTTATAATCACATAGACCCTCTTCTTAACCAATTAATCATCAGCCCAAAGAGAGTTATGAAAGAAACTTGCAAACACTACATAAATGTGTCTGCCTGTCTCCTCCTAGCCCCTTTCCTGTGTATAAAGGTAGATAATACGTGAGCTGGTACTTTAAAGTATATTGCACTAAGGTAGCTTGCAAAGAAATCTAAACAACAACATACAGGCTCAATCAAGGCCTAGCGTAGCCATTCAGCACTGCCATTCAATACCTTGATATTTTCCTTCTTAAAGTTTGCAATAAAAAACTACTTACAAATATTTATCACTACCAAAAATCCTGACTGCAAGCCCATCAGCAATTTACAATATAAGAAACTTTTTTTCAGAAATCTTACCCTAAGTTAGACCATGCACTGAGTGCAAAGAAGGAATGTTACTTCAAAGCTACAAATCAAGGTCCTAATTTCACAGTGATAAAAACAAATGTTAGGGTCAAAACAGACATGACACTCGGGGTTCCACATTTGGAGCTCCCAAGCATTTATTTTTTTAAAAAATAGGAGGTAATGGGGACCTTAGCACAGGGGGAGGAAGGACAGATTTTATCCTATCCTATGACAATGCTTTCCCAACAAACAGTCTCAAGGAAGTACTACTTACTCACCCTGTTGGATCAAACATACATTCACTCTGTATGCTTCATGTATCTTTGCCACAACTGGCCAAATATCAGCACTATGGGGCCATTTTAGATTAGGAAAACAGCATGAACTAGCTCACTGTGAGTGGAGCTTTGTACCAGGCTACTCCATGACTTCATGTGATAATGTAACAGGCAGTGGCAGGTGGTTCACATGTAATGCCCAGCTACAGCCTCCCCTCTCAATTCACACTTATTCCCTCCTGCACTTTTCTTTCACTATAAACTATGGTTTCTATTACATCTGAACTGGCAAACTATACATTGCATTTGTCCTTCAAACAAAACCTGGAAACCATGGTTTGATCTTTGTTTCCAAGCCTGGTTGAGCACAATCACATTACAGTGTGCTGGTTTGGACATTAAAGCAAACAATGGTATACCTAAACAGAAAGCATGGAGAAGAGAACTGGAGGACACAAGGAGAGGAAGGAGCACACAAGCCTAAGACTCCCTCACACAATACCAAATGATACTACATGTAAATTGGCTCACTTTGGACAGTAAGTGCTTCTCCCATCCTGCATAACCTCTGCCCCAGTTCTCAGGGTAGTTTTGCAATGGTTAAAAAATCACTTTAAGGAGAAGAATGTACATATAAATGGGTCTTTTTAAAGAGAAAGAAAAAGATGGGCTGTCTGCATGAGCCGTGAGGAGAGAGGCAAAACTTACTGCTTAACCACTCTGCAGCACTGTAAAGCCAGGAGGAAGGCAAGTTCACACCACAGATGAACAAAATATAAGCCTTCTTTTAGATCACTCTTCACTTTGAGGCTATCTAGTCCTCTCACATGTTCATCACCTTGGTTTTCACCTGGTGATTTACTTGTTTGAAAGCACATGTGTGTGGAAATCTCACATGGCATGGCTTTGAGCACAAGAGTTCCCCAATTACACCATCATCTCACACAGGCTACATTTTTTGTATCAGGAAGGTTTCAAACAAATACTTACCGACATGAAAAAAGAAATGGGATAGTTGCAATAGGAGATTGTATCTAAGCAATTAAATATTTGATTGTTTGGGGTGGGGACTACTTGTGTGAATGCTTTGACAAACTACAGAGATATTGTGATCTCAACTCACCATCTCGTAGAGAACTTCTGAAATTTAAGTTGAGCTTGCAGGGATGATTCATAATGTTCACTTTTATTGCACAACCCTTCCTTTCCAAAACAACGCTGTCAGATATTTAACCCTTATGTGGATGTCTGCAGTGTTGAAGTAGTACTGGTTAACATGAAATATTACATTTAAAAATTCAGATATACATATACCTTAGTAATTTTCGTTTCTTTGCAGAATCATCTAGACTCTTCAAATTCTTGTCTATCTTTTTCTTAGGTGTTTGCAGAACAGCCTGAGCAGATTTTAACCAGTCAGTTGCAGATCTTCCAGTATCCAGCTCAGACCCTGCTCCAAAACTTAACTGGAGATTTTTTGGCAATTCTAAATTAGCTGCCGTAGTTTCTATTTGGCATTCATCTACATTTTCATTGTCTGAGGAATATTCAGAAATTTCTATAGATGTTGTCTGCAAAAAAGCAAATACAGTACGCTTACTGCAAGAGAAGCAAACCAATTGTCACAGAGTCACCAAGAACAGAAAACCATACAATTGGATTAACTACTAGTAACGTCCTATATAATCTACCTTGACAAAATGATTTTGCTTTAGTTTGTACTGCTGCAAAGTTCTTTCTATATCAGAAAGTCAGCACAGTGTAGTGCTTAAGAGCAGAGGACTCTAATCTGGAGTACTAGGTTTGATTCTTCACTCCTCCACATGAAGCCTGCTGGGTGACCTTGGGCCAGTCACAGTTCTCTCAGAACTCTCTAAGCCCCATATACTCACAAGGTGACTGTTGTGGGGAGAGGAAGGGATGTTGATTGTAAGCCACTTTGAGACTCCTTAAGGTAGAGAAAAGCAGGGTATTAAAACTAACTCTACTTGTACTAATGAATATGATAATTAGATGGCTCAGTAGTAGAAGCTCTGCTTTACCTACAGAAGATCTTAAGCACAATCTCAGACATCACCAGGTAAAGGATCCCAGTTACCAGGCACTAGGAAAGACCTCTCTTTGTACAAGACCCTGAACACTTACTGCTAGTAAGGAGAGACAGATACAGAACTGCATGGAGCAATGATCTGACAGTATAAAGCAGATATGTTGCATATATCTCCATGATGTTTCAGACAACCAAGGTTCATGGGGGGAAAGTGAGCAAACCTCCCCCCCCAACAAAATACCACCTCTGAAAAGAAGAAACCCCACTGAAGTTCTAGACTAAGTGGAATGACTTTTCAATTTAAGCATCAAATTTCATTTTGTCATGGAGACACACTCCAACTTTATTATAACTTTAATCATAAAAACGTGTGTTCCATTTACATGGAGAAGTGGACCAGCCAGTATTTCTTAGCCCTAAGGGTAATTCTTTCTTGGTCTTCTTTGTGCATCTGCCAGGGAAGGATGCCTGCAGTTCAACAATCATCCTATTGGTATATATTCACCTGAGCCAGATTTCCTTGCCAGTAAGTCTGATACAAACTACAAAAAACTTGCCCAGAGGTAAATGACTGCTCATCCATTTGTCCATTGGCTGTTTTTTTATCATCCCAGGTTTTTTAAATCAACTCAGAAAACTGTCCACCCCTGTTAAGTGTGGCCACATATAAGCAGAGATTCTTACCGCATAAATGTATCAACTGTTGTAACATGGGTGCAGGTAAACAACTGATAAAAGGATGGATCCTTACAGGATTTCTTTCTCACTATCTGTAATTAGTGGGCTGCTGCCCATTACTAAGACCAGTTGACCACTAAAATAATCCAAACCAGGTGCTTAAGATACTACAAATAGAAAAGGGCACAGATGTGGGGATGAGTATCACTTGTGCCCCCCAGTCGATCCATACCACCACAGAGACACTGGCAGCATTGCTGTGGCTTAAAATATTCCTAACCATGAGCAGTATAAGAGGAAGCTGCATGTTTAGCACATCTCAGGTCTGAGCCAAGACCCTTCAGGTGGTAATGTTCCAAGCAAAACAGAAGACAGTGACAAGTATACTCTCCACCCTTTATCCCCGTGTCCAGAGATGCACTCCTATGATTCTGCTAGCAGAGTGAGGCTCAACTTGTCCATGTAATAAGCAGCATATTAACATGCAGCTGCCAAATACTCTGAATCAGACTGCCCAGTATTGATTGTAGTGAGCTACTTTAAGCTTGGAGGGGTCTCTCTATAGGCCCACAACCTTGCACTATGAATGAGACCGGCACAAGGCATTGTTTTATATTGTAATCAAGAAGACACATCCAGTCTTCTGTCCCATATTTTATTACTAAAATTATTACAGGCTTGACAGCATTAAACCAGTGACTATCATCGTCACTAATTATTTTTCCTTCTCATTTTGCTCAGTGCAAGAACCTGAAAACTATGGAAAAATATCAACCTGAGGACTGAACACCCCACTTATAGAAATGATAGTCACCTCCTTTGGACTGAAAAGCTACTTCAAAAGGGCTTCATTAGGAGAAGAGTAACAACACAGAAAAGGCTCTTAACCCTTTCCTTGCTCAAAGTATTCCACATCAAGCAGGTCTCCCCCCCCCCATCATGGAGTTTCAAATACACTCCTAGTCCTTCCTTCCCAGCGTGGCTTTTCATACCAAAAAGGAGAGAGGAGGGGGATCTTATGCTGCCATCACACTTGTACGCATTTCACATGCAGCTGACCCTCAAGTTTTCATTATTCTGAAGAAAGGTTTTAGACTCCTTAGTTGTGGAGCCTTGCCTAAAAATTTGCAGCCACTCATTTGAAGAATCAAGTTTCTCCATTCATTCCCAATGGGGGTGATCTATAATGTGCACAATGATATGAGTTTACACAGAGCTCTGGATTGGGCATTATCCTCTAAATCTGGGGGCTGGAGATTATATTGGATCCAGGCAGCTTCTTCACATAATTTTTCACCTAATGACAGCTAGGGTGGTATAGTGGTTGAAGTGTCAGTAGGATCTGGGAAATCCAGGTTCGAACCCCCACTTCTGCCATGGAAGCTCGCTGGGTGACTTTGGGCCAGTCACACACTCTCCGCCTAACCTACCTCACAAGGCTGTTTTGAGGATAAAATGGAGAGAACAATGATGTAAGCCACGTTGAGTCCCATTGGGGTGAAAGGCAGGATATAAATAAATAAATTCCCCACCTTATTACAGACCCCATCCCATATGCCTTTTGTCCATGCAGGTCCTATGACCCCCCCCCACCCAATATAGCTTTTGGGGGAGACTTACAGGATCCCTCTCCCCTTTTCACCAGCTGATAACCTGACTGAAGCCAGCTTAGTTTGTTGAGTGACCACAAGCCACTCCATCAGAGCCTCTCACTAATTCTGTTCAGCTGTTATATATCCAGTAGCTATTGCTTGTCTTACACATTTAAAACAATGCAATTCAAAATAAAGTGCAAGAAATTGAGATAATATATTAAAATAAGCACATTTTCCCTGCTGGTGTAGTAGAATTTTATTTTCATTAGAACTGTCTGTTTCGCCCTTTAAACAGAACCTTTAAAGTTTTTAACACCCAAGTACCCTCCCCCCCAACCCCATCCCTTGTTTACATATTTTCTTATAGCTTGGCAGTTTTCCAAAAAGTTAAACACATCCAATATATACAAAACATTGCTTAAATTTGCATAATTTAGCTTTAACACATAGAATGTAATTAAACATAACTTTTCATAGCAAAGCACTGGGAGAAATATTGGCACACAATACAATGTAGCATTGCTTTAGGCAGAAACCAGCAACAGAAGAATCTCTGCTAGGCCATGCTTGCCTCTCACTTGGTTTTGGCAGTGTCCTTAAAGTACTATACTGCTTAAATGAGATCCTTACAACGTATGATTTCTATCTGAACTGTAATCTCATTTATTTTATTAAAATGCATTCAGAAAACTAATGGAAATCTGTCCCAATTTACATCTTGCTGATAATTGCATGTTTAGGTTTTCATTTCTGATACATGAACTAATCTGGTATTTCTACATACTAACAGTATAATCCTAAAGGGAGTTACGTCCTTCTAAGCCCATTGACTTCAATAGACTTGGAAGGGTGTAACTATGCTCAGGATTGCACTCTAGCAGTGCCAAAACAAAATGTTTAGTTTCTTAGATTTCTTCCTAATCTAGGCCACTCTTTGACTTATACTCATTATTTGACAAATACTAAGCATATGAAGTTTAGTAAGATTGTGTGATTGAACCTGCTTCTAATGTGTTATAAAGATGATGTTTAAAATACTCATCCAAAAATCCTAAGCTTTTAAAATCACTGGTTTGACAGCTAGTTGTGCCTTTGTTCAAAAGGAAGCAGCGATGAGAGCTTCTGGGAGCCTCCTAAAATTCCAGAAAAGGCAACAACCCCCCAAAAAACAGCTTACCAGGTACTTTCCCCAGCTATATCAATCTGTGCAACACCCAATTAGTTCTCCCCCCATTTTCTTCTACAAGTTGCCTCTCAGGTTCACAAATCAATTTTTACTTCACATATGACACTTTATGTTTTTGCATAACCTGGGTTCTTTGTAGGGTATTCTTCCACTTTAGTTCTTACAAAAATGAACCAGTCTTCTCTTGGCAACCCCATACTTTGATTTCATTTGTGGATCATCTCGTTTCTCCTCAGTTTTGATGCTCATCCTATTTTTCTCTCAGTCGCTTGAGTCCATACATCATCACTATATTCTCGTAATTAATTCCTTTTGTTTTTTCATCACCTACACCAGGGGTGTCGAACTCATTTGTTATGAGGTCCAGATCTGACATAAATGAGACCTTTTTGGGCTGGGCCATGTGTGTCATAAAATGTAATGCCAGATAGCGGAGATATAAACTTTATAAAGGAGATATAAACTTTATAAAGGACACAAAGGGTTAATCATCCTACTTGCAGGGACCTGCCATTTTAAATTCTGACTGGACCCCAGGTCTTTGTAAATCAAATCAGGAGGAAAAAGGGAGTGGGTGGGATAAAAAGACAAAGCTGCCTTTGAACCCCAAGAATTTTGAATCATATATGGGGGCAGCACCCTTCACACATTGTAGCACCTTCAGAAACAGTGGCCAATTCTCATTGTTTTATTAGCTTTTAAAAATGTTATAGCTGTGCTTGTAGTAATAGCTTTAATTAGTTGACAATATATATGTGAAGGACTAAAAATGATGTAATTATCACATGTATTATTAGAACATTTGTTCTTTGTTACAGTATGGTTCTTTGGATTATGGATTGTTGTCCTTCTAAAATGGGTATGAATAAGTTAGAATGAATGAGTTTGCAGATGCATGTTCATCACTTCATTATCAAATGACAACTTATCTGGGCAACCTACATTTTAGAACTAATCAGTATGTTTGATTAAAGGCAGGGGACAAATAGTAAATTTTTCAATGTGTTAAACATTAAAAAAGAATATTGTGCATGTGTGATACGGTCTGAACACATGAAGCTGTCTTATGTTGAATACTGACCCATTAAAGACAGTATTGTCTACTTGGACTGGCAGAGGCTCTCAAGGCAGAGTTCCTTCATCACCTCACTATCTGATTCTTTTAAGCTGGAGATGCCAGTACTTGAACCTGGTTCCTTCTGCATGCCAAGCAGATGTTCTACCATTGAGTCACTTGCCCCCCTCATCGTCTGGCATTTTGAAAATTTTGATATCCCATAATACTTATTTGAATTGCACATCATATGTTGTAGGGTTACAGTAAACTTGATTTTTTTAAGAAAACAGCATTGATTGTAATAGAGAAAGTTTTACTGCTGGATTTTTAAAAAACAGAGTATGATTAATTCATTTTTATATTTTATATTGCCTCATAATCATAAAGTTCCCAAGGTGGTACAAAAATTTAAACACAAATCACAGAAACAAAACTTTAACGACATTTTACTGAACTAATGTGCAAATATATATATCATGACAGATCTAACCCCTAAGACAAATACAAGACTTTTCTGTTGTTCCAGCCTGAGAGCCCCTACACGGAAACAAATCCCCCTCCTGAGTTCCCTACACTCCTAGGATCTATGCAGTCAGAGGTATAGCCCAGGAGACTTCATCCTGCATTAAACCAGAGAATCATGACAGGAATTAAATTAAATCCCAGTTCATGACAGGTGAGAAACTCAACTCTTAATCAAGGGCTCATCTTGTGACCTATGGGATCTCCCCACAGACAGGCCAAATGAATGACCAGTGTTTGCAGTCATATTTCTCACATATCTTTACACAAGCATATATGCAATCAGGTTGTGATAATCCTGACTGGATTGACACAGACATTAATTTTCAAATAAAAATATCAAACTATATTCTAGGAATCCATACTTCTCTAATCTATGAACTACATTTTAAGACTCAAGCACACTCCCACCATTCTTCTAATGTTATATTCTGCTAGCCAGACTACTGGTAATCGGAATTTCCCTCTAGGTTGGGACTTGGTCAGTGCTCCCCTGCCTAGCTGACGAATAGCCACTCTATTCAGAACTGAAGAGAAATGTTAGCAAAGCCAGTGCAAAGAGCAGGACGATTTCTTTTTCTGCATTATAAAACTCAGTTTGCTAGATAATCATACCTCTGCAGAAAGCTCTGCAAATCTCACTTACATTCGTTGTTAAACTAGTCCTGATGATTGGTGATCTCACATCATTCAGGACAGGGAATGTCAAAGATACAAATATTAAAATGTTATATTTATCTCATTCATAGTAATAAATACATTACAGGGTATATATAAACTTACAGTAAGAAATATGACGTAAATATTTTATATATCTCCAATCTTTAATTCATATTAAATACAAGAATAAAAAATACAGAAGTTTTCCATTTCTTTGACTCTTGATCAGCACAACAAAAATTCAGTAGACTGTTAACAGGGACAGTATAACCAAGTCAGTCAGCCCACGGCAAGTGAAGGAAAGCATCAATAAGACTTAAAACGAAACTAAAACTAAGAACAATTCCAGACACTTTTTCTCCCCCATATCAGAATCACTCAATTAAACATGGATGCTTTCTACCTTCTAAACCCTTTTTATACAGAGGCTTAGGGTAAAGAGGAAAATTCAGGTACACACCCAAATTTTCATTCTTCGTTGGTTCTATGCAAGGTACTGTGAGTGACACCTGCTTTCTTCAAAGTATAAAACCACAAAAAGGCAACAGTCAGATTGTAAAAGATTAAACAGTAATGCGTGGGCAGTGCCAACCATGATGATAAACACAACGAAATAATAAGACTGATATATCTGCAGGGTTTTTTCCCCCTCAGAACAGCAAGCCCAGACAGTAAATTAATCTACTGCAAAATAATTCTGATAATGATAAGAAATGTTCATATCCCACATGCCCTTTTTGCACTACAGAGTGCTCTCCTTCTAACCCCTGCTTTAAACGAAACAATGGCAGACTCAGATTTAAACAAATTGTTCTTCTGTATTCATGCCTAATTGGGCCTCAAGACCAGTACAGTAAAGTACTGGCTACTATGGGCTGCTCGTTAGCCACTAATTCTTTGAAAAGGGGGTGAAGAGTGAGGAAAAGTATAGTCTGACTCACCAAATATACTGCCTACTGTTCAAACTTTTATTAATGATCACTACCAATTGTTACAGAGAGGAAAGGATTATACTATGCTGGGAAAGACCAGATTCTTAAAGAGGTTTTTTAAAAAATGTTACGTTACAGTAATTTTCACAAGACCACCCAACTATTCGTGACTACAAAGTCTGAAGCAAGTCCAGTGCTCTGTCTATTATACCATTGGAGTTCCCAGCCTCCCGGCAAAGCCGGTGAGGTCCGGGGGCTTTTTTGCTGCCTCGGAGGAGCCGGGGCAGCAACAGAAGCATGACGCACGGCGTCATGACGTGGACGGGGTGGGCGGAGCTGGCTTGGCTAAACCACCGGGCTCTGCTCCTGCCTGTCACAGTTGTAGACTCGTGCTCGGTAGCCTCGTTGGGACGAGGCTGTTGGGCCTATATGAGCCCCAAGGAGGCATTGAGGCAGAACGGAGGTAGCAGCGACCTGATCGGCGGGTCGGCGGCTTGGTCGCGGCGGCACGAAGCGGCATTTTGGCCCAGGATCTGGGCAGCGGCTGAGGACTACAGCGGCCGGCTTGTTTCGGCTTCGACCTTTTTTCTCACGGCGAAGAGCTCTGGCGGCCCTTGAACACGGTTCCAGGGCCGCACAGATAAGCGATTGCCCACCTCCTCCCAATTTGGGCTGGCAGCTGCAGCGCTGATTAGGGTGGCAGAAGTGTCCCTCTTTGCTCACAGGGACAAATAACATTGTTGATTTGTCTGGGAGAGGGTTTCTTTGAGGGTCTGGGGTGGGACCTTTAGGTCTGAGTTGGCAGTTAGTGCTGCCCTATCCCCCCCCCCAGAGGCCAAAATATTAATACTGATAAATGGGTGGGCAAGCACGAGTCAGGAATTATTAATTATTAACGGTAGACTGCTAAAGGCTCAGGGGGTATTAGGAGGCAGGCACTGGGTGACAGAAGCTCTGGCCGGGAGAAGCAGTTACCCTTCCCAACGGCCTGGGATTCATATAAGTGGCAGTGTGATCTTAGGTGCTTAACGGCCCCCTAATGGTCATTGGGTGGAACGCCGCTTTGTGGTGCTGCCATTTTTCCTGTTAAGATTCTTGAGGCAGCCATTTTGAGTGTGGCACTACAGCGGTGGCCATCTTGGTGGGTCCTGGGGTTAGCGGCCATCTTGGTAAGTTCCTTTTTGGGTGGCCATTTTAAAGTTAGTTCTGTGTGGCCATTTTGAGTAGGCCTCGGTTTTACATTTAGTTTTATTCCGTGCTGAGCACCAACTTACTGAGTAGATGACACCAAAGAAGGGGCAAGGGCCTTCCAAAGGTAAGCAGCCATCCCCTAAGAGACCTCAGAAGCCCCCAAAGCGGCCCACTCTCTTGAACTCTTCTGACAAGGATGAGCAGGATCCTGTCAATGCCACCATCCTTGAGAGGCTGGCGGCATGTGAAAGGCGACAGGGTGAGCATCCTCCTTCATGCGATGTGGCTAAATCGCTGCCTAATCAATCTTTTCAAGCGCAGGTGTTGGCTCGCTTGGCTCTTATCGAGGACAGACAGGGCAATGTGGCCTCAACATCGGGGCAGATGGATCAGAGGCAGCGCGCGGATGGCAGGCAGGAGAGCCAGGGCTCTGATGGGCTTCAGGTGGAGCTTTATAAAGGCCCGCCGACATGTGGAGGTAAGGTGGAGAACACCAGCCAACACACCGGCCTTGGGGCCCGGGTTCTCAGTAGAGATGTAAAATTTCCGGAAATTTTGAAGCTCGGAAAAAAACCTGGGTTTTTTCCGGGGGGAAACGGAAATTTTCGGAAAAATTGAAAAAAATGCTACATTAGCATTTCTTTTGTTTTCTAGATTGAAAGTCATTCTGTTACTTTAGGAACATAAAATATGACTATGGACATTTTTACTTGGCATGAAATTATCACAACTAGCATATTAAAAATATAGTGTATCCAAACAATTATTACAAACAGAATACCCACCCACATGCAAAAACAAAACTGAAACCTTTTTCTTTTCTTCTGAAAATAGCACCTCCTAAAGGAAGAAATGCATCTTGTTCTTGCATGATTTGGAAAATATTTGAACACCTTGTCTTAAAATATTTTATTCATCATGTTAAAATAAAATGTTCCATAATCATTTTTTTTCTTTTCTTTTCTTTTTTCAATTTTTCCAATTTTTCGGGAAAAAACAAAAAAGCTTCAGGAAAAAAATGGGGGGGGAGGGGAACGGTTTTTTCCGAATTTTTCCAGGTTTTTTCCGGGCCTTCACATCTCTAGTTCTCAGTGCACCCCAGGGTTCCCTGCCCACACCGCTCAAGACAGTTTTGGGCACCGAATGCCGGGCGGATGGTCACCCTATGTGGGGTGGGGGAGTGTGGCTCAGTTGCCACCTCAGGGTGCCTGGCCTGGGTGGGGTTACCCACATCCAGGTTCTGGTTTTGTGAATCCAGGGGGTTCTGGTTATGACACGGTTCCAGCAGGTGCCATTCCCTTTGGGGACTTGGCTTTGCCACTTGGAGACCACCTGTCCATTGCCACAAGGGAGAAAATACTTAAGGGACAGTATGTGAGAAAATCCTTAAGGGACAGTATGTGAATATCTTCAAGCTGTTATTCAGGGAGTTGGAGAAAAAAGATAAGGAGGATCTGGATGAGCGGGAGAAGGAACGCCTAAAGAGGCGTGTGGTAGATAGGACCTGGGCAAATTGGTATCCAGGTTTCTTAATTTACGTGGCAGTGATAGTGCAGAATCAGCCATTGAGGGCTTCGGCGATGCTCCAGTATATGGACATCATTTATAAAGGTTATACTGATTTCCCGAGCCCTGCATGGCTGCAGTACGATGAGGAGTTCAGGATGAGGGCAGCCATGAATCCAGCATTACGATGGGACCAAATTCACCTGCATTTGTGGCTGCAGATCATGTCTCCTGATCGTCGATCTGGCACTGAGAGGTCAGATAGTGGCCACTCCGTCCATTAGTCGCAAGGTCAGGCAGGTTCAGCGACGCCCGCTTTGCTGGGAGTTCACCTCCCATGGGACATGTAGCCACAAGTAATGCTCCTTTAGGCATGAATGTCCTTTGTGTGCGGGGTCCCATGCCCTCTTAGACTGCCCTAGAACGAAGGGTAGGTCAGGTGGTAGAGGAGGTAAGCGTTCTGGAGGAGGTGGTGGTTACAACCCCCCTCCTGACAAAGGGTCCAAGCCCGATTAAGGGGGCGGTGCTTGAGCATTGGTTGCGGGATTACCCCAACCAAGAGGACGGTGTTTACCTTTTGGAGGGTTTCACTTTAGGGTTTAGGATACCTTACATGGGGAAGAGGAGGTTGTATAGTGCTCCTAACCTGAAATCAGTTAAGGGTATGGAGCGCATAGTTAGGGGGAAAATTGATAAGGAGTGTCGGGAGGGCAGGGTACTTGGCCCGTTCCCTTCCCCACCAATTACCAATTTGAGGGTTTCCCCATTGGGTGTTGTGCCGAAAAAGGCGCCTGGCGAGTATCACCTCATTCACCACCTGTCCTATCCCCGCGGGGAGTCGGTGAATTATGCGATACCAGGGGAGTTATGTTCAGTTAAGTACACCTCGTTTGACCAGGCTATCCGGGTAGTACGTCGATGTGGGGAGGGGGCGGAATTGGCAAAGTGTGACATTAAGTTGGCCTTCCGCCTTCTCCCTGTCCACCCGGCTGATTTTGAGTTGTTAGGTTTCGCTTTTGAGGGCAAGTTTTATATGGACAGGGCCCTTCCCATGGGTTGTTCAGTTTCCTGTGCTGCGTTTGAGAGGTTCAGTTCCTTTTTAGAATGGGCCTTGCGTCACAGGACGGGATTATGCAGCACTGCCCACTATCTTGATGATTTCTTGTTGGCAGGAGGGAGCAATACTGGGCAGTGTGAATTTTTACTGAAGAGTTTCATGGGCCTGGCAGAGGAGCTGGGGGTTCCTCTTGCCCAGGAAAAATCGAAGGGTCCTACCACAAGCTTGGTTTATTTGAGAATAGAGATTGACACAGTGGGGCAGCTGTGTAGATTACCGGGGGACAAACTGCATGCGCTGCAAGCTAGGGTTGACTCGGCTAGGATGCTTAGGAAGATTACCTTGCTCGAATTGCAGCAGCTGGTCAGCCACCTCAACTTTGCATGCCGGGCATTTATAAGGAGGCTGGGTGAGTCCATAAAGGGGCTCCGTCTCCACACCATAGGACCAGAGTCACCGGGGGTATAAGGGACGACCTTCTTGTATGGCAGGAATTTTTGGAGTCGTATAATGGGGTGCCCTTTTGGCGGTATGACCTCCTAGTCGAAGTTGAACTGCAGGTCACATCTGACTCTGCAGGCTTCTCCGGCTTTGGAGTCTATTTCCGGGGGCACTGGTGTGCTGAGGACTGGCCGGAGGAATGGTTCCAGGCTCGGTGGGTCAAGGACCTTACCTTCTTGGAATTTTTCCCGATTGTCGTAGCAGTGTGGATTTGGTCAGCAGAGTTTGCCAACCATACTGTCCACTTCTGGTGTGACGATCTGTCCACGGTACATGTGATTAACTCATTGATGTCCAGGTCTACTAGGGTCATGGCCCTGGTCAGAGCCTTCATGCTCTGCTGTCTGCAGAACAATATTTTGTTCAGGGCCAGGCACGTCCTGGGGGTCAGTAACGGGGTCGCTGACGCTCTCTCCCGGAAACAGATGGGGAGATTCCGCCAGTTGGCTCCGGATGCCGACCAGTTCCCGGCTTGTATGCCAGTGGAGGTGTGGCAGATTGGCGGGTTGAGGCTGACAGGGCGATGAGTTTAGCACTTGCCCCTTCTACCCGGAGAGCTTTAAGAGGGGTTCGGAATTGTGCAGTGATGTAATTTTCAGTTATTAATAGGGTTCCTCTTACAGGTGCTGCTGGCCACGGGGCACGACAACAAGTCACTGTCTGCGGCCACAGTATGGTCTTTTGGGCCGCTCACAGGGCCAGGAGGACACCCATTGGTTCTCAGCTGGGCCTAAGCGAGTGGGCTGTCATCGAATGGTTGGGAAGGAGGGGTATGAGATGGCCTGCACTCCTTCCCCTGTTGTGCGAAGAGAGGCGGGGGCCTCCTCCACACATTTTGCTGGTGCACCTAGGGGGAAATGACCTGAGCCTGATGAAGGGCTTGGCCCTGGTGTTACGAGCTAAGGCGGACCTTACAAGGATTAGGGCAAGATGGCCCGGTGTGCAGATAGTATGGTCGGCTATTCTGCCCCACCAGGAGTGGCGTAACTTGGAGGACCCCCACTGCATTGACCGTGCAAGGCGTAAGGCTAACAGGCGAATGAGGAAGGCCATGGAGGGTGGTTTAGGGCTATTTTTGCCACACCCCAATATACGGGTCGAGTTCCAAGACCTGTATAGGGCTGATGGGGTGCACCTATCTGACAAGGGCAACGGGTTCTTTTTGCAGGACTTGCGGCAAGGGATTAGCTCAGCCTTGGCCTTTTAGTGGGGGCAAAGACCAAAGCAGAGGCTTGGTTTTGTCCGTGGCAGGTTGGTGCGGGCAAGAAACCGGAACCAGTGACCACCTGACAGCAATTTCTCCATTAGGGAACAGGGGGTCATCAGGAACTGCCTTCGGATTTTCAGGTCCAGGGTGGGGAATGGTGATCACCTCCTCTGGGAACCTCGTAGGGTATGCTCCTCTCTGCAAGTTGTCAGGCTTCAGGGGTAGGCGCTCCTATGTGGCGACCAGTTTGCTGGCCTGCCGGTCGCAAGCCAGATCGATGGATCAAGACCAGAAAGGGTGACCCACCCGAGAAAAGGGCAAGGAGGTTGGTCAAGGGAATGACACCTGCCTTGCCTGTTCCGTGCTCGCTTTCCGCAATGGTATGTTAAATAGTTAATAAAGTGGCCCTTGTTTACTCCAAACTGTTGTCTGTCTCGTTATTCCGACGGGGGGAGGGGCAATGACTCTCAATGAATGCATCTTCCCATTCATCATCTGACCCTCTCAGCAGCAAGTGGCCACAATCTGGCAAATTAGCTCCTGCGAATGCTGTATCCTCTATCAAACGGAATGGTAACTGCACTGTATACTAATATCATATGCCACCTTAGAACAGAGTGAAGAAAAAGTAATGTAAATGCAGTAGAAATTTGCAGTTTATCAGATTAGAATTTTGTTACAGTCAACACCCCATGTGCCAAGCATTTAAGTTATATTTAAAATGTGGTTACAACCTTTATTTTATGATTCAGAAAAGATACTACTTCCAGAAGCTCAAAGCCTTATCATACTGGGGCATAGATATTAACTCTACATGAAGGTAGCAATCAGTATTGCTTCCTGGAGACTATGTATACTTTGTGCATTTTTTTTAGTGTTGACTAGGTATGTTCTGCCCAAAAGTACATACTGACAAGACTCTAGGCATGTTCCATCGCAGGTAGAGTGACTGAATTTCTGCTTCCTCCCAGGGTTCCCCCACATCTGTGGCTTGTAGGACGAAGACCGCCTCCTCCCTGGATGGGCTGGAGTCTATATTGATGCTGCCCTGCCCCTTGGGACAGTCCCTGTTTTCCTGCACTTTTTGGCCTAGGGGGAGCTGGGAACTGTAGACCAGCAGATGAGGAAGCCCCATTCAACCCAGTGAGTGATACCCCTGCAGGCCCATCTCTGGAACTATAACTCAATTAAACCTTATGGGGGAACATTTTAAAGAAAGAACCACAGCCATCTTACAAACACAGGTAACTGCCATTTTGTGACACCCATCAACAGCCATTGAGGGAATAGTCCCACACAGAAGGCAAGCAGGAGAAGCGTATTCGTCAACAGAGAAAGCCATTTGCCAGTAATTCTGATAGGGCACAGTGGCTGAAGGGGGAGTGGGCGGGGAAGAGGAGCAGACCCAGCACCCAGCCAATGGCACATGAGTACTCTTGCGTGGCAGTTGACAGGCCAATGGCTGAGGGAGCACATTGCACAACCAATGGGAGAGCTGCAAAGTGCCACCCCAAAACACAGTTATTATATAGAGAGATAAATGTTTCCACATCTTACTATTCTTACCCTCATGAATATCTTTTGAAGTAAATTTTGAAGTAAATTAGGCCATCAGAAAACAGTGGAATACTAAGCAGTTACACTCTTCTAAGCCCAATCTTCTAAGCCCAATGAAGTCAACACCTTAAACAAAGCTAACATGGCTACTGGATGCCATTGGAGACACTTAAAAATCAAGGAGATGACCAACAGTCACCACCAGTGTTCCCTCTAAGCTGAGTTAGTGTGAACTAGTGCACAGTTTTTTAGCCTCTGGCTCACAGATGTTTGTCTTAGCTCAGGAAAGATAGCTCCAAAGCACACTAATTTATGTAGTAGCCAAATCACTCGCTCACAACTTTAATGCCAGTAGCTCACAAAGTAGAATTTTTGCTCACAAGACTCCACAATTTAAAGGGAGCGTTAGTCACCATCCTTTGGGGCCTCCCTGCCTCCCTGCCAAGAATTAGAGTTGCCCCAGAAAAATTTGCCATATCTCAGTTTGTTGGCAGCAGGTTTCCATATAGACTTTGTTTAAAAAAACCACCTTTGCAAAGTACTAAATTTAATTTAAAAACTGTAGTTCATGAAATGTTGGTGCTTCAGACTAAGAAAGCTTTTCTGTGGTCCAACCTTTAATCTTTATCAATTTTTCCTGTTCTAGGTTTGAAGATCCTTTGTAGATTTTTTTGCCATTGACAACCTGTGTGGCGAAACGGGGACCCG
This sequence comes from Gekko japonicus, assembly GCF_001447785.1. Taxonomy (NCBI): domain Eukaryota; kingdom Metazoa; phylum Chordata; class Lepidosauria; order Squamata; family Gekkonidae; genus Gekko; species Gekko japonicus. Next base: position 834,706 of record NW_015175365.1, on the reverse strand, counting down.
CCCTCAGCCCTGGGAGACTGAGCAGCCGTTCTGTGGCTCGCAAGCCCCTGTTTTTGGCTTCCCACCCTGCCTGGTGGGGCTATTTCCCTTCATTACACACCGCCACCACTCACTGAATTGAGTGGGCAAGTGATAAGTGCCACCCCAGCAGTGCTGTCACAGGAGGCAGAGCCAGATTCAAAATGGCTGCAGCAGAAGGCACAGCCAAACACAATACTTCCCTTCTCACACTGTAAAAGAATCAATATAGAAATCACAATGAATGCATCAAGTTACCTTATTCAAAGTCTGGCCATTGGTCTGTCAAGGTTAGTATTATCTGTACTTTGGTTGGAATCACGGATCAGACAGCGGTAGAACAACAAGTCAGGAGAAGGAGTGGGTGGGCTTCTACTCCTGATCTCCCCCCCCCCTGTGATGTTGAAGAAACTCATGGCAACAGTCAGTCAGGCCTGAATGAAAAATGTACCACACACTCACTAAGGAAAGCCCAACTGCTTACCAATCCTTTTGACCCTCCTGTAGCTGATACCTTTCATTTAAATGATGGCAGCTAATAACAACCCCGGACTTGACCCTGGCCCTGCCCACTTTCTGAAAACCTTAAGAACATAAGAACATAAGAGACGCCAATGTTGGATCAGGCCAAAGGCCCATCCAGTCCAACACTCTGTGTCACACAGTGGCCAGAAATACCAGTGCCATCAGGAGGTCCAGCAGTGGGGCCAGGACATTAGAAGCCCTCCCACTGTTGACCCCCCCCCCAAGCACCAAGAAGACAGAGCATCACTTGCCCCAGAGCCCCTATCTATAACTTGTGGCTAATAGCCACTGATGGACCTCTGCTCCATATGCTTATCTAATTCCCTTTTGAAGCCGTCCATGCTTGTAGCACCCACCACTTCCTGTGGCAGTGAATTCCATGTGTTAATCACTCTTTGGGTGAAGAAGTACTTCCTTTTATCCGTTCTAACCCGACCGCTCTGCAGTTTCATGGAGTGCCCACGAGTTCTTGTATTGTGAGAAAGGGAGAAAAGTACCTCTTTCTTTACCTGCTCTTTCCCATGCATAATCTTATAAACCTCGATCATGTCACCCCTCAGTTGTCTTTTCTCCAAGCTAAAGAGCCCTAAGCGCTTTAACCTTTCCTCATAGGGAAAGTGTTCCAACCCTTTTATCATTCGAGTTGCCCTTTTCTGCACTTTTTCCAAAGCTATAATATCCTTTTTAAGGTGTGGTGCCCAGAACTGCACACAGTATTCCAAATGAGGTCTCACCATTGATTTATATAGGGGCATTATTATATTGGCTGATCTGTTTTCAATACCCTTCCTAATAATCCCCAGCATAGCATTGGCCTTCTTTATTGCAGTCACACACTGTCTCGACATTTTCAGTGAGTTATCCACTACAACTCCAAGATCTCTCTCTTGCTCAGTCTCTGCCAGTTCAGACCCCATCAATGTGTATTTATATTTAGGATTTTTGGCTCCAATGTGCATCACCTTGCACTTGGCCACATTGAACCCCATTTGCCATGTTGACGCCCACTCGCCCATCCTTGACAGATCCCCTTGGAGTGCCTCACAATCCTCACTGGTTTTCACCACCCTGAACAACTTTGTATCATCCGCAAATTTAGCCACTTCACTGCTTACTCCCATCTCCAAATCATTAATGAACAAGTTAAAAAGCAGTGGACCAAGTACTGATCCCTGCGGTACCCCACTGCTTACCACCCTCCACTGAGAAAATTGCCCACCTACACTCACTCTCTGTTTTCTATGAACTAGCCAGTTTTTGATCCATAAAAGGACTTGTCCTTCTATCCCATGATTTTTGAGCTTACTTAGGAGCCTTTGATGAGGAACTTTATCAAAAGCTTTCTGGAAGTCAAGGTAAATAATATCTATTGGATCCCCCTTGTCCACATGTTTGTTCACCCCCTCAAAGAACACTAACAGGTTAGTGAGACAAGATCTTCCCTTACAGAAACCGTGCTGAGTCTGCCTCAATAGGTTTTGTTCATCTATGTGCCTACTAATTCTTTCCTTAATAATGGTTTCCACCAATTTACCCGGTATCGACGTCAGACTGACTGGCCTGTAATTTCCCGGATCTCCTCTGGAACCCTTTTTAAAGATGGGAGTGACATTAGCTACCTTCCAATCCTCAGGAATGGAGGCAGATTTTAAGGAAAGATTACATATCTTTGTCAGGAGATCTACAAGTTCACATTTGAGTTCTTTCAGAACTCTCGGATGTATGCCATCTGGGCCTGGTGATTTTTCAGTTTTTAAGTTGTCTATCAGTTTTAGGACCTCCTCTCTCGTCACCTCAATCTGACTCAGGTCTTTCAACACCCCTCCTGAAATCAGTGGTTCTGGAGTGGGCAAGCACTTCTCATCTTCCACAGTGAAGACGGAGGCAAAAAATGCATTTAGCTTCTCAGCCATTTCCCTATCATCCTTCAATACTCCTTTTACCCCTTGGTCGTCCAAGGGCCCCACTGCCTCCCTGGCTGGTTTCCTGTTTCTAATGTATTTGAAGAAAGTTTTATTGTTGGTTTTTACGTTTTTTGCTATATGCTCCTCATATTCCCTTTTTGCCTGCCTGACCTCAGACTTGCATTTTATTTGCCATAGCCTGTGTTCCGTTTTATCAGCCTCACTGTGACTAGCTTTCCACTGCTTAAAGGAATTCTTTTTACTTTTTACAGCCTCCATTACTCTGTTTGTTAACCATGCAGGCTTTTTCCTATACCTGTTTGTGCCTTTCCTAACCTGCGGAATATATATTTTTTGAGCTTCTAGGATCGTAGTTTTAAATAGATCCCAAGCTTCCCCAATTGTTTTGACCCTTTCTACTTTTCCTTTCAGTTTCCTCCCCACGTGTCCCCTCATATCAGAGAAATTACCCCTTTTAAAGTTAAAAATGGTTGTGTGAGTCTTTTTGGCCAATTCTCTATTTGTACAAATGATGAACTCAACAACATTATGATCACTGTTTCCAAGCGGTGCAATCACTTTTACATCTCTCACCAGGTCTTGAGTGTTACTTAGGACCAAATCAAGGATCGCCTCTCCCCTGGTAGGTTCCGTGACCATCTGCTCCATAGCACAGTCATTTAGAGTGTCTAGAAACTCAATCTCTTTTTCCCGACTAGAACACATATTGACCCAATCAATGTGTGGGTAGTTAAAATCACCTATTATTACACAGTGTTTTTGTCTAGTTGCTATCTTTAAGGCATTCATCATTTTATAATCCTCCTCTATCTTTTGATCTGGTGGGCGATAACAAACTCCCAGTGTTAAGTTTCCTTTTGGCCCCCCTATTTCAACCCATAGAACTTCCAGAAGCGAATCCAATTCACTTAGCCTCTCAATCTTTCTAGACTTTATACCCTCTCTGACATACAGAGCTACCCCACCTCCAACCCTTCCCCCCCTATCCTTCTGATATAATATATAACCGGGAATCACTGTGTCCCACTGATTTTCCTCATCCCACCAAGTTTCAGAAATACCCACAATGTCTATTTTTCCCTCCGACACCAAGCACTCCAACTCCCCGATTTTACCTCGGACACTTCTAGCATTTGTATAGAAACAGCTGTAATTTCCCTTACAAGTTAAGCCTGCATCCTTCCTCTTGCTATCTCGAGTCGTTGTCCGGCAGTCCATGTCACCAGCCATGGCCTCTGTGGACAATTTCAATCCACCTCCCTGTAGAAAAGCAACCGGTACCCCCTCACCTCTCTCAGATGAGCCAACCCGAACCAGAGACTTTTCATCTCGTCAGCTTTCCTTGATAGGTACCAGGGGAATCCTCAGCTAGTCCTACTCTGATCCTTCAACAGAGAAGCAAATCACACTTGGTGTGCACAGGCACCGCAAGATCTTTGCTAGTAGAGGGGCTTCTTTTTCACTAAATTACGAAAATTTGCAGAAAAAGGACCTTCAAATAGCTATGTTTTGCTCTATTAGTCACAAATATAACCAACCTTGGTACAATTTCCCAAAGAGATGTACCTGTATTACCTTGTATTCCATCTCCAGCATCCTTTGCAGTATTTTCTATTATGTATTTAATCTGGACAAAATAACATAACCTGCATTATTTTAAAAATAAGGCTGAGAATTAAATTGATCAAAGTATGGATCAAATAAGAACTAGTGCCCACATCACTTTTCCAAAGAAAACAGTAAACTGCAGTGTTACCAGCTCTCAGTATTTAAAAACTGCTTGAGAAAGCTTTTCAAATTATGCTTACATAGCTATACACTATTCATATCTCCTAATCTCTCCTTATATATAATTGCATTTTGGTCGTGGACTTCTCCAGAAGATTCCACACGCTCCCGAATCAGTTGGCTCCCTGGTGTGTCACTCACAGTCACAGGGTGTCTGTCTCCACTGGCTGCGTTCCTGCCTCCGTTGCCATCGGGACGCCCACAGAGGCGGCACCAAGCATCTTGGCCTCATTGTGCTTGGAGCTGATGGACGGGCAGGGCGCCCCGGCGCCCAGAGGCTCATGAGGCCAAGGGACGGGGGGCCAGCTCCATGTAAGAAAAGCCAGCCATGGAGGAGGGCGAGGCTGACATGCGGTGGGTGCACACGCCTGAGTGCTGCTTTGCCGAGCTCCAGTACCTGTCACATGACTCGACAATGCTGCCTGAGCTGCTGGGGTAGTGGCCTGCACAGGCGGCTGGGAAGCTGCTGGAGGTGGGTGGGCGGGGAGGCAGTGGTGGCCCATTCCATCGCCCCATTCCATCGCCCCTCCATTGCGGGGTCTGGGGAGGGGGGAGAAGGCGGGGTGGGGGGAGGTGCTGTGTGCAGCCACAGAGAAACCTCTTTCTAGATCTTGTTGCATTCCTTTATATATATATATATAATTTTATTTATTGGGTTTTTCCAAATTTTAACAAAGCAAAAAAAACCCACTTCTTTTAGTATACATTTTAAGCAGAAATCTTCCATGTTATAACATAAAACAGCTCCGTATTCAGCACACATTTAGTAAGATTAGCCTTGTTCATTAACTTAAACCAAACTTTGACTCTTTCAACCAGTTATAAAATCCTAACCAGTACTTATCGTAATTTTCCAAGTTTCTTTCTTCTATGATACATGTTAATTTCTCCATTTCTGCAATATGGAATAATTTAATAATTATTTCTTCTTTAGAAGGAATATTGTTCTCCTTCCATCTTTTGGCAAAAACAATTCTTGCTGCAGTTAGAATCTACATAATTAAATATATCTCTTTTTTCTTAAAGGTATCAGGTATAACATTTAACAAACAACATTCTGGATTTAAAGGGAAATCTATATCCAATATTTTATCTATAATTTCTTTCACCATAGCCCAGTGCATTCAAAGAAAATGTCATAAACCTGTAGAACATCTTTATGACATTTTCTTTGAATGCACTCGTCCTAACAAATTTTATATTTCTTATCCAAATTTTTTCCCATTGTTCAAAACTAAGATTATAACCCATATCTTGTGCCCAAGCTATCATGGAAGGTTTTATCTGTTCATCTGTCATTTTCCAATCTATCCAGAAGTTATACATTTTTTTAATAAATTTTTCTTTTGTGCTCAGCTAAATCTTATCTAATTCAGTCTGGGTTGCATAAAAACCCTCTTGTTTGTCTTTTGTCCATCTTGAAATAAGTTGGTTTTTTTCCCACCAAGTCAGGTTGGTACCTTGTTCTTTTAGACACTTTTCCGATATTAAATCTCCTTTTGGATCTAAAAGATCTTCGTACCTCCATTTTGGATATTTAATATACAATAATGGTTTAACAAAAGACTTTATAGGGGAGAGCCATCTGGGTAACTTTGTATAATATTTTACTTTTATCTCCTCCCAGACTTTGTATAGTTGCATTCGTTTTTCAACGGGCTTTGCTGCTAGTACATAATAATCACTTTCACAAGAGAATTGAAGTTCGCAGCGCAATTCCACTGAAATCAATGAGCTTAGTCAGACAGAGTAGGTCCACATACAAATGCACTGTTAAGCAATTCTTCCTTTAATGTTGCAATCTACAGTTTCTGCAAAGCCCATTTTATCTTGCAACAAAATCCAAATGGCCAAACATAACTAAACTTATCTCAAGGAATAAAACCAAGGGAACAGATTTTAAATAAGAAAATATAAAGAAAAGAAGGTGCAGCCTTCTTGAAGATGAAGTTATACTTTCCAGCTCTGAGTATAAACATATAGCAGAAGTAAAACAGGTTTCACAGGTTACACTCATCAGACTTAACTACAAGTGGTTAGAGCTTGCCTCTGCTAGGACAGGTTTTTTTCCTTCCATAATACCTGGATCAAACTAAAATATCCCTGGCCACCTGCTTATTTTTTACTTCAGCTTTATTTCAAACAGTCATGCCAAACTAATATATTTTCCAACTTGTGTAGGAGGATAAAGCATTAACCTCTTTGAAATCAACACAATTGGAAAGAAAATAAGTATGTAAGTATGAATATACAAAGCTGCTGTAGGAACTTCTTCACAACACAGCTACTAGGTCCAATGATGCTTTACTGTACTGTATTGGATAACTGGACCGCTTAACAAGGCTTTCCTTTTTGCATTTGTGTGCTCTTACAATCAAAGCTCTGGCACTGTTTATGCTGACAATACCATAAGACTTATGAACACTTCATTTTGTACTCGGGAAACGGATTTCCATACATGTATGAGATCAGATACACATCTAAACAATACATTAGATGAAGCTCCATATAACCTTTCCCTGACATTTTTTCTCTCAGAACAAAAAGTGGTTGCTGCAATTGCAAGAAAGAATGGAAGAAAGGAGGGTTGGAAGTAGGCAGTTTCCCTGGTGTCTGTTTATCTTCATTCCCTTAAATCTATTCTCTCCCCCACCAACCTGGGAAAAAAATTACAGGGGTAACTAGTAGCATAAAGTAGAACTCTACAGTGTCTCAAAAGTAAAATATTTCTTGAAAGCATAAAAAAGATTATTCCTTAAGTATTTTTTCCAAACGTATCTTCAGCATTTAATACATACTTTACTTCTTAGCAGAAAAATATGAGGAAGAGAAAAAAATGCAAACTATTTGTGTCTGGGTTGTGTCTGATATTCATAGCCAAACAGAAATTTGGGGCAGAAAAGTCCAAGTTGCTATTCTGTTTTTTCTCATGGAATACCCTTTACTGTCCAAAAAAAAAAGAGAAAAGGAAAGACCTCATAAAGGTTGGAAGTCTTGCTGCTACATAGTTGTTCATAGTAGTAGGCAAGAAAGAGCTGACAGTAAAAGACTTAATACATTAGAAACTAATTGTAAATTTTATCAGTTGTACTAGATGTTTTTCAACTAATTCTTAAAGAATGTATGCACTGTTCAATAATATTGGGTCAGCTTCTAAACGAATTGGACTACAAATATTCTGTGAGATACCTGGTTTAAAAAAGTGATTTCTTCTCAGCTCCCAGAACACATTGTTAACGTACATCAACCACCTCACTGTGATTCAAACAATAATAGAGTTTTATCTCATTTCATTCTCACAATATCCCTGTGAGAGCTGAAATTATTATTGGCCTACCGTCTGAACTTTGCTACTCAGGGATTTGTACAATTTCTTATAAACAGTGAATATGTTCATTAGCAGCAGAACATACTGTCTATGATTTCCATTCTGCCTGAAATGCACCAGGGAGAAAGAAGAGACAGAAAGGACTAAGAGGAATGAAGTTAACTGTATTTATAATATGTACTGGCCCTGCTCAAAACTGCATACCTACACCAAAGATCTATGTCTATGTGAAGACAGATAGATTCACCGCTCCCATCAACTACGAGATGTGCATTGTGCAACCACAACAACCCATGAGTAGTCCCATAAGAACTACTTGCACAGCACATCTTTGTGTGTACACAACTATTAATCAAGAAGGGGATTCACATGCTGACAAAATGCCCTCACTGGATCAGGGTACTGCATAACCCAATAGACACAACATCCCTACATGTTCACTGAATGCGTGGGAAGAGTGGGCACTAGTCTCTGCACCATCACCTGGTCATCTGCAGAGGACGACTGCGTGGAGGAAGTGGCCATGCACACACAGCCTTCCCATGATCAGAGCTGCTGCTTTCCAAATGCTGCTGATCATGGTGAAGGAGAGATCATATGGCTACTTCCTCCATGTGGTCTCACCCAGCAGATGACCAGGTGATCATGTGGAGGCTCACACCTGCTCTCTCTTCCCATGCATTCAGAGAATGTGGGGCTGCTGTGTGCACCAGGTGTGTATGTTTATGTGTAGATGAGCATATAGGTAGGTAGACAAATGGAAAAGAATTTCAAAGGCAACATTATTTGAAAGATCAATTTGTTCACATTTAAGAAAAATACCCTTTGTGAAATCAGATATAGCAAAGTATTTTCAGTAATGTTACCACAGAGCTCTCACTCGTGTTCTTCAATAAGTGTTACTTTAAGACAGAATACCAGAATTTTATTGTGTATATAGCCAAAGGCCGTCAACAATACAGAATTAGGATAATAAAAAGAAAATAATTCTAATCATACATCGGTAAAACAGCGATTAAAAAGAATTTTCGTATTACTTTAAGCAGTTTACTGTGCCACTCAGATTTGGATACTTTTTTTTAGAAAAAGTGAATATAGTTAGGACTCTCATCTAAAACTCCCCTTTTAATACAATTCCTTCTCATGACAATTTCACAAGCTAGATGAGATAGAATGCATAGCAGCATGCACAATGGATCTGGACACCGTTCTCAGTACTCTGTTTCTATATCAAGAGTTTATTTCAAAACACCTGCTTATGCAGCTTAATACACAGAGATGTAATGTCCACTAATGCAATTTCAAACAAAGGCCTACAAATAGACTTACCAAGTAAAGCAACTAGCACTCTGTTTACAAATCAAAAGATAAAGATCCAACTGAGCTGGTAACAGTGAACAACATATACTATTTCTGAAAACCAAGCCTGAAGCATCTGGTCATCCAAAGCACAAACCTAAATGACTAATTAAGTAAGCCTGGTCTTTAGCTTTCAATTAAACACACATTTGCATAAGGAAAGCACTATGAGGACTAACTGAAGTTTGAACATGTTTTTGAACCTAAAAAGTTACAGTAAGAACTGTGTAATATTGCCTGTAAATAAGCTCTAGGTTCCCTCTCCCTTTCTGCTGTCCTCCACCCCCACCCCTAAAAAGCAAAAGTGGTGACAACAGAAAATTTTCTATTATCCAGTACTTCACTGCATACACTATTACACTACCCAAACTGTGTGGGTACATTTATATTATGTACCAGGCTAGTACAGCTTGACCAACTTCTCATTATTTAGGAGACACTTCCTTCTACAGTTCCTCAATTCAGCAAGTGATGAAATTTAAAAGCAGAGTCATGAACACAACAAGAGTTGTGCTGGATCAGACCACCAGTCCAAATAGTCCACTATGCTGTTTCCAATAGTAGCTAGCCAAGCCTCCAAAAAGCCATACACAGAACATAAAGAAAACCACTATCCTTCTGTATGTTCCATGAATTCTGTGTGTTGCACTGATTTCAGAGCTTTAGAGGAAAGGCTAACTACAGAGTTAGATGTTGAAATGGCTTTGTGTTCTATAAGAAGCTGTTCCTCCAAAGGAAATTGCAAATGCACCTCAAAGAGGAAGCTGTGGAATGGAATTTAATGTTCCAAAACAATTTAGATGTCAAAAAATATGAAAGTTACACAGACAAGTAAAACCAGTAATTGAAGCATGTCTAGAAATCATCAGTATACATTGGGAACACTTACCTTATTAATTTGCTCCTCCAAAAGTACTCATAGTTTAGAAACACCAACAAAAAGCACATATGAGAAACACATAGTAACATTTAAGTACATTTACCAATGCTGTTGATATTACACAATTGACCATCACAGGGGGGGGGGGGGGAGTCCCATTGTAATTTCTCTCAAGACAATACTTAAGTTCATGCTGGAACAAGATTTCTACATAGAAGTTACTTAAGGGTCCCTTTCATATCTCATTGGCATTTGCAACTTGTGGTCCACATATCTAAACACCCAACAACCATATACAGCCTGTCGTGTCTGACAATCCCCCTTTTGCAGTCCTAGACAGACAGCATACACAGGATATTCACTGAGCTTCTAGCTGGTAGCCAAAAATACATGGCTAGAAGGCTGCATAGCTGCTATTTCTCACTTATAAACCAGGATTAAGCCATATATTAGAATTCTAGTTTGAAAGAAACAAATCACAATTCATTGAAGCACCTGATTCAGACATCATGACAAACTGCTTTCACTTCTAAGCCAGGAATCAAACTTGGCGTGGACTGTACAGGGAGAAGGGAAGGTGCAGTATGTGACCCTGAGGTGTTTCTGGCTCACTCTAGTCACAAACTATGTTTGACATTTGGACGTAGTCTGAAATGAATTTAATGAATATGGTAACATCATTGGACTATCCACGTGTTCAGTAGATTTTGAAATCAGTAGTGATATTAAGCCTTTCTGGTTCCAACCCTCCTGATTTTTAGGAGGATAGTTATAACTTCTCTTTTCTGGCAGGGTTTTGGGATATTCAACTAGTACTATGCTTTATATTGTTACGGTTATGATACTGGTTCTCTATGCATTATTTAATCTACTATGGGTCCAGTGGCAAATTTAAGACCAATAGAATTTTTATTCTATTATAAGCTTTCATGTACAAGCATACTTACTGTATCAGAAGAAGCTTACACCTTGAATAAAAATTTTGTTGGTCTTAAAGGTGTCACTGGACTCAAACTTTGTTCTGCTGCTTCAGACCAAGATGGCTACCCACCTGAATTATGCTACTAAGGACTTTGGTGGTTATTTTAAGCCATTTTGCTTTGTTTTACTTCAGTCTGATTTCCGTCTGTGTTTACATGTTGTATAGTGTAAAATATTACTAAACTCCATTTTAAACTAGGTTTTTAAATGCTGCTTTAGAGGTATTTTATACTGAAAGGTGAACTGCAAATATTTTCAATGAATAAATAACTTGCTCTTTTTGCCCAATAGGACATACAGGGCTTTGTTTTGGTTTTGGCTTTTTGCTGTTAAGTTGCAGCCAATTTTTGGTGACCTCATGGGGTTTTCAAGAATAGAGATGTTCAGAGGTGGTTTGCCAATGCCTGCCTCTGCCTAGTAACCCTAGTATACCTTGGTAGTCTCACATTCCAATAGTAACCAGGGTCACTCGCACTTTGTATCCAGGTCAGGGCTCATTTTAACTAGTGAAATACCAATAAATAGCTCTTTACTTGACTGTATTGCCTACCTGAAATACTGAACTGTCAACATTAAACCTCAAGTCTTAGACTGCGTCACTGTCTTAGTTTGCCTTCTTTTAGCATCAAATCAAAATCTGTCAAATCTTTTCAGAAAATAAAAGATAAATATTAATCTTTCATGAAAGGCAACCGGAAAACACACTTTAAGCCCCCTGGCTTGGTTTCATGCACCATATCTGCCTGCCAAAGAACATTTTGATGGTATCATTCCTTTTTCACTAAATGATAGCTTTCTCCAATTGCAACAGGAAAGAAACATTCAAAGAAGATTTTTATTAGATAAATTCTAGAAAGTAATGAGACAAACTGTAAGAAGGGTTTCATTACAACTTACAGAAGTATAAAACATAGATTTTGTAATATGGATAAAAATGAAGAGACAGGACAATATTGTACACCGCAAATTTTCCTTTTCAATAGTATATAAACACTTAGGAGGTCTACAGTGAAGCTTGCTTTTTTTTTTAAGTTCAGATCAGCTAGCCTTATAACACATCAGTCTGCTAGGCAGGACAATTGTGCATTATTCCAAGAAATCATGAATGAAGCACAGCATCCAGAACTGCTCAGTTATGTTTCTTACAGGCACAGTTGCCAAGTAAATATTTTCCTCCATCTGCACTAATTCAATCATTCCTGATTTTAAGCCATTATCAGCATGATCATATTCCAGGCTTAGATCAACTGGGCAGGGTTAGAATTGCTACCAAATTCTGCTAGCAGGTAGAAGAATAATGTATGCTTCCGTGGTGGATTTATGTTAGCTTTGTGCCACCAGGAACACGGTAAGCTCAAGGGAAAAATCTGGGCAAAGTCAGAAGCGTGGCAGGCAGTGTTCCCTCTAAGCTAAGTTAGTGTGAGCTAGCTCACAGTTTTTTAGCCTCCGGCTCACACATTTTTGTCTTAGCTCAGGAAGGATGGCCCTAGAGCAAACTAATTTATGCAGTAGTCAAATCACTCGCTCACAACTTTAATGCCAGTAGTTCACAAAGTAGAATTTTTGCTCACAAGACTCCACAGCTTAGAGGGAACATTGGTGGCAGGGAAGGAATGTGCTTAATCCACTTCTTACAGTTACTCAGTTATTGGACCAAAATGGTTCAATGTCATAGTCTTATATCAGGTGGCCTAAGTACATCATATCCAACAGAGTTACCTGGGAGTCCAAAAACTGTGCTTTTATCTCCTCCCCTTCTACTCCCAATCTTTGTTGGAAAATTAATTGCTAAATCAATTAACACAATTTTTCAGCACCAGGAATACATATCCCCTAGTGAGTGAACACAGAGCATCAGGCATCCACAATATTGTGACTGAGTTTGATGGGCAACTTTTGTTCTCTACTAGCCAGCTACAGAGTCCAATCTCATCACAATATTACCTATAACAATAATCAAACCTGCTATGCTTGTCATCTTTAATCTTATCTAAATTAATGACTATATGACATTATTTTTACTTTTAATATGTTATTAAACTTTGACCTATTCTTTATCTGAGACTCTGTAAAAATAACTCATTTCCTGCCTTCTCACGAAATTTGTACAACATACACTTTTTTGGAGAAGGAAGTTTTTTACAAAACACAGAGAATTTGGGCCAATCACCTTTTAAAACATTCAGAGCCTTGTTTATAGCCTAAAATATACATAGTATTTGAGCTTATTATACACTATGTATATACTGTAAAAAGGGCCACTTTAATGTTTAATTTACATTGCTGTCCAAAATGATTATAAAAGGAGACAACTAACAAGTTTGCCAAGAACAAGGGGCTCCAATGACACCTAAAAGATTAGTACATTTCAACTGCAAGAGTTCATACAGTACAGTCCACTCTTTCAGATAACAGATTTTTGAGATTAATGGGAGAAGGGCAGCTGTAAAGGACAAGGCTTGCATCTTGTCTATATTATCTCTTATCTGGGAAGGGGCCATGTTTCAGTGGCAAGAGCGTCTGGTTTAGATGCAAAATCTCCCAGGTTCAGTACCTGGCATCTCCTGTTAAAACAACCACATGGTAAGAGATGTGAAAGACCTCTACTCAGAAAGCCCCTGTCAGTCAAAGACAATAGTGACCACCATAGACAGATGGTGTGATTCAGTATAAGGCAGTTTTATGTGTATGTATTCATGCTTACACGCCCAACTAACAAGTCACCAAGTTTTGTCATCAGGAACCTACCAATGAGAAAACTGGAGTGGGGCTAAGGCATACATAATAGGAAACAACCTGTTCTCCAGTGGTCCTGGGTGGGGCAGTCTTCACTTCTGGAATATAGCTCCTCCTCTCTGCAGGTACGGTCATAAATCCTTTATGATCCCGGAGAGGAGGGGCTTGTCCCAGAAATCTCCAGTTCGTTGGTCCTGCCTTAACAGCAGGAGGCCTCTGTCAGTGCTCTTGAGAGTGCTGCTATCCTAGAAGACCAGCACACAGAAAACGTCAAAGTAAGTCCCAGTGGAGGAAGAGACTCCAAGGGGAAACACTGGGAGTGGGAAAGGCTCCTTCATACACCACCCCCGCACAGCACATCTGCAACAGCAAAGAATTGGGAGTTGACAGTGACAGGATCTCTCCTCTTGATACGCCCCTGCCCAAACCAGCACTCCAGAGGAATCTCCAGCCTCAGGGCTGGTAGCTTCCCCACTTGCCTTGAAGGAATTTAAAGTGCTAGCAGCTGCCGCACCAAAGCACCTTGGCCCTCCATGCAGCCTTTAGAGCCCCAGAACAGCCCAGCTCTGAAGCAGCGAGACTGCACCAGCTGCAGATATGGCCAGTTTCATCTCTCTAAAACCCCGATAAGGCCAAAATCTCTTAATTTTTTTACAAAGTAGCCTCAAGGTAGTAGTAGGTTTTTTTGCTTTCGCTTTCATTAAGAAATCCTATTTAGGTGGGTAATGTTGACTCCTTCCCAGCCCCAAGCTAGCAGGGTCTCCAAGTGGGAAAAGAGAGGGAAAGTCCCTCTTCTAGGGGTGCTGGAGCTGCCTAATTCCCCAGCTACCACCTCCATTCCATGGTCAGGCCTGGGAAAAGAGAGGGAAGGAGCCCTTTCCTTAGTCCGCTCTGGGGGGAAATGCCTAGGCTGATCCACTAGCCCGCATTAAGGAGGAATTGAGAAGAAATATCTAAGCGGCTATGGGTAAGAACAGCCACAGCAGGTGAACAACAGCCAGGTCCCCCCTTCAGACATGGAAGGCGTCCCTTTTCTAGTGGTGCTTCCAGGAGTAAAAGGTCTCATAGAACACCTCCTCCCCTAACCCAAGAGGAGAAAGACAGACTGCTCTCCCTGGCACAGCGGGGAGTCCAGCCTTCTCCCGGTTTATCACATTTTGTACTCTAGGGCCTCCAACTCCTCATCCACTGAGGAAGAAGGGAAGCCATTGAAAGAGGAAAGGCCCATCTGTATAGCCCAGGCTAGCCTTCTGTCAGATTTTGATGACTGAGCAGGGGTGGCCCTGGTCAGTATTCAGATGGGAGGCCACCAAGGAAGTCCAGAGTCAATACATAGCAGCCCTGGCCTGGACGGCCTGGCTATTCCGACCTCTTCAGATGCTGGAAACTGAGAAGGATAAGCCTTGGTTAGTACTTGGAGGGGAGTTCTCCATGGAAACCCAGGGTCACAATATAGAGGCAGGTATAATAAACCTTGTCTTTGAACCTACAATCACTGCTGTGCAGACACACCTCTTTCCTCAGGAGGTGTATGCCAAAATCCTTCCCATGATCTTTGGTAGATTAAAGATTCCTTACAACACCAAAGAGAAGGAAGACCCAGACCCAAACTTTCCAGATAGCTTGCAGAGAGCCCTCCCTAAGGTGGGGGCAGCCCTACCAGGACTCCCTTCTCCGCGGTCTTTAACAGCACAGTCAAAACTGAATGGGAAGCACTTGCGAGACCAAACTATACCACTTCTGTTTTTTCCTTCTCCATAGTTTAGTGGTTATCATGTCTGCTTTAAACACAAATGGTCCTGGGTTCATTCCCCCAGTGGAACCACCTACAAGTTTTATTCCTTAGTGGTAGAGGCAGCAAAGGGAATCAAGCTGCCACTAATAGATAGATACAGCAGGCCCTACGCAAGGATTTGAGGCTTCCTCAACAGCGAGGAAAGTTTTTATGACATGTTTCTGGGTTGCTAGAGCCACCTGTTCCCGGGCATCTGACTTGCAGGAGCAGACAGACACATCCGTAAGGATCTTTAAAAAAAAAAGAAAAAAGATTGCCCTCACATCAGCTTGTGCAACAGACACATTCTAGATGCCATTCAGCCGTCAGCCAGAGCCATGGTCTCTAGTGTCACAGCCTGACATCTGGCTCCCGAGTTGGAAGAGGGATTCCTAGACCCAGGACAGGGTGGCTGGGCACTTCTTCCTTCCAAGGCCATCAACTTATTAGGTAAAGGTAGGGACAAGTACCTCATGGAAGACATTTTTTATTTCCAGGAGGAAACACAGCAGGTCCAAGAAACGTTTTTGTTCTTGTTTTCTTCAGTAGGACTATACCAAGACCTTAGGTATCCCAAGAATTGGAGGTCGCCCAAAATCATTTGCAACCTATTGGGGAACACAGCATGAAAATAAGTGGGTCATATACACAGCGGCAAATAGCTATGCTCTGAAATACAGTTCGATATCACGTTTTTTTTCTTTAGGTGCCAAGAAATTACTTCAACAGGAGCACTGACTTCTAGAGAAAGCCATCCAACTTTCCCTGGTCACTGGGATGATAGAGCACGTGCCAGAAGCACAAAGGTTATTGGGAAGTCTTCTCACCTCCTTTCATAGTCTCAAAGGAAGATTAGGGGTGCCAAGGCCATTCTAGTTTTTAGATGGCTGAACAGGTGCTCTAGGAGGAAGAGTTTCAGCATGGAGACCCTCAGGCCCATCACAGACTCAAGAAGTCCCTTTTGGCACCAATAGATCTTGTATCATATTCAAGAGGATTTCTATGTTTTGCATATGTTGTGGGGGGGGGGATTCCAGTTTCTGTGCTCTTCCAACTGGTCCAAAATCAGCACCAAGGTTTGTTTGTTTTTTACCAAAGTTCTGGTAGAACTCTTGACACACCTGAAGACCCAAGGGGTGGCAATGTTCCCCTACCTGGACAAATTTCACACCCAACACAGACAATTCTTCCTCTGGGAGTGCTAAGAGACACTGCCCAGGACAAGGTCTTCCTCTCATCAGAGAGACAGGAGAAGATACTAACAGCTGTTCACAAGGTCCTTCAGAACCTCAAGCTGGAAGAGTTGTCCCTGGTGAGGCTACTGGGGATGATGGATCACGCCAGGGCATTCTATAGGGTCTGGGTTCCACGCCCGTCCACTCCAGAGATTCCTGCAATCTTATCAGGACACAATTGCCATTTCAGTTCACGAGGTTCAAACTTATTCAGCTATCAACGCCACCAAGCAGGAACCCAAGTGATGGACCTTTCCTTCCAGGTTTCAGGAGGGGATGCCATTACGGGAGCCAGTAGAACCATGAGATCAAACGAGGTAAGTCTCACAGGATGGGGGGCCCATGCACAAGAGAGACTGGTGCAGTGTTCAAGGAGGATTCTTCACACAGCATCACTCTACTGAAACACAGAGCTATAGGGTTAGGTCATCTGGCATTACAGGACCTCCCTTCAGGACATCTCGTCCTAGTGCACATGGACAATATGACAGCCAAAGCCTATGTGATCAGACTAGGGGGTACCAGTTACCGGCTTCTTCACAAGGAGGTGAAAAGATTTTAGTGCCTCGGGCAGATTTTAGTACCTCAGGCAGAAAGTCATCAGAAGTCCTCAAGAGGTGGTGCATGTGGCAGGACAGGCCAACTCTCTAGCAGATTGGCTGAGTCAAAGAGCTCTGAACCTGTATGAGGAGTTTTTTCCTTCAGATTTGTTTGCAGATTCCACAAGGTAATAAGGAATCGCTTGGCCACGAACCAAAATTACCAAGTCCCACTGTTCATGGCAAAATAAGGTCACTTCAGATCATCAGAGTTGTGAATGGTCAATCAGCTATTGTATGCTTCCCCCCAATACAGCTGATACATAGGGTGATATAGATGATCGCAGTCATAGGATGGAGGCAGTTCTGGTGGTACCTTTTGGCCATGGAGATAGTGGTTCCAGGAATTGGTGAGGCTTCCTCCAGGTAACCATGACTTCTTCTGCTGAGGGGGGATCTTCTTCTGCAAAGTTTGATGAAGCATCCCCAACCAGGACTTCTCAGCCTAATAGCTTGGAGGTTGGGAATTCACATCTCACAGAGATAGGCCATTCACATGAGGTGTTTAATAATTTTCTAGCCTCCAAAAAAGAAAAATATAGAACTCCTCTTTGAGTTTTAGACAAAGGGCAGCACCAGTACCCTCAAAAGGCAGGTGGTGGTCATTGCAGCTATAAGGGGTGCCAGGAAGGTGAAATCCCTATTCTTTCAGCCTCCCACCATGGCTTCAAGCCCTCTTAAAGGAACCCACCTTTAAGTCCCTTGTGGGCATCACCTCAGCTAGAAGGGGTCAGAGTCGTAGGTTTTATCTTTAGATATAGAGTCTTGTGTCCTCCATAATGTCAAAGTAGTGCTGTGGCAGGACCTAGCACTTATCCCCAAATTTGAATCCCATTTTCACAGGGCAGAGGACATGGTTCAGCCCTCGTTTTGTCCCAATCCTAAACATGTTAAGGGAAAGGAATTAGATTTCCTAAATGCGAAGGGGACTCTAAGTTTTTATCTAGATAGAACAAAGCA
Organism: Gekko japonicus; assembly: GCF_001447785.1. Classification (NCBI taxonomy): domain Eukaryota; kingdom Metazoa; phylum Chordata; class Lepidosauria; order Squamata; family Gekkonidae; genus Gekko; species Gekko japonicus. The sequence goes on along the minus strand of NW_015175365.1, from coordinate 816,598 downwards.
GTTTTGTAAAAATGACTCTATGTTTGTCTCCTTCAGGAAGGCTCCTAAGGGACAAAGAGTTTCTTTGCCCATATTGAGTAGGTGGGTTCAAAGGTACATCTGTGGGGTTTATTAGGCCACGGGTCTAGGTCCACCACAGGGTATCACAGCCCATTCCTTAAGAGGGGTGGCAACTTCTGCAACCTATAGATCTCCCCTTCTCTGGAAATCATCTGTAAGGTTGCTATCGGGAGGTCAGTACATCTATTTACCAGGCATTCCAACAGAGACAAGGTGGCCTTGGCTGCAGTGGTCTTCGGAGGGAGGGTCCTGCAGCACACCCTTCTGGTCTAGGAGCAAAGTTCTTCCATCCCTGGGGCACACTGCTTTTGTTTTTCTCTGGGAAGGGCTTCAACATCTCTGTTATATACATTGATCTGAAGACTATGTGTGCTGGATGGACCCTTTGCAGCATTGGATTATTTCAACCCTTCTCGTGGGCAGTCTGTGGACTGTAAATTCTATAAGGGTAATTGTAACAAATGTCACTTCATAGTTTCTCTTGGCCCTGTCCCCTAAAATTGTCCAGGGATCTGAACCCTCATTTATCGCATGTGCTGAAAATTAAGGATGCAGGTGTCAGTTGCAGAACTCTTAACTGACGGGCCAAGAGAGACTAATGGGTATAATGTGGGTTCTTGATTGGCACATGCTTATAAAGCGAGTAAGAGTAATGCAGAATTACTTCCATGTCATTCCTGAGATCCCCACACACTGATTTCTGCCTTCCCAACATGATACTCAGAGTGTCATTCATGCACAAGGTTGTAGGTGGTGGGATGGCAATGAAATTACCAGGGATGCTGTGCAAGAAGCTATCGATGCTGTTGTGGTACCTCTCTGCTTTCTACTTTGGTGTTGGAAGTACAAAGGATTACAACTGCATGCCGCCAACAAGGAGGCACTACAGAATTAGCTAGTACATCATATACATTTCCTTTGAAATTCAAAGCACATTTTTTTCTCTTTGAGGCTTCCTTTTTGGTTATCACAAAGATAAAGGCCCAGCCCAGCTGAAGCCAAACAAAATATCTATATACCAAATCAGAGTGAAAGTATTTAACAACAGAAGTTCTTGGCCAAATTAAGCTGGCTTTTTAGCAGGAATTTTCATCTTTAATATGGTACTGTGCATTGTTATAGGTATCTGTACTATTTATTCCTACAGTGCTTTACAGAGGGATATGGTTGCTTTCTGGGGCCAGGGTGTGTTTGTTTTTTAAAACCTTTATATTTTTCTTTCTATACTTACCAAAGTAATCCTCCCACTGCTTTGCTCCTGCCCATTCACAGCCTATACTTCCTTCACAATATCTTTATCATAACACTGGCCCTAAAATTTCTAGGAATAATCCACTTACAAGTCAGAACTGATACATTATTCTCAAAGTCACATTCTTGTATGCAAGGCCAAATGAGTAATTCCCCCCTTTTGTATAATAACTGAATAAATCTATTTCACGTGGCACAACTAATTAAGAAGTCTCCTTTTAAAAATACCTTAGTAGCCTAATATTTAGTGGAAGGTAGAAATACCAGCAGATATTTTGCTTGCTCTGATCATTGAAATCCTAGTATGATACAAAGTCAAGCTATTTCAAACACTGACTAGCAGGACATGCCCCCCTGACCCAGATAGCCCAGCTCAGCCTCATCTCGTCAGATCTCAGAAGGCAAGCAGGGTCAGCCATGGTTAGTATTGGATGGGAGACTGCTAAGGAAAACCAGGGTCGCTACACAGAGGCAGACAATGGCAAATCACCTCTGAATGTTTCTTGCCTTGAAAGCCCTATGGGGTTATCATCAATCAGCTGCAACTTGATGGCAAAAAAGGACATGCAAGTCAATCAAACCTCAAATATGTTCCTTTAGCAAATAATATACAAATGTACGTTTAAGAAATGTGGGATAACTGCAGATTTTTTGTACCTCTGTTCTGAACACACAATCTAACACAGAAATACAGATCCCCAAATAAATACTCTTCACAAAGCAGGCAAACCTACCCTTTCAACACTTTATCACTTACCTGATTTCTAGTATAATACGTACACTGACCAACTATGTGCCTATAGTTCTGCTCATAACAAAATGAAATTACAATAGGTTTCTTGAACACAAAAATCAAGGATTGAGTCCAAAAGCTGCTTGAAATATTTTACTATTTACACTGAAGGTGGTGTAAAACTGGTTTTCCAAAAAGTAAAGCAGCTGTTACTGCTCTGAAAATAAGAAAGTGACGAAGTTTAAATCTCATGAATTGAGAGTTGGAATAATCACCAGATTGAAAACCAAGCAACTACAGGTTGACTAAAAAGATCAAAACAAGCACCACGTTCCACATTTTCTGGACAGTCAGAGTTACAAGTCACCTTGACAAGTCTTTGTCTCTTTTCTTCTTTTTTCTACCACTCAATAAAGGCAGTTATGGAATAGGAAAAGATATGGGAGGGCATGAAACGTATCTTATTATTCTGAAAGCAAAGGGGGGAAAAGACTGTATATAGACAATTATTGTTATTGGAGAGGCAGTTTGGTGTAGTGGTTAAGTGTGCGGACTCTAATCTGGGAGAACCGGGTTTGATTCCCCACTCCTCCACTTGCACCTGCTGATGTGACCTTGGGTCAGTCACAAGCTCTGGCACAGCTGTTCCTGAAAAAGCAGTTTGTGTCAGAATTCTCTCAGCCCCACCCACCTCACAGGGTGTCTGTTGTGGGGAGGGGAAGGGAAAAGGAGTTTGTAAGCCGCTCTGAGACTCCAAGTGAAGGGCAGGGTATAAATCCAATAGCTGCTTCTTCTTCTTATGGACCAATGGAACTGAATTAGTGCTTAGTGGTTCAGAACCAGTGACATGGTGGCATTAATTTGATTACAGTACACATGTAGTGAAGGTGGGAGGAGCCTCCTTGCAGGGAAA